>NC_041046.1:8762440-9136978 GCF_900634775.1 Gouania willdenowi | reverse complement strand
TGCCAGAAAAACGATTCTTACCAAAATCGACAAGCTGTACAACAACAACAGGGCTCAAAAACTTCAAATATTGCAGAAAGCACCTTATGTCACCCTAACAGGAGATTACTGGACTTCATGTGGAAACAAGACGTATTTGGGTGTTACAGCTCACTTTGTTGACATTGAATGGCGTATGCAATTGTTTGTATAACCCATGTGAACTAGAGGCCAATTTCCTGCCATGGTTTTATTGTGACGAGCCCGCGCTACACCTTTAAAGTCCCTGGCTCCTCCCCCTTCACTCTTGTTTGCTCCACTGAATGCTGTGATGGCTGCTCTCACTGTGGCGTCTGCATGGTCGGCTTACTGATTGAAAATCACCACTGAAACAAAACCTTCATAAGAAATACCTGGATGAACATCTTCTCCGATAAACTAGACATCTCTCCACTCACCGGTCAGGTTTTTATGTTAGTCCTGGATCACCTACCACTCTCGACCACTAGATGGCAAGCCACCACCCAACCACCGCTGCATCGCGGTAGGAATATTTGATCTTTTTGTTTCCTCGGACACTCGGACCTAAAACACCAAATTAAACTGTCTGATCCAAGGCCGTTCAAACAGAGGCCCAGGCCAATCCACCCTCAGGATAACATTGCTGTAAGGAAGCACCTGCAGGAGCTGTTGGAGTCAGGAGTGATCCGTGAGTCTGAGTCACCGTTTGCATCACCGATTGTAGTTGTGCGCAAGAAAAATGGGAGTGTGCGCCTGTGCATCGATTATAGGAAACTCAATCTGCAGACTATAAAGGATAGTCACTTCCCAAGCTTGAGGAAACCTTTTCTGCACTTTCAGGGTCCAAGTGGTTCTCAGTCCTTGATTTAAAATCTGGCTACTACCAGATTGAGATGGATGAGGCAGACAAAGCAAAGACAGCATTCGTTTGTCCATTGGGATTTTACGAATTCAACAGGATGCCACAGGGAGTGACCAACGCTCCAAGTACATTCCAACGGCTGATGGAGAGATGTATGGGGGAGCTACACCTGAAGGAGGTCCTTGTTTTTATCGACGACCTGATTGTTTTTGCACCTACTCTCGAGGAGCATGAGGTGCGTCTGATTAAAGTCTTGAATCGCCTGAGAGAATTCGGATTGAAATTGTCCGTCGAGAAATGTACATTTTGCCAAACGTCAGTGAAATATCTTGGCCACATTGTTTCACAAGATGGCATAAAGACTGATCCAGACAAGATAAAGACACTCACTTCATGGCCAGTCCCCCAGAACTTGAAAGAGTTAAGGTCATTCTTCGGGTTCGCTGGGTATTATCGGAGGTTTGTGCACGGATATTCCACCATAGTAAAACCACTTCATGATCTCACTGCTGGTTATCCTCCATCTCAAAAGAAGTTCAGGTCAAAGATCAAGCCTGAGGCCTACCTGAACCCCAAAGAGGAGGACGCTGGTCACCTGAGTGTCAAGTTGCCTTTGAGACCATCATCACTGAACTTACCTCTGCTCCTGTCCTGGCGTTCACAGATCCTGTGAAGCCCTACACGCTCCACACCAACGCAAGTTCCACCGGTCTTGGGGCCATACTCTATCAAGAGCAAGATGGAGTGAACCAAGTCGTTGCTTACGCCAGCCGAGGTCTCTCCAGGAGTGAAGCCAAGTACCCTGCCCACAAATTAGAGTTCTTAGCTCTCAAATGGGCAGTCTGTGAAAAAGTTTCTGATTACCTGTATGGTGCACAGTTTACGGTCGTCATGGACAGCAACCCACTAACTTACCTGCTGATATCTGCAAAACTTGACTCCACCAGCTATAGATGGCTGTCTGCTTTGTCCACGTTCAACTTTAAGATCGTCTACCGAGCTGGCAAGCAGAACGCAGACGCTGATGGTTTGTCTCGCCGACCACATGGTGGGCTGTCTGACGACCCTGCATCCAGGAAAGAATATGAACGGATCCTGAAGTTTACCCAGCATCATCTTGAACCAGCCCACATCTCTCTCGACCAGCAGATTGTCAGAGCCGTCTCAGAACGCCATCTGCTGCACAGTCAAGACCCGGATGATGCTCACCATGCCCTGATATTGTCAACCTCAGTCCATGCCGACAGTGTTCCAGACTCTTCTGTGCTCCCTCAACTCTCAGCTGCTGAACTTGTCTACAAGCAGCGTGCCGACCCCATAATCCAGCACGTCATCGCACAGCTCGAGCGTGGAGAGTCGCCACCGCCACTGCTGAGAGAACAGCTTCCAGACCTGCCTCTGTTATTGAGAGAAGTAAATAAATTGGAGCTCCGTAACAACCTTCTCGTCAGGAAGAGACAGGTGGGAAGCGAGCACATTTACCAACTTGTGTTGCCAGAAGAGTACCGGGCTGAGGTGCTTCGCCAACTCCACAATCAGATGGGACACATGAGAATTGAAAGGACGCTGGACCTTGTTCGTTCCCGCTTCTACTGGCCTCGGATGTCCGTTGATGTGGTCAATAAAATCCGGACCTGTGAGAGATGTGTGCGGAGGAAGACCTTACCTGATCATGCAGCACCTCTCGTCAATATCAGGACATCCCGTCCTCTCGAGCTGGTGTGCATGGATTACCTCTCTGTAGAGCCAGATGGGAGAATCAAGGATATTCTCGTTATGACAGATCATTTTACAAAGTATGCCATTGCTGTGCCAACCCCCAACCATAAAGCCACAACCATTGCCAAGTGTCTCTGGGACAACTTCCTCGTACACTACGGCATTCCGGAAAGACTTCACAGTGACCAGGGCACTGACTTTGAGTCCAAGATCATCAAGGAACTCTGTGAAATGGTTGGCATCCACAAAGTAAGAACTACGCCCTATCACCCGAGAGGCAACCCCGTGGAGCGGTTCAACAGAACACTACTCGACATGTTGGGAACTTTGACAAACCAAGAAAAGCGCCATTGGAAAGAGTTTGTGAAACCACTCGTGCACGCCTACAACTGCACAAAGAATGACGCCACAGGATTTTCCCCAAATGAACTCATGTTCGGCCGTCAACCCAGACTTCTTTGCTACATTTGCTTTAACGATGAGCAAATCCAATGAGCCCCACTATGCTGAGGCCTGCGTGCAGCACTTTGAAACCATTGCATATGAATGGAATATTGACAAAAAGATTTCAACGTTTGGAAGAGAGTGCACGCAATATGACAGCAGCTGTGAGACAGCTTCCCTATGAACATCAGCAATGCACACGCTATACAGCAATCAATCAATGTCGCACTGCACGATACTAGCTTTGACACAGTTTTGGCCAAATGCCAAAAAAGAGTTGGTCACTTTAAGCACAGTCAATCCAATACAGGAGAACTGGATGAACGATTAATGGCACTTAATCAAAAAGAAGAATCCCTCGTTCAAGACGTGCATAATGCCTACTAGGTGGAACTCCACTTTAGAGATGATCAAAAGGGTCCAGCAAAATAACGCACCGATAGCTGCAACACTGTCAGAGCAAAACAGCAAAATCTCCATGCTTACCAAAGTTGAGCTTGCAAAACTGAAGAAGTTGGCAGATCTTCTTGAATCATGCAGGTGAACATTCTATTTATTCATATGTTTTATAAATTAGATGTATTGGTTATTTAAGATATTGCTTATTTAAATGCATTTACTGTATGAACCGTTTGTGTGCCCTAGACCAGTGATACTTGTGTATTCTTTGGGTGGTACTGAGGGCCCTTTGGAATGTTATGCTTTATTCATTTTAATTAGAGATGATTTCATTCATTTCTTTTGTAATATACATTTAGGTTAGGTGTTTTTCTGGTTTAGGCATGGTTTACACTCAGTTCAGACACAAATTAATCACATTTAGATACATTTTGGAACCTTTTTAAACCCGTTTTAGTCCTGATTTGATATTGATGTTTTTAAGTGCACGAGTGTCGTAATGAATTAACACATAACCCTCTCAGATATGTCATTGAAATACCTGCTCAGCTGTGCTGCCTGCCTTGTGCCACCTCTTCAGAGTCATGGAGCCTTCAGACGATGATCTGGTGAACATAGTTCAGCTAAAAAAAGGTCTTTTCTGAGGACTTGTCTCAACAAAAACAAAATGCCAATCTCTTTTGGCTCAAGTTGGCACTTAAAATGCCTGCCCAAAGCTGAGCAAGGTGAAGTGTGGAGTTCTTTAACAGAGCTACTAAAAGAGGAAAAAATCCCCAAGACTCCACAGATGTGCCAGCAAAGAAGAAGATCATTTTCTTACAAGCATCATCTGATTCATTTTTTTACACCTCAAAGTTATGCAGTTTTTCTACATTTTTGCATGTTTATTAGAAGCTGACAATAAACTGTGATTAATTGCTGGCATTTTTTGATTAATTAATCAAAAAATTAATTCATTCATTTTTTTTTCAGATTTGCGATTAATTAGTTAATTTTTTTAATTAGTTCCCAGCCCCAGTTGGAGGTAATTATAATGTTTATGAGTCTGCCTTTGTGTTGTTGTTACGTCGCTTTTTTGTTCTGTAATTGTGTTGAGTGGGGGGTTTAGAAAGGCAGAGATAATTGGTGGGAGGTAATTCAGGGAACCGCTCTATTTAGGGGGAAACAGTTGCAGGTGTAGCATGTGTAACTCATTGCCCTCTGATTGTATTCTAGAAAATAGCTGAAACCGAGTCATTTAAGCCTGAACAGAATCCAGGCGAAAGACATCAGCCTTTGGAAAAAATGGAAAAAGGAATCTGGACTGAAATTGAAAAGTGTCTGTAATTTATAATCTATGTGAGCAAGATTAATAAAAACGCTGAAACAACTTCAACCGCCTCTGTCTCTGAGTCTGAACAATTCTTTCAATACAGGTTGTGTTAAAGCCTGAATAAATGTGTCTTCAAAATAAAATTAGATGATGACTTTATATAGAGCAGAAAAACCTATATCAAGCAGTCCCATCAGTCTTTCAGAAACACACACTCCCTCCTGTCAGGAGCTTATAGTGGTCAGAATAATTTTATCTGACAGTTTGCATTTTTAGACTCCTTTGAGCTCATAATCTTTGACAGTCATGAATCTTGGCTGTTTGACAGACCTTCTCCTTGCTTCATTTGTGCAGTGAACATGTCCTGAGGTGTCATCAACTTCTTTGTCTGTCATGTGTTATTATTACTTGTTTAGTAGCAGCAAAACAGGCCAAACTGCACCAACACAATGACTGCATAGTAAACCTGAACAACTATATAATATGTATATCTTTCCGTCCTTGCTGTGTCTGTCCAAAGCGAACATGTTTTTTCAACTCAAAGAGACATAGTCAAACCCAAAAGTCTCAATTGCTGCAAAAAAAAATGTAGACGTGCTAATATTGTTGAATAAGAACATGTCCATATTTTAAATCTGGGCTGTATAGACTGTTGTAGTTGGATGTTTTGAGAAACTTGCTATGCAAATTTAATGCACGGATAGGATTTCTTACATTTCTTAAGAATGTCATGATGGTGACATGGTTTGGTTTTAATTTTAGACTGGCATGAATTATCAGTCTCTGTTTTTGTGTTATAGTTGCACAGTGGCACTTCTTGCACTTAGTATGTTATTGTTTATTTATGTATTTTATATTTCTATGGAGTTGAAAACGGTAATACCCAGAGTAAGTATGATGATGAGTTTGTCATTGCACATATTACAAAGCAACAGAGCAACAACATTACATTTCAGTTTCATCTCGTCCAAGAAAACATGAAAAGACAGTCACACATAACATTTATAACATGGGAACACAGGAGGGGTAGAACTGCTGTTCGCACAAGGGTGTCGCCCCTTATTTAGATGAGAAATGGGATAACAACAATGGGTAAGAAGAAGAGGTAAAAACGGTAAAAACCAAACTAGGCCCATTGTAGAGAAGGGTAGAGTTTGGGATTATGAAAAAAAACTCTTCAGCAACATTGCAACAAGAACCAACAAACACAACAACATTCAATTTCAATACAACAGCACGTTAGCCAGGGGATGGGTCTTTTGGAAGGGTAGTTTGCAGATCAGCCACAGTATGACGCTGCCCTTACGACATGCCTCCATCTGAGAGAGTTCGGAGAGTTTGGTTCCTTTTGTTGATGACTGCGGCTTCCAATAGTGCTGTCAATGTAATAGAATTTTGCGATAAATCAGGAAATGCCAGATCTCATCGGCAGAAGACCCAATATCATAAATTTCATTCTGATGGTATAAATTTAAAAATGCCCAGCACTGAAGTATTATTTTCTGGTTTTTAATTTCCCTCTTGGTATCATTATCATGAGCCCATTATCATCTATCGTATTGTGAAGTCTGTCAATTGATCCACCACTAATATATTTTATTGTTCCACCATTTTTATTAAAATAGTGCTAGTTTCAACAATAGTCATCTCATAGAGTTCATCACAAAATATAAAATTCTGAAGAAAAAATTCAACAATTTCACATAAACAAGCTATGGTGGGGAGAAAAAAACTCCCTTTTAATAAGAAAAAGTCTCCAGCAGAAACAGGCTCCGGGGTGGCAGCCATCTGCCTTGACTGGATAGAGAAATAGAACATCAGAGAGTCCCAGACTCGTTGAGCCATGAACCACTGATCTGGAATGGCCAGCTCTAGCATCAAGACACCTGAAATAGAAAAGAGAGAGAAGGGCAAGGAGAAGACACAGCCTGCAGAAAAACATGATACAGTATTAGCAGGTCTGCCTGCATGGAAACACCTGGTGCTAGACTATGTGTGAGTGGAATGAGAATGAGTATGGAGTGAACTTATATTATAAACGGTCCCCAGAGTCAAAATTCACTTGTTGCAGCAACACAATAAAAAAGTACAGAGTGAGAAACAAAAATAAAAAAGGAGCTGCTCATGGTCAACATGTACACAGCTCCTCATAAAGAGGGTCAGAGGAGAAACCCAAAATCGCAATAATTCTGTCCCTCGTCCTCCACTCAGCTACTGCCTCCAGGGAGTCCAGGTCCAGTCCATCAACAGAGTGGGACTTCCTCACCAGTTTATTGAGTTTGTTCACCTCACCAGTCTCACCCACGTTGTCCTCATGCTAGTATGAACACAAGGCAGCGATTCCCAAACTAGGAGAGTGTCTCCAACAGATTCCAGGAATAACATATGAAGCTTCACTCCAGAAGTAAGAACAACTAAGATACTACGCAAAACCCCAAAACTCCCAAGGCTCTGGTAAGGGATCCGAGCTGGAGGTAGACGAACACATCACCCTAAGTGGGTGAAAGAAGGAGGATATCTATAGTCATGTCCAATGTTGGCAAGTTGTGATGAGAAATAAACTGACACTTTCTGTCACAACTCTCACATATCACAAGAAAAAGGTGAATAATCAGAAAGCTCACAGAGGGCGTCAGCAAGGGTGTTAACACCTCGATCTTCACAATACTTTTCTCTCCTTTTTCAGAATCAGTGTCTAAAATCCAGGAGCTATGACGTGATAATGTGACTGTTCTGGTTTCTACTGACTTCTGACTCTGCTCTGCTCCCTGTAAGGCTGATGGTGGTGAAGGAGCAGCAATGGGGACTAGCAGTAGGCTGTTACAGATAAAACATTTAACACAGAGATACAAACACACAGGTGTGAAAACCGCTGATTCATCACTTTTATTTTTGCTTACTTTTCCTATGGACGTTTTCTTCCTCTTTCAAAGTCCCCTTGCCTTCCTTGACTCTTCTTTTATGATCTGAAATTCACTCCAATCCAGACAGAGCAACACAGCCCTGGCAGAATGAACGGACAAAATATGAGCATATCAGGAGCAGCTCCTGTCTCCATCAATCAGCCTTTTGAGGTGAATCCAGGTGAAAGCTCTGATATATGATTGATTACCTGGAAAATATTCTTAAGTCTTAAAGGAGCAAAGGCAGTGCAGGGACCTAGACTTCTAAATAAAGTAACAAAAACACTGAGAAAACTCTGGCATAGAGGATTCTGACCTTTATGGGCAAATGATAAGATCAGAAAGTTATACACTGCTATATATTGCTCTGTAGACTACTGAGGCAGTTTGGTTTAACTTCACAACTGATATATTGTAGTTAATAATGTAATGTTGTGTCTAACAGTTATAAATGGACACTTGAAAAAAAATCAAAATGAGAAAGTTTCACCTGTTTGTGACTGATTGCCTTTGTATGATGTGCTAATGGCCATAACTTCTTGAGCGCACATATACGTTTGTTTGTGTGGAAAGCATGTTTCTATAACAAACAAGGAAAACCGAATGCCAGATTTTTAGGGACACACAGGGAGCTAAACACTAGTATGAGAACGCTGCACTTTAGGTCATGGAAATAGGGGCCATAGCCATGCCGCTAGGCAACCCAGGTGACCGCCTAGGGCGCCATCTGCTGGAGGGTGTTATTCCCTTAGGACATTTGCACTATACCTGTAGGTATTATATCGTATTATCGTGTATCATTCTAATTTTTAAAATAGATAATTTGTTGTGATGCAGATTTACATTGTTTTGTCTTGATATTTAAAATAAATAATAATGTGTACACAAGTGTATAGACTTTAAAAAATTAATATATATATTTATTTATTTGCGGGGGGGGTCCACTCTTGCCTAGGGCACCAAATGACCTAAAGTCAGTACATGATCTGATCAGATTCAATGCGAACCAAACCTTGAATTGCATCAAACTCTCCAAACTTTGTCATAAGGCCTGTTATGAGAAATGACAACCAAATGTGCAATGCAAAGGACTGGATGGATACTGGAACCAGTTGCCTCAAGGTGAAGGACACTGGAACCCAAGGAAATGTAACAATGTATTAAAGAAACACACATCTTCTTTCCAGTCAGGTCCTAACATCCAAGGAACCCTACACATAAAGGGCTGGGCAATTAGGGAAAAAAATCAGAGTATTGAACCCTCGCGAGTGATGTGGGGACATCATCCCACGCTCAGTTACTGTGGGTATTATTAGATACCGATGGCAAATAAGGAGGGTTGACATACTAGCAGTGACAAGATGAAAGTAGCACTTGTTCAATCAATGCAAAGCAGATGTCAAAAATGAAAACAAGAACTTCCTGGTTTTAACAGATGTGTAGTGAAAGTGATTGAGCTTGTGGCTTCTGTGTATTTACTGTTTTTTTATGTGTTCTGGCTCTTTATTTCCCATTATTTATACATAGCTTTGTAAGCTCAGCCCTGCTGTGGCTCACGGCGCGCTACGTAGTTAGTACTGACCTGAAAACATTGAGCGTTTCACCTCAGAATAACCATCAGTGAATGATTATCCCACACTGTGTAAAATACACATAAATGACCGTGCACAGTTTTTAGATTTGACTTTCCTCAGTAAACAACCATTAAGGAAGACATTTAATGATGTAAATGATGAAAAGTGCAAGAAGGCAGTAGCTGTATTTGTTTCCACAGATTACTTCTTGATTATAGTCAGTCTTCAGTGATTAATAACAAGCGTCAAACCCACTGGGCTGGTAAACGGCACATCCTGTCCTCATGTTTGTGTTATTAATGATATTATTTTATTAATAGTGGTTGGTGTTGCTCGCAGTCTTCTATTGTTTGGTAGGAGTGGATTAAATAATTGTTGTTAAATGGCTCATGTTATGCTAAATCAACTTTTCTGTGCTTTAAACATGATAAAGTGCTATTAGGGCTTCATACACATGGCCAAAGTGTTTTATCATTGATTCCTTCAATCGTTAGTTAGAGGGTGATTTGCTCCTTTCTTACTGCAGGATGAGCCCAAACACCTCACTCCAATTTGATGACGCGGTCCCACTTTGATGATGTATTTGACGTGGCACTGAGTGGAGAAGCCACGCCTCCAGGAAGCTCTCTGCCGTGATTGACATGTAAACCGACCATGCCCAAGGAAGGTGAGCGTGCACCATCCTTCGTGCAGTGCTATGTATGTATTTTCTACAGTCTACGTATGTACCGGGTGAACGCCCGCCCCACGCTCTGTCACGTGTTTATAAAGCAGCATGAGCTCAGCTACGGAGTGGGTGGGAGGAGGGCAGGCGGGGGGGAGGAAGAAGTCAGTGTCCTGTCTATAGACACGCCCACTCATGAATATGATAAGTAGGCCGCAAGATCAGCCTGTTTGTGTAGAGTTGCTCAGAAAGTGACTTTTCAGATGCTAAAAATTTTAGAAAACAGGAGAGTTTGGGAAAATAAAATAATGTTTTTGGGGTTCTTAGAACAAATGGAGATGATGCGAAAAATAGCATGACATGGGACCTTTAAGGGTTTTTTTTTCTTATATAATCACAAATATAATCACAACATTATAGTGTATACTAGTGTTGTGTTCAAGACCACACTATCCGAGACCAATACTTGCCCGAGACTAGAATGCACCGAGACCAAGACAAGACCAAGACTTCCAGGAGCATGATATAGGACCTTTAAGGTTGCCCCAAAATTAGGTTGCACAAGCATTTTCACTGTTGAAAGGATTGGATTACAGTACTTACATTACTGTAAACTGAGTTGCTTTTATGGGTACTTGTACTTTTTTTGAGTACATTTCTATATCAGTAATTTTATTTGTACTTAAGTACGTTTTAAAAGAAGTAAAGAAATTTATTACATTTCTACACCCAACTGTTAATGAGTAAATTATATATTTTTTGTTTGTAAAATGATCAACGAACATTTTGAAACTGCAAAAAATAAATTACCAGACAACAATCAAATGCATCACAACATAGTCGACCAATCAGAATAAACATACATACTGTATGCCCCAAAACAGCATTGAATAGAGATTATTTTCTCAGTTTTAGAGTTCATAAATATATCTATACTTGGAGCCTGAAAAAATAGTTTTTATTTTGAATGAAATTCATTGGTTTTATTTTGTTTAAAAAAGAATTGTTCATTTTGACAAACCTTTTATTTCATACAGATGGCTTTGTGAAAGATAAATTAAGTTACACTGTTCCAAGAAGTTGATACTTGAGATGTTTACTGTATTTTTTTGCAGTTATTTTAACTTTTATTCACATCTCTGACCGCAGACGTACAGTGTTAAAAATCAATAATAACCAAGGTCTGATTTAAATCTTTCTTTCTCTTTTTCACTTAGAATGGCTGTATTATAGGAACTGCATTTTTTGCTAAATATCAATTACTTTTGAGGGCTCTGTTTTTGTTTCAGGGTGTCTGGATGCTGGAGCTGATAGTTTCTTGATCAATGGTTCGCGCCTTCAACTAGTCTGGGACACTGGATGGTCTATCCTTCTTCTATTCTGTTTGTTCCCTCTGTTCACTAACCCCAACCAGTCAAAGATGATGTCTGCCACCTCTGAACCTGGTTCTGAAACTCTTCCCACTGTCGCTAAATGCTCTATATTTTTGTTAAACGCTTTGAGATGACTTTGTTTTAATTTGTGCTACTTAAATAAATTTTGAATGCAACCCAGACACACACAGATTTTGTAATAAACTGACAAATAGAACACCAGGACAGAGCTGTTAGATGTCTTCTCAGTCCAATAAAAAGGTCCCATGTGCGTTGCAAAGAGGAATATTGGCTTTGGGAACATAGCTTTTAACAGGACAGCCTCAGGCAACTGTATGATGAAACAGATGGTCGGACATGATTTGCGCCTTCCTTCAAGTTGCTCAAACAGAGACACTGCAGCTCCAATAGATACAATAGGCGGAAACGAGTGTGTTTGAAATGATGAAGTTAGATGATGACACTGTGTGTTAGTATTACTATTGACTTGGGAATCATTTCAAATATTGTTAAACTGACAACACTTTTCAGAAAAACATAAAAATCACCAACTAATAAACAAAAAATTCTCCTAAACAAACATCCTAAGACTAACAACTGTGAAGTAATACCTGTGGTTAATTGTATTTTCTGCCATGTCTGTATTATAACTAATAAGGCAGTGGCTATCCATACGGTTGCCATATCAGTATACCGACATTCTATCCGTACGCAGCGCCCCTATTTAGCCAGTTTAGGGCACGTGATAGGTCAGTCATTGGCCAGTTTAGGTCACGTGACTAAGACTAAACCTAACCCTAAGTCTAACCCTAACCCTGAGACGCTACGTACGTGTACTTTGGTAATCCTACCAATCGCACCAGGGGTTGTCTGTACGGCAACCGTACAAATAGACACTTTCATTAATGAATTATGCCATTAACCTAAAGTAAATGCAGTGGTAATTTGCTGAATAATAAACTATGCCAAGTTTTTGATTCATTAATTAATATCAATAAAACAAAATTATGAAATATTGACAGAACTATTTTTAATAACTTTATCTTTTTGAAAGAGAAGCAAGTTAGTGTTTAAAAAAAGGGTGATTTGTAGCAAGCTGATCAGAACTTAATATTAAGCTATTTTAAATCCTGGACTAAAAAGAAAAGAAATAACATTACATTATTGTCAAATAACATGCAAAATGAGTTTTTTGTTCAATAAATTTTGTATATTTATTAATATAATTTAATATCTATAGTAGAATGGGAGGAAACTGCTTAAATGTACCTGGATGTAGACACATTGGATTTCTTCTTTGAAAATATTTACTGTGGCTACAAAAAAAAGATTCAAAATGGAGTGATGTGTGCACTACAGAAGTGGTTCATATTCCTCTCAGACAGTTGGATATAAAATATTAACCTTGTTTTTTTCTCCCTTAATTGAATGAAGCACCTGAAAAGGTGAGAGGTGAACTTGAGAAAGCACTTTGAATACTGTGAAAAAGAAACTAGCAGCAAAGGTTGAACTCAGGATACATTGTTCATGTTTTCAAGAGGTCACATTAATTCAATTCACTGTTTTCATTTGAAAAGGTAGCAGTCTTCAGTGGAACTGCTGCATCACATAACTCTATATTCTGAAACTGCATCGCTTGTTTATCTCAGCCAGACATCTTTAGGTGCAGAAATGCACTCAAAAATATATAAAGCTAGCTTTAAATGACACCAGAGTCTAATTTTGCACTTTTATCAACACGGATGAAGTACATTTACGCACAGTGTGCACTCAAAGATGTTTACCAGCGGTGGAAATTGATTTAAAATATTTAACGAATTTATCCAAACATGCTTAATCACAAATAATAACATGTTGTGAATTTGTAAAGATCACTGAATCATCAAGTTATCGCACAGGAACTGTGTTCATTGTGAAACTGTTACATTTGTCAAAGTGAAGTAATTGATTGTGTTAGATCTCACAAAGAAAAACTGTAGAGTGTGAACCATGCTGACATCAAAGGTTTGGGCTTTTTTAAAAAAAAAAAAACACTTTATTACAAAGAATATGATTTATTTAAAAAAATATCCAAGAGAGCCCATTCAGATAAAATGTACAAATAAATCTAACTTATAGGTTTAGAAAATGCCAGTGTCGATATAAGTGAACTGTAGAATATACTATGAAATCTATTCAGACACAAACTATGTCTCTTTTACATTCAGCTGCTGAGGCAGAGCAGTCAGTCAACATTACTGAAGGACAGCTCTATATTTTTCCATCTATTGTTATAATTAATATTACATTTTCATTATCATTATGAGGACATTGTAATATGGACTTGTTGTACCTTTTGCACATCTTTTATAGGCTATATGCCTTCTAAACCCTCTTTTTAAGACTTTTTAAGACTTTTTGTGTGTGGTAACACCACTGCAACGTTGCACGTTTTTCAAACCTTAATGGCACAACTAACATGAACAAGAGAAATGACACATATTTCTAAGATCACTTAATAGCTAAACTCAGTCATGAATAATTTTGTGTGCGTGTGTGTGCGTACGTGCTCATGCGTACGTGTGTGTGTGTGTGTGTGTGTGTGTGTGTGTGTGTGTGTGTGTGTGTGTGCATGCACGCACGTGGTCACACTTATGCTATGTTGTGTAGTTATGCTATGTCAATGTCATTTCCCAGTCTCGAATTTTACATTTTTCAGTACATTTCTAAAAACAAAAAAAAATAAGAAAGTAACACTAATTATTTTAAATGAATTAACATGGAAAAAAATTACGCACACAGTAAATAGGAAAATATTCACAGCCCTAGTTTTTACGTTTTCATGCTCGCTTGTGGTTTCACCCTCAAATAGATATTTATGCACATTTTCAAATAATGTTCAGTCTCTCACATCTTAGCCATACAGTTATGCATTAGGACCCACTATAATGTGAAAGCATTAAAAGTTTAAATGGAGAATTAAAGCCTGTCTTTTAATTGCATCTTTTGCTCCCCAGATGAAAAGAAGTGGAACACAACAGCACTTATGCATTGTCCTTCATGTTGAACCATTGCAGGGGGACTATATGCATTAATTAGGCAGGGATGTAAGATGTCTCATTGCAAACCATTTTTCTTGTAAGTGATAACTAAGACAAGAAAAACTCTTTTCTTTGATATGGGGCTCAGAGTTGCAAAGTTCTTAGGGGATTGTACGAGAAAGAAGGTGATTCAAACGCACGTAATATGTACAATCTGCACATTATGATTTAACTGATGTCTTACAAAGACAACCTCAGTAAGACATATATCATTGGTATTAAGTTAGGATCACGCTTTTTTAGACATTGTTGTATGTAAAGAGACAATTATTTATTGGTTTATTTAACAGGGACAGTGTACATTAATACCCATTTAGAAAATGTACCAGATTTAGCCAGAAGGCTATTTTTCATCTGTAATCCCTGGACAGATTGTTTAAATGTCAGCCTAACATAATACAAATTAAAGGAAATATACAATAAACTATACAGTGAAAAATGTAGCTACATAATAACATAACATACTTTCATTTTACGTATTATTTTAAAAAAAATTTAAAAAATAAACAGTTTTTGATAAAAGACAATTATCTAAACTTTGAAAAAAAAAAAAATTGAAATTTTTTTCACTCATAACAGACGAAATACCAATCCATGCATTTAGGAGCTTTCTGATTTAAGGATAAACTAAATAAGTCATATTTTTAAAAATTCTAAAATCAAAGAACTCTGGACGCAAAAAAACACTCAACTTCAGCAAGATTCTGCAATGTTTGTGGATGATCATCATGAACAAGAATGATATCAGCTGGTTAAAGATAAGATGTCTAATTTAAACATGCAGTAACAACATTAGAGTGAAGCAGTGAAACACCCATATTTTACCCCTCTTTCCCTCCATTGTCCTGTATTAGTATTTTCCCTATTTTAATGTCATAATAATTAAAAGATGCCTTACTAAACTGCCACCTGAAATAGCCTGAGTGGCAGTCCTTGCAAAATGAATGCAGACAGCGGCAACAAACCCGGAAACAACTCAGAAGAGAGATGATGAATGAAGACGTTCTGGTGAAATTACCAAAGTTTATCTTCCTAAAGAGCAGCAGGATGGGACACAGTTACACGTTCTGTTAGATTAATAACTCACATTTTAGCGTCTATCACGGGGGAAGGAACCACGTAAGTCAGCCAATCACAAGCATCACAAATATACAATGTTTTCAAAAAAGTGTTTGTAAAGTCTGTAATAAATGTGTCTAATAAGTCATTAGTGAAAACCAGAGAACCACATGAGTGAGCATGAGAAATAAAAAAATTAAAAATGCAATAAAATAAAATGTAAATGTATAACCTAAAGACAAGCAACATGAAATGAACAGTAAATATGCAATGTGTTGACTTGTATACAGTATGAGCTGTAAGTATATTAAATAAACAAATGTAAAAATATATTTTCATTTAGGCTGTTTTATAGTTCAGGAATTAGGGCTGGGCAATATATCGAGATTCAAGATGTATCAAGTTTTCTATTTTGGCGATATAGAAAACTACAAAATTGCATATATATATGTATATATAATAGCTTATTTTGTGTTAAAGTACTTGTTGTAAAGCTCAGTTAGATGATCATTGAGTGCACCCTAACCCAGACCTTCCCAATGAACTCACTCACACTGGAGCTCGGTTAGGGATGTGGGATTGCTCGGAGCAGGCGCCAGAAAATTTCCCTTCTTTTCAAATCTAAAACGTGACAAATATGGACTTGACTTCAAATAAAAAAAGACCAACAATGAACTCTAAAGGAATGGATGCACACATACTTTATGCTGTACTCATATAGAAAAATATCACAATCTTCTCCTTTGTCAGAAAAAAAAACGTGAATGATTCATGATGATACGATTAGTGCAGAGATTTCACCTCACATTTGTTGATTAAATCCAAGACGTGTCTTTATCTTGACAGCAGCAATAATTAAACTATTTCTAAATTACAAACCATTAAAACACATTAGATCTGCTTCATTTCAACCCGATTATTCAGTCTAATGGCCTCACAGTTTTAATTTAATAATGCAAGGCAGCATTCTCACTGTATAACTTAGAAAGATTCTGTGCAATGCTCGACCCTTTAACTATAAGATTAATTGCAAACCTTGTTTAAATACTTTATCATAAAATGGCAGTGCTTTATATACATACAGTAGATCACATTTGTCAGAAGCGTTGGTCAGATAAATGAAGCATAGGCCCTATCTTTATTCTTTAAATGTGACAGGTACCTCATGTGGCTGAGTAAGTTATAGCCACTGGGAGTGACTAGTTATAGAAATAGGCTGCGACAGCACCATGTAACAATGCTAGTGCTGATGATGCTGATTACATCTGTTTGCACAATGATGAACAAGAAAAATGGGATGAGAAAAATATATTTAAAAAAAAAAAGAGGAGCAGCTGTTCCAGATCCAAAGCATCAGGACTCAAACTGAGCATGCCTGTAACGTGCTGTGCAGAAGACGAAACTGAAGAAACAAGGCCCCGAGACTAAACATGAGTTGTAGGATAGTTATTCATACACATTTTGTACTTAATCGCAATTCTAGAAAACCAATTGCATGTGGCAAATGTCATTTTTGTGCACCTTGGGGTTTCATTAAAACACAATATTTGACTATTCAAGGGTTAAAAATCATGAAGTACTATCTTTTCTTTATGTGCAGATAACATGCGACTCTACTCTCAAACAACTGAAACAGCCTGTGATTGGTTACTGACAGAAATGACTCATTCCACATATTAGTTGTTCACTGTCATGTTTAACAAAACAAATTCCCGTTTTTAAAATAATGAAAATATATTTTAAATTATAACAACCTATGAGGTTAAAACACATTACATTTACCAATGAGGAAGATCTAATTGTGAAAAAAAAAGTTACATTTATTTAAATTTGACGATGACTGATAACTGGGTTTCTAATGGTGCGTCAAATATGTTATCAGCATTCGTTCAAGCGTGATTAAACTATGGCTTTACATTGTACAGTACATAGTATGAAAATAGTTTACCTTCAGTTTCAGGTTGTTCTGTATTTATAAATGGCGGTGGCTATGCGTATGGTTGCTGTATCAATATACTGACATTTTATCCTTAAGCGGGGCCCCTCATTGGCTACTTTAGGTCACGTGACTAAAACTAAACCTAACTGTAAACTTAACCCTAAGACACTACGTACGTGTACTTCGGTAAATGTACCAACAGCACCGGGGGTTGTCCGTATGTCAACCATATGAATAGACACTTTCTTTATAAATAATAAGTATTTTTAGGGCTGTCACTTTAATGTAATAATTATGATTAATAACGCGCTCAAAAAATTTATCGCGTTTATTGCACATTTTTTTTCGCACCTGCGGAACCTTTCTCATTGCATGCGTTTCCAGTATAGCCATAATACTGATGCACCGAGTACAATGGTAGAACTTGAGGAGAAGTCCTGTGGAGCTCTCCCACCTCACTGCTAACTATGTAGCAGCTAGCACCTCAATGCTAACTATGTAGCAGTTAGCACGGACAGCGATCCTACGGACACTACACTAGACTGAGTGGCCAGTCCACACTGGACAGGATGACAGGGTTCAGAGCCAAATTATGATGAAGTTCATGAGTGACAAATGAACAAAGTCTGTGGATAAATGAATGTAGTGGACAGTCGACCACTATTGGTGGTAGACGATGTGGGCGGGGCTACTACTACTAAGTGATTACTTGATGTTATTACAGTACTTTATTTTGTGATGAACAAAAAAAAATTTTTGATGTGCTAATTTACAGCACTGTGATGGATGGGCTTTATTTATTATATACAGTAATACCTGAAGGAGAAAAAAAAGCAACAAGTTCAGTGTTCATTAATTGCTAACTTATAGCACTACATATAAACCTGATGTTTTATTTAATTTGTATTTTCTATTATTTGTAGATTGCACTAATCAATATTTCCCCTGATGGTCTAAACTAAAGGTGTCAGCAGCCCTTGGGTCAAGTTCTAGTCTCACATACAGTGGAATGTAAATGTTTCAAGTCTGTTAAAAACAAACAATAAATGACTTTATAAAGCCACTTTATTATACATAAATGTTTCAATGTGCCACAGTAATGGCATTTAAATGAAAATACCTCAAGTTGATGCTTAATCAAAGAGCATAACTAATTTATAGCACAATATGTTTTATCTATTGACAGCACTAAGTGTTTTCTAATAAATAGACGTGTAGCTGTCAGGTCGTGAATGATAAAGAATGAATGTGCACTGTTTGTTTTTCATCAGGAGGGCAGACTGTGGACGCACACACGTGCGCACGTGTAAATATAATGTTTCACCTTCACTGGACTAATTGTAGCATCAAAAGCGTGTAGGAAGAAAAAGGCTTAAACAGACTGAAGTGGAGTGACGAGAATACTGCGCAGCCACATGACTTTTCAGCAGTGGTGTAAACAGTACTGATATATTCTACTCAAGTAGAAGTACTGTTGCTTGATTGAAATTGTTCACATGTACAAGTAAAAGTAAATCACACATAAAATGCTCAAGTACAAGTGAGAAGCTGCCGAATGAAATAATACTAAATGTAAAAGTTACTATTTACTTTCACCCCCACATTTATTTTTGCTAATAAATCTTGCAATGGTTCCCTTTTTTTTAATAAAATAACACCAATGAATTCAATTCAAAATAAAAACTCTATTAACTCTAAAACTGAGAAAATAACCTCCATTCAATGCTGTCTTGGCGCGGTGCATTACCTTTAATGTGGTTGGTCGACTATGATGTGATGCATTTGATTGTTGTCGGTCATTTGGATTTGTTGGGTTTTTGTCTTTAAGAACTTTATATTTTGATAAACGCTTTGAGGTGACTATTGTTTTAAATTGCACAATGTATATGAAATTGAATTGAATTGATTCACATTTTTTTGTAGTTTCACAATGTCCGTTGATCATTTTATAACAAAAAATAATAATTTACTCAGTAACGGTTGAGTGTAGAAATTTAATGAATTACTGTACTTCTTTTAAAACGTACTTAAGTAAAAGTAGAAATACTCATTTAGAAACGTACTTCAAAAATACAAGTACATGTAATCTGTTACTTTTACCTTTGCTTTTTGGATTTACACACATTGGAGAATAGGGCCTATAGTATTTTTTTTTGTATATATATATATATATATACTGTATATATATGTTTTGAAAATACTTCATGCTAAATCATGCTCACCTGTGAAGCAGGTTATTAATGGCAGAAACATACTTGACTATACTTATCTTTTATTAAAGGTCATGGTGGCTCCTTTGCAAGCAATCATACAGGGTGGGTGTCTTCTTCTCAAGATTAAAGCCCTGCTACGATTCTAGCCATTTATCTTTACCATGCTTGCATTGGCTAATTAGCATTTGCTTAATGAACAGTTGAAGGGTTACATCCAATGAAGCTGCCAGTGAGTGATTTCACTGATGTACGTAAATATGTACAGTCCTGCCTAATTAATTAATCATTTGTAAAACACGATCAATCAAATTAAAAAATGTGTTAACATAAATAAGCTGTCACTATTTATACAAAACTGTTACTTAACTTTGATGCCAGGCATACCAACACTCAGGAGTCCATATATAGATATATATTAGATACATAAAAGTATTAAAAGAACTAGGATTTCTGATTGACTATTGTGGAGTTTGTGTAAGTGTCATTGTTAACATCACACATTGTAAACCATTGTTTATGTGTTTTGTCCATTTATATAATCCACTTAAATGTTGATTTTTAAATAGTTTAATTAATAATACCAGAGTTTGTCTGCGTTATTCCATATTTACAAAATGTGTGTCAGAGAGCCAATAATTGATGAGAAACAAATGCAACCATATAATTGAAGGCAATAAAACAGAGTCAGCTATAATGGTTAACATTTAAAGTACTGGTATCTCTTTTAAAATGTAATTTCAAAAGTCCTCATTATTCAAGGTTTAAAAGCAAACGACGGTGTCATTAGTGCTCGTCTTGCATGTTTTTTTTAGTCCGTGCGGTTTTATCTTCTTGTCTCTTTACTGTACCTTTTTTCTCTTCACACTGTTGTGTTGCGATCAGCGCCAAGTCAGAAATGTTCGTGGTATTGATGCACCCCAGTGCACAGTCTCTGACAGCAGCAGACAGCATGAAAAGGAAAACTGTTGAAATAAATACATATGTAATGAGGGAAAAGGGGGCTGCCAAATGGCTTTCCAATTTGCGTTTGTCAAAGGCTGTGCTTGGTTTGCATTGACATATGGATCCAGAATAGACCTGCTTCTTTAGTCATTTTTTAAACGGTTTACTCTAAGCTAAGCTTTTTCCCACAAGTCATTGTATAGAAATCCTAAGCATCGAGATCCACAGTGTTCTTCTCTATATAGAAGGTTAGGACGTAAAGTGGCTTTCTCTGCAGAAAATTCCAGAATTTTTATGATATGTCAAAAGACGCAAAAAGAAGCCGAGCTGAGTAATTTTAACAGGAAGTTTGTTGCGGAGTCAAACTGGAGATATTACTGTGACGGACAGGGTTGAGCACAGTGCTGCTACTGCATCAGTATAGAGTTGAATTACTTTGGTCGGAGAAATGTTGGAACAGAAGCAAACACAGAATCATTGCTTTAAATCGTTTGTTGATCTTCCTCTACTACCTGGACATTTGAGAGCATAAACTGTCCTGTTGCTGTGGATATAAGATCTTGTTCCTAGATGTGTCCCTGTTCAAAAAAAAGGTTTATAACTAACGAGAGCACTCGGAAAATACAAACCTGAGCCAAGCCAGATATTGCAGTTATCTGATGATATGATTATTCACACTTTGAAGGCTTTTAAATTTTCTATTTACATTAATAACTATACAGTAGGTCAAAATGCATGGTCCCCCTTACTTTTTTCAAATAATTGCTGTGAAATGCACAATCTAGATGAAATCCAGATAAAACTTGGTGGGTTAGCTGATGAATTAACCTGACATAACTGAGTCAATCTGTTAATTACAAACCGAGATATGAATTTTTGAAATTTCACTAATCATGAGCGAAAGGGATTCTGAAATTTTTCCAAACTGATTTAGAATTAATATATTGATCTGGATTCTTCCATTGTGTAAGGTCTGTTTTTGGTCAAAATCTGGTCAGTACTTTTGATGTAATCCTAACAGGCAATCACACCAAAAAATAGACATAAATAAAGGTATTAATAATACCAATACTGCTGATGGTAAATATACTTCATTTATATAATGCTTTCATTCTTACCAAAGTAGTCCAAAGTGCTGTACAGTATCATTTTTTTAACCATTCACATTCGTGTCAGTCTTCGCCAACCGTTGGGCGCTACTTAGGGTTCAGTATCTTGCCCAATGAAACTTCAACACATAGACAGGTATAGCCTTGGGATCAAAGCCCCAACACGACCCCCTACCACCTGATCCCTGAAGTAGTCTTACTTTGACCCTAATTCCACTGATCTCCCTACAGTCAGTCGTCATATCATGTATGTCCTGATCTTTCTTTACGGATATTTTTGTCACATCTCGATTGATCATACATCACCAAAGTTATTTTCTTGGCACTCAAAATGTTTGTTGTCTCTTTGTCCACAAAGAATTAGTGCAGCTCCTGCTGACCTTCTCAATTTTTGACATGAAACCACATTACTGCTCAATGATCTTTACTTCTTGCCCTTAAGCTACCTTCAGGTACTCCATCCGATAGCTTTATAGTATGGCTCATCAACTTTATAGCTCTGTATTTAATGCAGCTCTGCATATCACCTTTATTCTTAAAAAAATTGGAACCATAACACTCCTGGCCTATTCATCAAGTGATCCCTTGCTATCCAAGACTGTGTGAAACAGTTCTGTAAAATGTCCAAAGCACTTTATTCCCGACATCTCCATAATCCAGCAGGCACAGTTCACTGTAATGCCAAAATAGTGGGCTCTCTGTGTGGCATTCACATGACCTCGTCATTATTATGTCATCCTATTCTTTTACTCAGAGAATTTATTCTGGGTTGGCTCAACCTTTGCAGCTGCATCAGCTTCAGCTCTTCCGGGAAAGTGTTCCACAAGATTTAAGAGTGTGTTTCTGGGAATCCATGACCTTTTCCCAGTTTTCAATTTCTAAGATATAACACTATTCATATTCTACCTTCTAATTAATTGCAAAAGTATTATATTGTGCTGAGGTCACGGCTCTGTGCAGGCCAGTTGAGTGCCAAACTCACTTTGCATTGTATGTCTGTGTGTAGTCATAGTGGAACAAAAAAGGGATCATCCTCAACTTGTTCCAAAATGTTTGGCACATTAAAATGTCCTGGTATTGATTAGCTGAAGCATTAAGACAGAGATTGGCCACTTTTATTGCATAGGGGGCCACAAAAAAGTGATTATCTGATCCAAATGTCACATTATCAACATTCATGTCATGTTTATTTTGGGGGCTGCAAAAACGTGCCGCAAGTAATCCTCGACATGCCAGTTGCCCATGTCTCTATTAAAAGCTCCTGGCCGAAAATCTTTGAAATGTACTTCGAAGATTTATGTGAAACAAAACATTATTTTGCATCATATTACTTTTATTGCCTTTTAAAAATGTCACTATTTTATAGTTTAAGAGCCTGCGTTCTGCTATCTTAAAATCACGTGATTGATGATGTCACTCAGACCCACACCTGAAAACATTGGGTTGTTTTCTATCAGAGTGAAGCATTCAGCCCGTCTTTAATTAGATAATTTAGCAGCTTTTTCCCAGTAGAGCCGAGAACCTTTTTGCTCGCTCTAAAAAACCATGAAAAGTCAAAAATGCCAATGTAACTCTCTTTTGTTTACCGAAAGAGGTTAAAAAAAAGTTGTGACCCGAAAAAAAATCCAACTCAGTAGACAATGAAACAGAGAAGAAGAGCTCTCCTAACGGCTCATATATACTCGGGCCAAATAAATGCAAAACTTAGATTTTACGACTGCACGGACTTGTCGGCATACCTGGTGTCGCACAAAACACGACTTGGCATTGTATCAACATGCATTAAATGTAACAACAACCTGCATTTCACCACCTGGTGAAACAGAGCAATAGAGATAAAGACAAGCTCAGAGATGAGACTGGCAGAGGAGCTAAGAACCTTTAAAACATGTCCCAGAAGGAGTACAGGGAATACAGAGAAGCAGTAAGCATTGTGGGGAATGTAGGATTTTACTGGAAACTACTATAAGGCTGTGCGCTTGATTATGTAAGCTCTGAGGAGTGCGAACAGTCCGCGCAGACAGTCTGTTGCGTGCAGAGTCTGCCTGAGTATGTTTGAGCTTTAAGGGACCTTTACTCTCCCTTAAACAGTGGCTAATACTCTGGTGGCTGAAGTTACGTTGAAGACACACAAACCCTGAGAATAGAAGGACTCCAACCCAGTTATTTATTTTCAAACCTTGGGTAACACATTATTTTTGTTACTTTCAGCATTCTGAGTCTGTGCACTTTCTTTTACACAGCGTTTTCTTCTCTTCCCCTAATTTCCTTCATTCATCAGCCAATGGAGATGCTATAAAATTGCCACTGAACTGTAATTATTGTAGCATTGGTTAATTGTTCTGATAACGAGCTAAAAAAAGAAAGCAATCATCATGTGATAGGTTCTGTTGTTAAGTTGGTGTTTTCTGATTGCATGTAGTTGTTATATCTTTGTAGTAACATTTTATCCGGTGCTTGCTCAGTGCCGCTATTACAGTGAGGCACCTCCGAAGTTCTTAGGGTCACTGACAGCACATTGAACAAATCTGACAGCTTGTAACTTTCTGACGGCGACAATTCTGGACAGAAACTATTTCAATATCTCCCCTATGGAAAAAGGTTTCGGTACATCAGAACCAGAACTTCCAGACACAAAAACTGTTTCTTTCCCTCTGCCACCAGCCTCGTGAACACAGGCCTGGTCCCCCACTGATTATTTATAGTCAATAAGTAAAAAGAAAACATTTTTATGAGTAGAGATTAACATTTAACTCGCACGTTTGGAGCATCACCTGGACACTAGTCAGTGTTTGAGAGCAAGATGCCCTGTTCCGGTCAGGAGAGCTCCTGTCCAGCATGTTTTCGGTGTCACCTTGCTTCACTACGCCTGACTGTGAGAGGTAACTCGTTATCAGGCCTTCTCCAGAGCTGCTTAATGATTAATTCATCAGATTCATTTTCTCCTATCTACATGCAGTTAAATGTGAAGTCTCTACTTTAAAGTAGGAGGCATTATAGGTTGGTACAAGAGAAATACACTGCTTCCAAAGAGCGGCTTAGCTGAATCCCTAGTCACAAATGGCCTTGGAATCATGCAGGGATTATAGAAGCAGTAGTTTAAGATCTCAGCGTGAGCAGAGAGTAACCATCGACCATGTTTACCTGCCTGTGAAGTGACGGTAACAGCTCACACCGAAGAGCAGGCAGTTCTTTAGGCTTTCAAGTTGTTTTAATACAAAAGCATATATTTCTTATATCTGCAAAGAAATACATATCCAATCACACTAACCGCTGTGCTTCATACAGTGTAGTGATTGTTTCTTCCATTCCAGTGGCCTTTGTATTTCTCATTTTGCCAAAGAATGGGTTCTGAATCTAATCAGCAGCACAATCTTTGCATGAATATGTATACATGAAACAAATAGTAAACCATGCCAGAGCCTTGAAATGGCAAATTTTACATTTGTTTCTCCTTTACAGGAGCACATTTCTCTGAGGTGATTGTTCTGTTCTGCGGTGGTGCACCATAGAGTAAAGCAGTATTTAATGCTGCACGAAAACAATGATACATACAAAAGGTTGGACTTTTCATAAAAACCCTAGCTACATGTAAAAGCGAAATGCTTCCTGTGAGCAATTGGCTTAATTTGAGATACTTCTCGTAAAACAAGAGCGAAAAATAACAATGATGAATCACTATAATCAATCTAGAATATTATAATGTATTTTTTTATTGAACAATTTTATATTTATGTATATTATATTCTTAAGAATGTCTCGCCAAGAAAAAAAATATTGTTTCTTGGGAGCATAAATTTAAATGACAATGCATAAGATTATATTGAATGAAAACGAACACATACAAGAATGAATATCAAAAAAAAATCAAATGTCCTAAATGGTAAAATAAAAAAAATCAGTTTTATGTATTTCCAATAGACAAAATATGTGATATTTTATGGGGTTTTTTGACACCTCTATAGTGGACCTACAGTAGACCAATTTCATTCTTGTTGGTGAAGTTGGTGTTTGGCATTAGCTCCTCCCCAATTCTTTATGTTTTCTGTAGTGCTCTTCACTAAGGGTGGGACGATATACTGAGTTCACGATACATTATGACTGATAATAATGAGCACGCAATAATGATATGATACAATATTGTTGGAAAGTTAACAAAAAAATTGCAGTTGGAAAAATAACCATCTTTTATTTGACTTTATTTTCAATGCAATAGGAATATAAATAATAAACCAAACCAGAACAATCTTGTGTAGACCGTGTGGATTTTTATCCCTGACAATATTTCCTGACGTGTTAATATCGCAATATCTTGTTTTACGATATATCGTCCCATACAGTAGAAGTTTTTGTTAAACATCTGCTGTAATGCTTTTTTTGTTTTTGGAGTGAGAAGCCAATGTAACCTTAGCTTTTCTTTAATGAAAAAAAAATGCACTATTTTTTGTTGAAATTCTACATTCTGAAAGGAGATGATGGTCATTCATCTTTTGCCCGACGCGCTGCAGGCAGGACCATTGAGCAGAGGAGGACAGCCTTAAAACATCCACTAATGATACAATCTTTTCTTCTGCACAAAAACATGAATTATCCTTAGTTTTCATACCTGGATCATGTAAATAGATCCACTGGTAGGGCCCTTTAATTTCCACGTTGCGGACGGAATCACGAAATCGACCAATGACAACGGAATCCACTGTGAATGCGTGAATTGACTTGTTGTTTCCGGGGACTGCTCATTAGGTGCAATGATAACTTCTAATACTGTAAAATATTCTGGGCCCTAGTGGTAAAATAACTGATGTATCCTTGCATCTATTTGTTTTTGTTTAATCATTATGGTCTGGAATGATGTTATCAGGATAATTTCATTTAGGTTAATTTGAATCAGGTTGATCAAAACTTTGGTGAAATTGGGTGACATTAATGCTGCTCATACATCTTTATATGACATAAATAATAAAAAAGGAGCAGTCAGAATAATCCATGTCAGTACAACTTATACCTTTTAGTTGTAGCTTACTCATTATTTTGAATTACAATTTTATTTTTGACATACATTTTTGTTTAATTATGGTTATTAGTATTTTTGTTTCCTCACAGGAGTTAAAAACGTATACATTTTTCATAAAAAACGGAATTTTAAAAAATATATGTGGAAAACACGGAATTTGGAAAAAAAATAAGGTCTCTTGCGCTCACTGCACACCTGTTTGTTTGACGTTCACGTGTTGCCCAGTGCACTGTCTGTTATTTTGACATTAACAGCTGTTTGTTAATAAAGGCAGGCTTACAACTAAAACAAATGTAAATATTTCATTTGGAAAACATAGTGGTTGGTTCGAGTCGGACTTGGACAAAAATCGAGGCCCGATCCGCACCCTAGTGTGTATGGAGTGTATCGTCTTTCAAACAATTAACACAGTGTGTAATGTTGAAAGAATTGACTAATGAGCTTATACACGACAATTACTTTTTTTTTAATTATCATAATTATTTTGGACAAACAACAATTTAATACCATAATAGCTAAAATATACAATAATGCAAAAATAACCCCTAAACTCCCATACACCCCATACAATATATCTTGTTCTGAGATTGGAGACTAAGAAGCATCTCTCATTGTCCGCTCTTTGAGCATCACAATTACTGACTGATCAATCAAATCTAAACATCAGGAACATGTCAGCGATGCAGCCGTGAAGAACCTGTGATCTCTCACTAATCTGCTGAATGTTACTGCCTGTTCAAACAGGGACTTGTTTTTAAATGCGTCGTGATCATTTCTTCTAAGTTGATGCAGCAAACAAACGTGTATTTTTAGCTCCCGGAGAAATCATCAATCAGATACACATTGTGCACTTGAACATGCGGTTCTTTGCGACTTTTGTGGTTTTCAAACCGCCTTCCTCTGCCTGAAAGGAAGAAAAATTATACTTGCGCCAAAGTTCATGTAACAGACTCACATGAATCTATTTTCCCTTCCGCTCGCTGGAAGGCGAGAAAAATAGAAAGAACGCCCCAGCAGCGTTTCCTGCTGATGATAATACTACCCCTGCCCGCTCTCTCGCTCTCTGCTTGATATTCCTCTCTTCCTTCCTTTGTCTTCTCTAACATCAGACAAGCTTCACTAGCAAGCCATGCTGTAATGTTCACCGGCTGCATGTCACGCCACTGCCCCCATCACTCAACAAGCCCCCCGCTAACACACACGTAACCGCACGCCTACTCGTTACACACACTCCACACGCTCCCCCTCCTTTCCCTTTATCCCAGGATTGTCATGCAATCCATCTCCTGTGGAGGCTCGGGGGCGACCGTGCAGCAAAAGGGCCAGTTTCCTCACTGTCTTTAATAATTTTCTCAAACTACAAATTAAAATCCTACATTTTGTGGTCCTCGTGTCTATCTCCATCTCACACCACAGCGTTTTGAGTTGGGAACATGATCTCATCTCCAAAGCTGCTCTTGGCTACACACGTGCACCACCAAACACATGAAGCCGCAGAGTTCAAAGAGAAAAGGGATTCAGTTATAAAGCAGCTCCACAAAGACCACAAGAAGAGATGCATCGTGTTATTTTCTCTCCCTTGTTATCATGCAGTGTCTTGAATCTCGAAATTAATAAGCAAACATTATTTTCATCATTGTGGTCAGCAATGGGAAAAAAAGCTTCACACTAAATCGAACGAGATAGCTGATGATGAGCAGAGAGGCACCAGCGTGTACACGCAGCAATATTTCACGAGCTCAATTCAAAAATAGACATGCTGGGCTACAATGATTGGCTCTTTAATTAATTGCATTATCATCAGCAAACACAGTGATTTTCTTTCCCAGTCTGTGAAAGCTCCTGGGAGAGGAAAGATAGAATGAAGTCGAAGCCACAATTCACTCACTGCAGAGGGAACATCAACAGGCACCACAGCACGTGTCGTAAAGTCACAGTGCCCTCTACTGGCCAGCACCAGACGAGCTGGAATACTCAGTGAGAGGATCACTGTTGGCAATTGATCCAGCAGCAAAAAGCCAAGGGGGAAGACATTTGTGCACAGAGCCATGGGACACTCACAGAATGGCATCCCTTCAGAATATGAAAGGAATTTTGAGCCAAGTGTTTGGCAATCTGTCTAGTGCTCATGCATACTTGATTTCAGGGCTGCATTTGATAGAAAAAAGCTTTACACGATAGTGGGATGTGATTGTGTAGCATTGAGATGGAAAAAAAAAGTCAGCCTCCCATGTAAAGCATTTGTCAACTGCCAGGAGGGGAGTTAGAAATAGATTGAGAGTATATCCACCTCTACGCCTCAAAGGTTCAGAGGTCCGTGTGTGTGTGTGTGTGTGTGTGTGTGTGTGTGTGTGTGTGTGTGTGTGTGTGTGTGTGTGTGTGTGTGTGTGTGTGAGAGACAGCTTAAGTCTTGTATCAACAAACCTTCAACACATTTTCCATGTTTTCTATTGCAACAAGATTTTCTGCTTTATTCCATGCTGATATATGAGCAGCACGAGCCTGTGTCACGTCTCTCTGAGACAAGCCGATCCATACATGGTGAATAATGGAAGAGCTGAGAGGAGCACACATTAGCAGCTGCGATGGGACTTTACAGCAATATCAAGAGATTTTCAGACGCACAGCTGGAAGCTAGTGTCACATACACAAACAAGATCTCAGCAGGGCATCGTGTCTGTATGGAATTCAGCACATATTACAGATGTACACTTGCCTGTTAAATGTATGTCACCCTCTCCGGTTTGTGTCATATGACTTTTCTGTCTGAAAGAATAAGAGGACGTCTGTTGAGATTTAAGTTGATGCTTTTCCTTTAACCTCTGCCTCATAGGGTTTGTTTCAAACCAACCGTCTTTATAACTCAAGTGGAAACAAGCGTGCCAGACACAGACTTGTTGTGCTAAAGCGATGCAGTTTGTTGGAGAAAGAGCGGCAGCAGAGCGGGCATATGGTTGCACTGGGCAGAGCATATGTCCCCAGCATTCATGTTCAAGTCTATCTCTGCAAACTTTACAGACCCAGGCCAACATCCCCAGGCACAGAGTCTGCTTCTTGTTTTATTCAAACAACTCCTAAGTGTTCAGAGTGCATGGCAAAGGACACTGAGGTGAAACAAGCCATGGGTTTAACAAGATGTATCTTACATATAACACATAAATGCTACAGCCGCAGTGCTTTCTCCATCTGCAAACAAATGCATCATTGGCCTGTTGGGAATGTGCTTTTAATTGGTTTGTAATGAAGAAGAAAAACTGATGTTAAAAAGGCAAAGTTGAAAAGCTCATTTTTATTTGTGTCTTCTCATCTAGTTCATATGGCCCATTGGTTTCCCACAGAGGGCTAAAAGCCTATGTGACCTCATTAGAAAAGTGATGTTCCACTATGGTTGTGAAAGCCTTAGTAACCATTAGTCTTGAACGTCCACACTTAAAGCACGAGGAAGAGCTGGTTTAACTATTCGTATACAAGCTAGTCACTTCTTTTAACTAAACATAAAACATATACATTTTAGTATATTTTAAGTTAAAAAAAAAAACATTGATAAACACAACTGTATATCAATTAGAAAATAGTCATAGTTCTCACAAACACATTGAATGCAGCCAGCTTGAAACAATATTTTTAGGGTGTATATTTATATATATATATAAAATTATATTTGCTATATATTATTGGTTTATGGTGACTTTGTAGGTTGTTTAGTTCACATAATCATAGTAAAAAGTACATTTCTGATCGGTGGGTGTGGGTTAGCTTAAATGGAGAGATTGATGTGGGTACTCGCTCACAGCTACAGCACGGTGACTAATCACCCTTCTGCCCTTATATTCCAGTGAGCAACTGGATCTAGGGCTGGTGTCTGGACTGAGCTGAAGAGACATATCATATGTCCTCACATTCCCAGACTGTGAGGACTAGTAATCATTGTGTTCATGAATACATGTTGGTTCATGAACAGTTTTAGCAAGAAAATGCAAATTTTTGTTCGACGTGGGTTCGAGCAATAAAGACAATATCAAAGGACTACGACACTTGTGACTGTGTGCCAAGTCTTGTGACGGTCTGATTGTTGAAAAAGGAGGGAACAAGATACTTGTCTGACATGTTTCTGCAAATGATCTGCAGAAAACAGTGTTGGGGTAGTTACTAATAAAAGTAAGTATTGCACCGCCGTAACAGCAGACTTTACACCGGAAAATACGGGTAACACAAGAAAGCATGTTCCTATAGTCTATTAAAGTAGTTTGGAACCAATATTTTAAGTAGGATGCGTTACTTTACTTCTTTATCCAAAGAAGTAATATCTTTACTTTAAGCCATTACTTGAAACACATTAGCCCAAACACTGTCTCTAAACATGTTCTCTCTTCTTAAAGCCTGGTTTTAGAATTATCCAAGCCATTGTTTGAATGTTTGACCTGTGTCCCATATAATCATCTTGACTAGGTTCAGGCGACCAGTGGAAATCAAACATTTGAAATAGATCAATTGTTAAAGTGTCTTCAACTATATTATATTAGACTAAATTATGTGGTGTTTTTTAATGATTCTTAAATATAAAACATAGTATTGTGCATTAGAAGATCATTCAATAGACTGCAATGTTTTTTTATTATCTTAGTACAAGTGCTTTCGACCACTCAAAGAGAAAGACTAAGATTAGAAAACATTGGTAAATCCCAAAAATCAATGAGAACGAACCAAATCCCAGATATAATACATTTTTCTCTTATTTGTGTTCATATTTAGCTTCTTGCACCAGGTCCAATAAATGGTACAGCATGTTTAATGGCTCTGGAATAATAAGAGGACGCTCTACTTTCTGGCTGACCATTCCCTGGCCTCTCCCTTATACCTGCTCATCTAAAAAGAGGAGCTTGGAGTCTCCTCTGTGTTTTCACTATAGTCAGCAGGTTCACTTTAAACACATTCATTTTCCCTGTTTGTGCTGTGAACAGAAGCTCTCTACAGCAATCTGTTGTAATGTCCTCTTACAACCCAGTAATTAACTTCTCTCACTGACAAAACAAATGTTTCTTACATTGGAATCCAAATAGAAAGTGTTTTGTTTTTTTTAATCCTGTATAAAAGCAGCACGTTGACTTACATAGGGGCTCAGACAATGTGTAATTAAAGTGTAATTTGTATATGAGCTATTAGAAACAGCAGTGATATTGATCATTTAAAATAAGATCAATGTAATCCATAAGGAGACTATAATCCATAATGTTGCAAATATGTGACTGATCCAGAGTCTGCTTTGCTGTGAGCTGCTGAGTGTGAGCAGAAGCTCACGTTGACACACAGTCAGTGTCAGACTGTGAAAACAGATGGTGCAGGAGCTGAAGTTACAGCCCTTAGACCAGGGTCAACAACCTCGGGCTCAGGAGCCTCTTGTGGCTCCCTTGCCCCTCCCCTGTGGCTCAGTGACCAATCATTGCACCACTCTGACCATTAAGTATATCATCAGACCCAATTTAGCAAAAACGATGCACATTTACTGAGAAATCTCAGCACCTCCCAGTTTTCCTCATCCTGCAAAGACGTCAATTTTGGTGACGTTGCACCTCTTTTTTTTTTTTTATCTTAGCCAATGTTCATTAAACTGAAATTACCTTTATTTTTAGACAATTTTTCCCCCTTTTCACTTTCTCGCATTTTCCACCCCACATGGAAAACTCCTTTTAATTACATTGTGCTGTTTCATGTGAATATTCTCTGATGACAACCTAACAATCACAGCAATCACAACACTTTGATTGGTCTAGGCTTTCAAAACATTAGTCACAACTGTTGATAGCAGTTTATTGGTTCTCAAACATTTTTGGCTCAAGTACTCCCCCTTCTTTTATTTCTGAATCCAAGTACCCCTTTGTCCGACTACAACATTTTGCTTAGAAAACAATTATAAAGCATAATGATGGAATGAACGACTGATAACCCACATTTTAAAGTCTCATCTATACTATAATTCAACCTGAGACTTGGTCAACGGGTTTAAAATAGCCCGAGTGTGTGTATCTGTTATTTTGGAGTAATTTGGTCATTTCAAAATGTTTATTTTAATTTTATTTCACTTCTGGACGGCTCTGAAATGAAACCTATTCAGCTTTTGACCTCAGGGTGTGAGGGGGCGGGGGGTTAATGACGCAGTTGTTTGGGTTAAAAAAAAGAAGGTCGACATTAAAAACTCTTTTGTACCGCTAAAAGTCAATTAAGTTAATATTTCATGGTTATTTAATGTTATTCCTGTGATTCCAAATTTACTTTAAATCTCGGGTCACAGACGTCACTTCCTCCTTCATCTCCATGAGTGTGGGCGGTGCCTGTGCTGACGGTCATTAGCTTATCGCAAACATTCTGATTCTTCAAACAGAGGAATGTAACGTTTTTGTGAGCGGATGGGTCCACTATGATTATTGTTTGTTCTGCACAACGGTGAGTGTTTCTTCTCATATTCTCCTATGTGCTATGAAAGATGCTAGCAGCTACAATGTAAACAAACAAACACACACACACACACACACACACGGCTGATGTGCGTGCGTGCGTGCACTACATCGGAATGTACATGGTGCACACAGAGCCGTTGAGAGAGATTTGCGACTTTGGTGTTACATTTTTCGTGGTACTTTCGGGTCTCTCTTTTTTACACACACACACACACACACACACACACACACACATTATATTATCTCCATCTAATTGTGCTACTACTATATTATTATTGCTATTCTTATATTTTTCTTTTTTTGTATTATTCTTTTATCTTATAGTTACTGGTATTCTCATTGTATTATTATTGTATATAAATATAAATACAATAATAAATATTGTATTTCATATTATTTTGTTATTGTTATTGTATAATTTTACTATTGTATTAAAGTTATTGCTATTCTTATAATTACCATTATATTCTTTTTCATTATTAATATATGTTTTTATTATAGTTACTGGTGTTCTCATGTATATTAGCATTGCTATATTATCAGTATATTACCTTATAATTATTCAATATTGTTTATTATTTTTGTTTTTAGTGCATTATTATAATTGTTATTGCAATTATTACCATTAATATCATTACAACATTACTTTTATTACTATTACTATTTCACTATTAATATTATATCCCTATCAACATATTTGTTATTATCAGGGCTCTACACAAACTTATCCAGTGGTGGCACTGGTGTGACAAACTTTCGAGGGGGTGTACAGCATAGACATACATGCTGATGAATAGTTGACTTAACTGGCTACCGTAGTTACCGTGTCTCTCTTAACAACCTGCGATGGTTTATGTGCAAGAAGCGCGCTCGTGCATGTGTGATAGATAACGCATGGAGGACATGGCTGACACACACACACACACACACACACACAGTATTTATAATAAAAATATACTAAATGAGTAAAATACAACTAAAAACTAAACAATATTTATACAAAAAGTACACAAAATGACAACAGAAATGCATACAAATATACAAAAAGGCTCCAAAAACACACAAAATTACTCCAAAATACATACATTACAAAAAAATACACCAAACAACAACAAACATATGAAAATGACTCAAAATACACAAAACTAAATATTTATACAAAAATACACAAAATAACAACAGAAATGCACAAAACTACACTAAAAAAGATACAAAAATACACAAAAAGATTCCAGAATCACACTGCAATGCCAACAAAAAACTATAATTATACAAAAAATGCACAAAAAGACAACAGAAAGATACAAAATTACGCAATTATACCCCTTACGCTCCCACATGAATGCATATTTCCGAAGGGCACTGTACTAGTTTTGTAAAGTGTAAAGAAACCATATGTAGTGCAGTGGTTCCCAACCTTTTTTGGATCGTGACCCCATTTTGAGATCAAGAATTTCTGGTGACCCAAAGACACATTTTTCCTAGAATCAGTTTTTAATTGATGTTCGAGCTCAAATATTTATTTTTTATTTTTTTTTTAGTTGAACTAGATTTATATTTCACAAAGTGAAAGTATAGAAATACAGTAGTTTAAGATTGTGTATTGTTTTATTTTTTGCTTTTTTGAGCCATAAAACTCACAGAAACACATTTCATGCTGACGATTCAGAGAGTTTTGGAGAGCTGCCATTGTGCTACTGACAGAACTTCTGGTCCACTTCAAAACAAGAGCCCAATTTACAAAAGCATTAAAAACTAATGGAAGAAAAACCGAGACTTTTAGCTTGAAGCCAGTCACAGGACGATTTTATATTCTGCTATGGAGCGGTTGAGTATGACTAGTGTACCCACTATGTAGACTTCAAAAATATCCCGATATAGTATACTGTACATCCTGGTATTTCTCACTTATTCAATCTTTCCATACTATCTAATGTAAACGCAGTACGTTAGTATGCCAATTCCACCACAGCCTAAGGCTTCCTATATACTTTTTCCAGCCTGGACTGTTAATGTGTTGCATGTTTTAGTCAATAATATCATAAAACTGTTAGTGAGGTACTATTAGTTTAAAAAGACCTTGTTTGTCTATTTTTACAGCTGAGAAAAATCAGATATCATTATTTTATGAGGATCGTTACGCCTCAGTCCAAAACACGGGGGATGAAAGGGGAAAAAAAACCTTTGAATCAGAGGAAGTAGATGTCAATACAACTTCTTTTATTTTTGATTTACAATCCAGTCTGTCAAAACAAGCCTGTCTTTGGTGCAACAACATGTTCATTCACTTCTTCCTTCAGTTCCTCTCATCTAAGATTTATCTCTCCCACTGAGTGGATAGCATTCTGGCTTTATAGCATTCTGGCCAATCAGGGTAACTAAGGGGTGTTACGGAAAGCGAGTTATGTTCAAACTCTGAGTGTGTTCTCGTGTGTTTCCGATTCTTGAAACTCAGTTCTACTTTGAGTATATCACCATGGTAACATTCAAAGTGAACTGAACCTGCTCGCTGGCAGGTTTTGTCTAAGAAACCCTGGGTTTCTACCTGGCTCCGCCCACCTGAACACCGCTTCTCAAGGAACTCTTTAATTTACTTGGCATTCACAATATATTAACGTTACTGAAATACAGCTGGATATACATATTGACAGGAGAGTGAGTGTTGCAATGTGAATGCTAAGGTGGCAAAACGGTAAGGAAGTGTGCTCAAAAGAGTCAAAACTATAGGGTTAGGGGTTCAAATCTAATGTGGTCACCTTTTAATGACGCCTTCTTGGGACGACCAGGCGACTCTGGTGACAACATTACACTGAATCATAACATAACCTAACCGCTAGAGCGAATATGGGCTCATCTGTAAACGGTATTTACTGGTTCAATAAACGGGATTAAAATTCTGATGTAGTTGGTTATGATTTACAGTGTGCATAAACAGGACTGAATCATAACCTAACCACTAGAGCGAACATGGGCTTGTCTGTGAACGTTCGCATTTACAGACCTTGGAGTCACTGTTAGCTTACCAATAAACGGGAAGTGATTCATCACCTTTATAATAAGTGTTGACTGGGCCACTGGGAGTGAGGCCCAAGGCCAAGGCAGGCTGACTTGATAATAATGTATCATGTTTTTCTGCAGTCAGTGCCTTCTCCTCACCCTTCTCTCTCTGCTCTGTTTCAGGTGTCGTGAAGCTGATGATGACAGTTCCTGATCTGTGGTTCACGGCTCAACTAGTCTGGTACACTCTGATGTTCTATCTCTCTATCCTGTTCTGTTGGTCCTTCTGTCTACTAACCCCACCCAGTCGACGCAGATGGCTGCCACCTCTGAACCAGGTTCTACTGGAGATTTCTTCCTGTTAAAAGGGAGTTGTTTCTTCCCACTGTCGCTAAATGCTTGTTCATGTGGATCTTGTTGGGTTTTTTCTTTCTTATTATGAATTTTATATTTTGATAAGTGCATTGAGATGACTTTGTTGTAAATTGCGCTATACAAATAAAGTTGAACTGAATTGAATTGAATTACATTCCAAATCATTGTAGATGACACAACGTCAAGCGCCCTGCACTGAGAGGACTGTACACTACCCCAACTTACAGGGGCCAAATGTAAGTGGAATACTCCTTGATAAAGCCTTTTAAATTCTAAGTATATTCTGAGTGAACTCATCTTTTAGTAACATTGCAAGTTGATCATTTAAACCGTAAGTACAAGTGGAGGTGTCTATGATAAGTGCTGTAAACATACGGCTGTAGAAGAAGTGATCAGCCCTCTCAGCGCTGCCTCATGCTTTGCAGACACACACTATTCGTACTATTCCCCGGTCGACACTGGAGCGATGAAACAATGAGGCGACCAAAAAGCGAGACAATGTTCAAGCGACTCATCATGGGCAAATTAAGCGACTATAGTCGCTGAAGTCGCGTTCTGTGTGAATGCACCTTTATAATAGACTCATATTCCCCAAACACCAGTTTACAGTATTTCATCCATCGGGGTGAATAAATCACTCTCTTCCCGCTCGTTGCCATGGTAGCACGTGTTCTCTTTGCTTCATTTATGATGGCTTTTTATCACGCTCGTGCATGAGATTAACTCAAGGTTTACATATGGCCTCTTTTTTTCCAAGCTCCTTCAACCATGCTACCACTTTAGCAATATTATCCCACCATTTATCTGAAAACTGGGCCGGCCCCCAGACTTTGATGGCCCTAAGAACTCAACGATTAGAATACTAATGATCTAATCAAACACATTGCTCATAAATGAATACAAACACACACTGCACAAAATACATAAACATTTAACGTTTCATTTCTAAAGTGCAACTGTAGGCCTATAGATAAATTAAAATGTTTCTTCATTAGAACTGAAAAGCCATCCATTTATACCAACAACACCATGTATACCACACTTATTATTGTTATTGATCACCACATATGAGACAATTACCATCTCTGTAAATAAAAGAACCAAACTTCTGCACCAAACTACAGAAAATATGCAGAATTAAACTAGATTTGATTTTCCTTCAATAAATGAAAAATGTTTTGGCATTAATGTGTCAGCTACAAGTCCAAAACACTATGAACTAAATATCCAGCACAAAAGCATCTGACTGGAAATTTGTAAATTTTATTTGGATGACAATAAAGAGTGAAAAATAACAGAATGCTATTATAAAATGGATTCCTTTTATTTATTTTCTTGTTTGTTTTGAGTTGGTTGAAGGTGAAGAGGAGGGTGGACATTCCTCTCAATTAACAATGTTTATTAGAGCGGATGCAATAGAATATGCATCCTCAGTATTATCATATACGTTATCTCATTAGTTTTGGGGCTGATTTAGTTTTGAGTTGCAGGTGAGGGCTCAACCTGTGACCAGAGGTGTATTCCAGAAAGGAGATTCAACAAACTCTGAGTCTATCTATAAACTCTGAGTTAACCTACCCCGCAATGGGAAACTCTGAGTATCTAACGAAGCTTAACACTAGGCACATTTCACTATATCCTATCACTGAACAATGTGCGAGCTAGCAAGCTAAATAATCAGCTAATTTAATATACAAGTAGAATTATTTGAATTAATCCAAAACACTCAGTTTCACAGGGAAAAATGTTTTTGACAGGATGGGGACCTTGTGGTAAATAGTTGCTAATCTACATCGCTCTTTTACCTCAAAAACTGAGATCATATGAATAATTGATTAAAGCTGGCAAGGAACCAAGATATGTACCACGTGTTATTTTTGAAGACGCATTTTTAATCTCAGCTACTTTCTGCCAGGTAGCACCAACTTCAATGCAGGGAACTCATTTCACTCTGCTACTGACCTATTTCCCTAGCAATGAGCCCAGGGATGGAGCTGACAAATGCAAGTCAGTGCCCGCAGGAATGTGGCTTCAAGGAAAATCTGTGGTGAGGTCAGAACCATTGCACGCAATTTATGAGACTGAATGTAGTCTTTTGGATTACTATATCATTGTTTCCTTTCAGAATATGCCATTGGATTTAGGTTAATGCACCAATTAAATGCTTATTTCAGGGACTCAGTGTGCATACTAATTGTCTGATAAGACAGTGCAGTGTCTTCTAGCACAGCAAGTCGAAGACTTCAAAGAGAATCTATTAGGAGATGAAGTGGTAACGATTTTGGGACACAACTCTATTAAAAGCCATTTTTATTTAAAAGTGGAGGAGTATGCTCATGGGTGTGTGGACTCCAGTGCCAGCCGTTCTGCTCCAGTGTGGAAAAACAAGAGCACTGGGCCACTGGGACATTCCTGTGAGCATTATCTGCTCCTCTTAACTATTCTAAACCGACATCAATTGCTGTGCCGAGTCTGCCGATTTAATCCCAGCGGAACTTGTTAGCTCCCTTTAATGGCAAAATGAGCCAACTTTAAGCTCTGTGTTGGCACTGCAAGCTATAAGTCCAGGCCGCACTGTTTTATTAGATGGTGAATGTAAAAAAATATCACACCAATTAGTGAAGAGACACAGATTTGAAAAAACTTAAATATTGATACATTAATCAGCACATTAACAGTTTGTCATGGCAGTTTGACAAAGCCATTCAGGCCACATTTAGACAAACCCTCGTGAATGACCATTAATGATTAATTGGCCTGAAACCATGTTTTCTGTATTTCTTGTAGCTGCTGCTCTATCATTGGTGAATCACAGGTTCTTGGGTTACATCTCAATGATGCATACAGTATGTCACAGCCGACCAATAAAACAGATTACTAAGCATCTTTCTGTGACTGGGCCAATCACTTTTTCTATTCCCATTAGTATAGTGATAATTGTCAGCAAGCACATTAAAGAGTAACTTAACCTTGTTTGTTTTTCATTTCTGCTACTGGATGAATGCGGTCGCATTTTTCTTTGCTCCCTCTTTTCCCACCGTTATCTGTCCTTGCTGCTGCTTTTGTCTTGTCTGGTCTTGTGAATCTAAAAGGAGCCTCTATTTGCATCTCATCCAAAACTGGAATTATGGAATTGGTCAATTGGTCTCTCAATGCAATCGATCAAATGTTTTCAACAAAAAGATTGGGCAGTGGTGAGCCGGCGTGTCCAAGCGGGACGTTTGCGGCTGGATATGCACTGGACCCTTGGAACAAGTGGCGAGATGTGTGTCTGTCGATACTTTCCGTAGAAGACGTGGAAGACATCTGCAAGATTGGAATTATGGTAGCGGGCAGGCTGCTGATTGGAGTTGGCAGCTTTCTGACCGAATGAAAAGTCTATATTACATTGGCAACTGTTTTTGGGAAGGCTGCCTGTCGTTTCTGAAGGATGGGACAGGGCTCTCAACACTCAGACTCATGTGATGAGCAAACTAAAAAGCAGTCGGGAGCTGCTTTTGGATCGTTTATGCGAAATTGAAACCTACTTGGAGAACCTCAGTGCCACGCTTGCAAGTTAAAAGGCCATCTTGTTGGATTAATGCAGAGAGAACCGGGACACAAGGCTATTGAAAGTGACCCGTGTTTTGGTGCATGTACACTGGAAGTTTTTTCCTAGTTTTATACTGTCCTCCCCAATAGGAAACCCAGTTTAGAGCCAGCCTTTTCCCCTCACCTCTCCTCCTGTTGTTCTCCCATTTTTTTCATCTAAAATACTGGGCGCCGCCCTTGTGGCAAGCCACAGTTCTCCCACTCCTGTCCTCCCATGTTATATGTGTTATCACGTTTTGCTCCAAAACTTGTTGATATTGTCTATCAGCTCATCAACTTTAATTTAAAGTGTAACTAAACACCTGCTTTCTCCTGACCTGTCACTAGGAGAGGAGGGAAATTCAAAAAATGCCTTGATTATGAGCGGAGCTCCTCAAGCAGTTAAGACATGCCCAGTCTATACTATAAAATATCTAATGAACAATCTATGCTATGTTAACTAGCTACTCATTACCAGTGTTTAGAATAACAGCGTTTAAAATAACGGCGTTAGGTAACGGCGTTTGTTTTTCAGTAACGGATAATCTAACAAATTACTTTTTATGCCGTTACAATGTCGTTAACGTTCCTGAACGTTAAATGCGGTGCGTTACATGCATTGATTGAATAAACTGTTATCTGAAAGCACCCCTGGCTTCATACACAGCTGTAGAGAGGAGGTGGGTTAAAAACAAGGTGAGTGATTATGATTGGCTAAGGCGGCGTCATGTTTCATGGTAGCCAATCAGAGCCAGTGTTTTTACTCTTGTGCCAGCACACACACACACGTGGAGCAGTCCAATAAAAAGTTGTCATTTCTAAGGTGACGATACAAACACTACTTTAAATAAATTGTGGTCAAAGACAAGAACGTGTATGTGAAGTGTTCATTATATCCAGGAGTGAAGACTTTGCGTGTGTCACAACGACACACGCATCTAAAAAACCTGAATTATTTGAAATATAGCAACTTTTTTTTTTTTTTAACAGTAACGCAAATAGTTACTTTACTTGGTAATAGGTTACTTTTATTATAGAGTAATTCAATTACTAACTCAGTTACTTTTTGGAACAAGTAGTGAGTAACTATAACTAATTACTTTTTTAAAGTAACGTTCCCAACACTGCTCATTACTCAATATAACTCTCTATTCACTCTTCTCTCAATCCAATCTACTCACCACAGATTGTGGAGCCCACATGTGCTAGTTCTTATTAAAGGGGCGGGGCTAACATTGCTTGTTTGTGATGCAAGATGGTCCCAAAACGTGATCAGGTTTCAACACATAGAGGGCAGTCACTCTGACATTTTACAACAAAATATGCCAAATTTAAATACTTTGACTAAGATGTTTATACAGTAGTTGGACCAGGATCAATCAAGAGCACTACTTTACACTCAAATACATTTGTATTCAGCAGAAAAAAGTGGTTTTGGCTTTAATTCTGTTCAGAACTTTTTGGAATATCCTGCTCACAAACATCCACATTAACAGACAGACGGACGGATGATGAAAACATTACGTCCTTGGCGAAGGCAATTAATCATTCATTTCATCTCCATTTCATCTGTTGAATGGTGACATTTTGAAAAAAAAATTGAAAAAAAATGGACAGTTTGTAGTGTAACTGCTTACAGACCAGTGTGGATTATTACTATCCACCATTCATTGCACCAATCATTAATGCCATATTCAAAGAAAAATCTAAGGTAAGCGTGGATAGTGAGTAGTTACAGTTGAGGTGTTTCTGCTGCTTCCTAGAGCTTTAAACCTCCTGATACTTTAAATGTCATAGGCGAGCTAGCGTCAGACATGAGGATCAGGTCGTAAACAATTACTGTTTGTGTTCGTTGTTCAAAACTTAACGACTAAGAGGACTTTATAGGCAGTGTTTTCTTTAAACATTGGTGAGGCAAAAAGACGACAGTACAATACACATTTCCCCTTCCTCGCCATTGCTTTGTGTAGGAGGTGAACACAGGCGACGCATTGAAACATGTTCATCACTGCTCAATACTACGGCCTCGGGTCAGACAGAGCTGCTTTAAACTAGATGGGCTGACCGTTACCCTGGCAACAGGCTACTTTGACCAGCAAGCAGAAGATCCCCAGACAATGCGGACGTGCAAATGTCTGTTTGCCTGCACATTTTCTACTTTGTGAGTGAGACTGTCTCTTTAGCATGCATCATGTGGGATAAATCATTTAAGCTCCAGACAAAATCATGCAGAAATCCAGTCAAATTTGGTGGTCAGAACAAAATCTGTGTGCCCTTCGTTTTTTGGTGAGTCTGTTTTAAAACCACCACATCCAATCAACAAATAAACAGTGTTGATTATTTAGTTTGACCGACTTAAAACCTAAACATAAATACAGAAAAATCAAAAACCAGACAAGCAGCGTTTTTCTGTTCCAAAATGATCTGATCGTAGCGTACGCTCACGTCAAAATTGATAAATACCGGAGATTTCGTGAATATGGTCGAACAATCGTACGCACAGATCTAAACATACGGTTGATAATTGAGGGCAATTGTGTGCTGATATTTAATGACCTTGAATGACCTGTTTAAGACCGTTGACCCTCCTTGTCACTAATCAATAATGATCACAATCAGGTTACATTAGAAGATAATTCATTTAGCTTCACACCTGAAACAAATCCATTATGAATACAATTATCAGTAAAAAACCAAACATGATCAGAATTAGGTCACAATTACAATTACATTTACATTTATCCAAAGTGACGCACAACTTGAACAGTTAGGGTTAAGGGAAGTCCCCTTGTTGTGTTCATCATCCCACAGTGATGGACCAGGATGGGTTCAAACCAGTGACTCCCAAATACAACCCTGCTTTTTTAACCGTTACACAACATCCACCCAAATAACCAATGAAATCCCCAGTGGAAAAACTGCAAAATTGATCCATTGATTAAAGAAAATGTAAAAAAAAAAATCATCATAATGATTGTTTTTATCAGTTCATAAGTACGAAAGGGTATTGCTTTCACTTGAAAAAAGAAAACACTTGAAATATTTTTGGCTTGTTTTTTGGTAATTTTTTATGTTTTTCGTGCTATTTTTTTCTGAATTATCCATCCTATGGTGACTCCTTGTTGCACGCTTCAACTCTTTAATGACGCCTCAGCTGCACACTGTGTTGATCCAGTATTCTCTCCTGATCATATCCTGAGTGACCATGTAGCCAGCCTCAATACACTTCAAATGCATCATTATATATCCATGGAACATGCCATCCCACAGATTTAAAGGGGCTTTCCTTCTGAACAACCGCAAAGTCCTCAGGTGCCTGCGTAAAATTAATAGACTATTTGTAATGTCATCAATATGGCTTAAAGCTAGAACTATCTCTCAGCGTCTTCAACCAATTTGAAAGTACATTTTTATCACATTAAACAAGCTAGCCATGTTTGCTCTCAATGTAAACATAAATGCATCTGTTGTTTCAAATGCCCTCTAAGCTCCAAAAAATGTTTTATTTTTGTTTTCAAGTGAATGCAATATGGTTCCATCCAGAAGATAGCAAGTATGCTTTAAAATACTTTTTAAATGTATTTAATTAGTGCAGTGCCTATAGGAAGTATGTATTGCTATAGAAAAGTGGGAGGGTAAGTAGGTTTTTCATGGATGGCCAAATTAGGTTGTGTTTGAAGGTGGGACGTCATCACTGTAGGGGTAGGACTGATGACATCATCACTGATGACAGCATCTGGCTGATGACATAATCACTGTAGAGGTAGGACTCTAACGAAATTTGTAAAGCATTTATGAAATAATTTATTAACGGTATCATTGCAGTCCAAACAAATCTGACGTCGCACACCCTTGAACCAAGCAGCAGCCATGTTGAAACTCTCAGGTCAGTCTGATCCTGATCGGCAGAGATATTTGAGGAACACACAGACAAACAGACAGAGATTCCTTGCTTTTATAGTGACTATTATTATTATTATTATTATTATTATTATTATTATTATTATTATTATTATTATTATTAATAAAATGAAATTTAAAAAAAAAGGCAATAGAAGACTTTTAAGTATGAATAAACATTTAGCGGCCCAGAAGGTCTTTGGTTCAAATCCTGGGGTAGACACTCATTCTCATTCTGTTTGGAGTTTGCATGTTGTTCCCTTGCCTGTTTTGTTTTCTCCACATACTCTGCTTACTCCAACTATCCGAAAAAAACATCTCTAGATTTTCTAAAGGAGTTCTCCCCCCGCTTGTTCTCCAGCTGGGGCTTGGTGGTCAGTGAAACAATTTTTAAAAAAAAAAAACTATTATTCATGCCATATCATTAGACGTGTATAACTAAACATGGGGACAAATGCACCAATAGAACACATACAGTAAACAATGTTGTAGCGTTGTGTAGCCTCCCCCATCTCCCACTAATGAGCTGAAGGTGAGACAGATGAACAGAAGAATATGTTGGTTTTAAAATGTAGAGGAAACCCTAAAACACAGTAAGAGCCTGTGAGAATTGGTAGAAATAACCAAGCTTTCAACATTATTGTGCCCTAGTGTGCATTTCTACGTAAACATAAAATACAAAATATGTAAGAAACCAACCATATCCAAGCAATAACTGATAAATATCAGGCCCAACTGGATCTTCACTTTAATTTTCCTAGATTTTGTGACAAATTTATATTCAAATTCGGGAAATATTGTATCAGGATTTTGTAAGAACGTTAAGTTTTTTCAAGTGTTTAATATTAAAAATGAATGCAACCATGCAAAATAAGCCCTGCTAAAACTGTGAGCCCCTGCATATATTTATGGGTTTCACAATTTGCACAATGATTCTTGTTTTCTCTCTCATTTTTATTTGCTCCTGAAGCCAAATTCAATGCTCCAAAAGGCCGGATTTGGCCCCCGGGCCATGACTTTGACACATGTGCTCTACTGTTTCCTATTTTCTGGTCTACATCTCAAAACCCCTTTGTCTCCACAGGAAATAGACAGAATTTAACTTCTGATTTCAGATTTTTTTTGTCACTTTAATGTCGAAAAAGGGTTTTTGTTTAAAATGAATGGATTTTCAAACCTTACAGGGGATAGCTACATACTGTATTGTATATTTCCATTAAAAGGCATATTTAAGGAAATGTTGTGTACTCGACGTTGGGCCAAGTGTTGTATTTTAATAATTTAGTAAACATGTCACCTCACTCTACCTAAAGCTTACAGTCAGTATTCTGTTAAAACATGGTATAGTTCATTATGCTTTGACTTTTCTGTGGAAACATGCAGAACAAGCAGGTGGAAAGATCATTAGTTATGACATATTTTGCTTTACCTATGTAATTACACTTCCTTTTTCAAATTATAAAAAGCGAAATTTCTACTATTTTAAATGTTTGTCGCTATAAACTGTCCACTTGATTATATTTCAATAGTTAGTTTGTAGACTGGTGATGTCAATCCAAGTCTCACATCAAAAGCTGATTTTTATCCTCATTTTAAATTGATTGCAGTCCTAAGGTTTATTTAAGTGATGGATAAAAGTCAAAGCATGTATTAAAATATTGATTTTGTCATTAACTTCATTAGCTTTGGTCATATTTCCTGAACTACCAGTGGATCTCTCTTTAGTGCAACATGGGATAGTGATTTAAAGCTCCAGCAGAAACAAAATGTTGTCATTACAATAAAAAAAAAGTGTCAGACTGTGCAGGTAAGGCAGTGTATGCGTGCCCATAATCTGATTTTATCAGCTTTATTACAACTTTTATGTTCATTGAACAGCATGTGAACAACTCTTAATGCACTCTATTAATCACCATAGTTTATGGAAAAGGTTTAATTTTCATACGCTCCCACGTTTCACAGAGGAGTTTGATGTTAGGATCTCAGCTGTGGTAGAAAAATAATTGTAATGTATCATTAAGGTGGTGAACTGCAACATTTACAACTTTACTTCCCCTTAAAATTCATGGTTGGCCTGAGGCCACATAATGATATCCAGAGTAACCAGCGTACTGTTGATAAAGGTCAAGTGGGTTATCTACCTGCTGTAATTGCACATTTAAAGTTTATTTAAATCCATTTTTTAGATTTTAACACAAAAAGCATTTCAGAGAGCTCAGGGCACTAACCACTCAGTTATTACAACACTAAGTGTTAGATATAGAGAGAAAGCAACCACATATGGGTCAATTAGGAAATAGTAATAGACGTACGCTAATTAGCGATACCGTTAGACACTTTGTAAGGGGAAGTAATAACAGTAATTATCTCTGTATTGTTATAGTGTTGAAATACTGTATCACAGGACAAAGGACATTGTTATGCTAGAGGAACAGAAATGATGGTTCATTTGCCCATCACTAGAAATACATATTTCCTTCATGGTGGGACGCAGTCTCTACAGTTTATTGGAAAACCCAAACAAATGATGTTGAACACTAGTTTCATAACCCAGTAAATATTAACTCTACTGGGCTAATGTTAGCTACTTACATGCTACCATTATTTTGCGAGTTGGAAAACAAACATAGCGAGTGCTGTGGTGGTTCCATGGTGGACGCTGTAGGTGTTGTTTCAGACTGTATTGCCTCCAAAACAGCCATTCCCATGCTCCCAGTTAAGTCACTGGACATACTGGCAGTACGGTGGCTGGGACGTGTCAGGCGAATGCATTTACAGAAACAAACACAAACAGTTCACAACACAAATGCCAAAAAAACCACAACACAAATGCAAAGAGACCACAACACGAATGCAAAAAGACCACAACACAAATGCAAAAAGACCACAACACAAATGCAAAAAGACCACAACACAAATGCAAAAAGACCACAACATGAAATCAAAAAGACCACAACACAAATGCAAAAAGACCACAACATGAAATCAAAAAGACCACAACACAAATGCAAAAAGACCACAACACGAATGCAAAAAGACCACAACACAAATGCAAAAAGACCACAACACAAATGCAAAAAGACCACAACACAAATGCAAAAAGGCCACAACATAAATGCAAAAAGACCACAACACGAATGTCAAAAAGACCACAACATGAATGTCAAAAAGACCACAACACGAATGCAAAAAGATCACAACACAAATGCAAAAAGACCACAACACGAATGCAAAAAGACCACAACACAAATGCAAAAAGACCACAACACGAATGCAAAAAGACCACAACACAAATGCAAAAAGACCACAACACAAATGCAAAAAGGCCACAACATAAATGCAAAAAGACCACAACACGAATGTCAAAAAGACCACAACACGAATGTCAAAAAGACCACAACACGAATGTCAAAAAGACCACAACATGAATGCAAAAAGGCCACAACATAAATGCAAAAAGACCACAACACAATGCAAAAAGACCACAACAAACAAAACCACAACGATGTCAAAAAGACCACAACAATGTCAAAAAGACCACAACACGAATGTCAAAAAGACCACAACACGAATGCAAAAAGATCACACACAAATGCAAAAAGACCACAACACGAATGCAAAAAGACCACAACACAAATGCAAAAAACCACAACACGAATGCAAAAAGACCACAACACAATGCAAAAAGACCACAACACAAATGCAAAAAGGCCACAACATAATGCAAAAGACCACAAACGAATGTCAAAAAGACCACAACACGAATGTCAAAAAGACCACAACACGAATGTCAAAAGACCACAACATGAATGCAAAAAGGCCAACAGCATAAATGCAAAAAGACCACAACACGAATGTCAAAAAGACCACAACACAATGTCAAAAAGACCACAACACGAATGTCAAAACCAAACACGAATGCAAAAACCAAACACGATGTCAAAAGACCCACAACACGAATGTCAAAAAGGCCACAACAACAAATGCAAAAGACCACAACATGAATGCAAAAAGACCACACAACACGAATGCAAAAAGACCAAAACACACAATGCAAAAAGACCACACATGAATGCAAAAAGGCCACAACACCAATGCAAAAACCCAACACAATGCAAAAAGAATCACAACATGAATGCAAAAAGGCACAACACAAATGCAAAAGACCACAACACAAATGCAAAAAGATCACAACATGAATGCCAAAATTCCACACAATGAATGCAAAAAAAAAACCCAACACGGATGTAAAAAAAGGCCACAACACGATGCATTTGTGTTGTGAACCGTTTGTGTTCGTTTGTGTAAATGAATTTGCCTGAAACTTGAGAAGACGTGACAAACAGTGGAGCGCAATCACTCCATCTGAAAAGACAGTGGTAGCGCTCGTTCACGTCAATGAGCTTTTATTGTGGTACTTCTGGATACAGCAATATGCATATTAGGAAAATATTTAGTATCACCCATGACATTCAGATTCAACATTTAACATTCAGATTTAGATTAGATTTTTTAACAATTAAGATTTACATTTAACATTTAGATTTAGATTTAACATTTAAATCTAAATCTAAATGTTAAATGTATTTGATGTTGTCGGTCCTTGGGTGGTAAAATTGATAAACCTTTCACTTCTATCTGGCTCAGTCCCCAGCGTCTTTAAATACGCTGTGGTGAATCCCATTCTTAAAAAGCCTAATCAATGTTGCTATCAACAATGTAATGTCTAATGTGTCCAACATGCCCTGTGGCGTAGCCCAGGGCTCTGTTCTGGGGCCTGTTTTGTTTTTTTCGCACCTGGCTTTTAAAATGTGTCTCATCATGTCTATGCAGATGATATTCAATTCTTCAATGACAGTGTTTAACTTTTTATCTGAGTTCTTGGATTGTGTATCTTTTATCAAAATCTGGTTGTCTTCAAATTACCTTCAGATAAATTCTAACAAAACAGAAACTCTGATCATCGCTCCCAATAAAAAGATCCCCCTGATTAAGAACTCCCTTGGTGCTCTGGGATCGTCTGTGAAAATCAACTTCAGAAACCTTGGGGTTGTGTTTGATCAGTCAATGTCTTTGGAGGGTCACTGTTGTCAACTGACCAAAAACTTTTTTTATCACCTGAGAAATATCTCTAAAGGGAGGAATTTGTTGCCTAAATCGGATCTTGAAACGATCATCCACGCGTTCATCTTGTCTCGCATTGATTCTTGTAATTCTGTTTTCTCTTGTTTCAACAAGTCGACTCTAAACCAACAGGTGCTCCCAGAACAGCCCACATTACCTACATTCTATCAAGTTTTCATTGGCTTCCAGTCAAATTTTGCATTGAGTTTAAAAATTTTAGTCCTGACTTTCCGTGCGTTGCCTGGTTGGCCCCTCAGTACATCGTTGATTTGTTGAGCCCCTACACTTCAGGGCGCACTCTTTGGTCTTCAGGCCAGGGTCTCCTAAAAATCCCTAAAACTCACTTTAAAACCCAGGGAGACCTGGCGTTCCAGGCTATGGCCCCCAAACTCTGGAATGACTTACACCAGTCCCTTTGTGAGCTTGACCGTGTGGACTCTTTTAGAAAGCATTTAAAACTTGGATGGATTTTTAACTTTTGTTATCCTTTTTATGATGTTGCTTTTGTTGTTTTAAATTCACCTTTGTTTTGTAAAGCATTTTATGATTTTTATCTGAGAAAAGTGCTTTATAAATAAAAATTTGCTTACTTATATTTAACATTTAACATGTACATTTAACATTTAACATGTACATTTAACATTTAACATGTACATTTAACATTTAACATTTAACATTTAACATGTACATTTAACATTTAATATGTACATTTAACATTTAACATGTACATTTAACATTTAACATTTAACATGTACATTTAACATTTAACATGTACATTTAACATTTAACATTTAACATGTACATTTAACATTTAACATTTAACATTTAACATGTACATTTAACATTTAACATTTAACATTTAACATGTACATTTAACATTTAACATGTACATTTAACATTTAACATGTACATTTAACATTTAACATGTACATTTAACATGTACATTTAACATTTAACATGTACATTTAACATTTAACATGTACATTTAATATTTAGATTCCACATTTAAGATTTACATTTAAAATTTATATTTAGGTTTCATATTTACCATTTAGATTTAGATTTAACATTTAAGATTTAAATTTAGCATTTAAGATTTAAATTTAGCATTTAAGATTTAAATTTAGCATTTAAGGTTTTCATTTAACATTTAGATGTAATATTTAACATTTAGATTTAACATTGACTATTTACATTTAATATTTAGATTTAATATTTAACATTTGATTTTAGATTTAACATTTGATTTTAGATTTAACATTGACATATGTTAACGAGAAAAAATATCACAAATTTCACAAATATTTCTGTAGATCTAGTCAAAAGTAAGATTAAAAATTTCACATACGTTTTTTTAAACGTGGTTTGTTGCTAAATGTTGTGAAAGGTTGCTGTTTATTTTAGCATGCGCAACTTTACAATAGCAGTTAACACTAAACTGATCTTTTAGGGTTTGAGTCGTATAAAAACAAACATTTAATGTTTTAGTATTTTAATATGTAGGATAAAACTGACCAAAGCAAAGGAACAGAGCGTGATTGCCTCGTGTTACAGTGATGAGGATAAATGCACAGCCATTAACAGAAGATGCACAGCAACGCAAAACTAAGACATTCAGTAAACACAATATCAATCACACAAAGTGCTTTCCTGTGACTTTCTCAGTGTCGTACTGCCTAATTACACACTACACACACTGCATTACGATTCTGCACGACATTCAGGTGAAAACAATACCCTATCATAGACTCTCTCTTCATCATTCTTTCAAATTTATGTAATGCTACATTAGCCTTTTCTAAAAGTGGATGCCACCAGTGGTCTGTGGGCTGCAATGGTGGACCACCATAGAGTATGTTTAATGGGTTAGGTGGTCATTGATCTGGAAAATGTTGAAAAACTTTGCATTACAGTAAGCTTACACAAGCATAACTAATGAAAGTGTCGGCCTCCATTCATTTAATTTATCATTTGTCATGTTAACACATACAAACACTTTAGACCTGCTTGGATTGATATTTGTGTGCATTTTACATTTTGTGATCTTCAATGTTTCCACAAAACATTTGCATGTAAATGTGATAGACCAACCTACAGCAGCAACAAAAAAAGAAAAGAAATAGGAACGTCTTTGGACATGATTGAGCTTTAATAAATGTACGTGAATTTTATTTTGAAGCTAGACTATTATTGTCTAAAAAGAGAGATGAAGAACAGAAGGCTTAGCCTCCTGTTGTGCTTTTTGATGTTAGTGGAATTTAAAGACCTGCACTCACAGAGCAGAAAGTCCCTTCACACTTGGGGACTATTAAATCCTTGAGGTAATTTGGAGCTTGTCCATGTCGAGCATTGGAGGGAACACTTTGAAATCATTCTGGCCATTACCAGGAAATGAGCACTTTTAAATATTGGTAGGGGACACATGCATTTTTACCCTAACTTGAGTTATTTGTACACTGCATTCCACATGCTTAGTGCACTAGAGCCATGCACGTGACAGAAACACAGAGGACACATTTGTTTGTGATGCTAAAATAGTCCTGAAACAATTCTTCAGACTTTAAAGTGTAAGTACACCCTAAAACTTCTTTTTTCTGATGAATACCAGTACATATATGATAGTTTATCAATCTTAGTCCCACTCTTAAATTTTAAGTCTAATTACTCAAATTAAATATTTTTAGTTGTAAATGTCAGAGTGACTGCCCTTTATGGGTTTATTACAATTGAATTTAGCTACTGGCTGAGATTAGATCAGTGATGTCACTAACCGTCACTGTTGGTCCCGCCCCTCCTATAAACGATGGGAGGAGGGACTATGGGTGAATCTGAATAGTCCCTCATATCTTCTTTCCGATCCACTTTTCCTTAACCCTGGAAGTGCTTAAGTGGTGGCCATGTTAAGTAGTGTTCCAGTTCTCTAAATGCTAAGGAAATGAGGCTTAATGGTTCCTTTATAATCTCCTTTAGCCTAGGAAACACTGATGCATCCTTTACCAAAGGAGATGAGATAATTCGTTGCGGCGACAACATTTAAACTCACAATGACTGAAAAGAGATGCAGATCATGTAAGTTAACGATGCAATAGTATGCCATAATATGCCTTGAACAACTTGAAATAATCTAAAACCCACATCCAAACTATGAATGTTATGCGGATGTTGTAGAACAAACACAGTAAGGTAAACTTTTTGTGCAGCTTATTCTCAGTTATAGGGACGTCCGGCGTGACGTCACGCCTTCTGGAGAAGCCATCTTGACGGAATAGAAAATGCTAAACCACCTGTGACACTACTAGGGCTGTAGACTTTGGTCGTTTAATCGACGAATTGGTCGATGCCGTCGAGGTCGACCAAGATTTTCATTGGTCGACCAGCAATAGTATCAGTTTCAATACCGGTTAAAAAAAAATGCAATGCACATATATACAGTAGGTTACAAATATAATTTATTTAATACCTAAACATGATTCTATGTCCACAGAAACTCAAGGTAGGAAATGGAAAGGGTGGTGAAGAGTTTATTATTTTAAAGTGAGAAAGAGATGTGAAGTTGTAGTTTTGTATATTGTGTTTATTGTGTTGTGTACTCAAGCCAGTCTGGTGACAAGTGTAAAGCTTAGGTATAATGGTGATGGCTGTGGACAGAGGGAAGGAGTGAGTGGTAATACCTAAAGCAGGTATTTGGGATCAACGTGTCTAAAGTTAAGCCCAGTACGAGTTTCATACCACATCCCAAGACATGCTGTTTAATTTAGTGATTTACAACTGACATGAAGTCTCTCCCTCCATGTTAAAGTGCATCTCCCATATTAAAGCACATGTATTGTGTTGATATATCATGTAGAACATCATAAATAAATGGCTGAACTTGAACAACTTTATTCTCTCCTTCTTTAAGTTACAGGGGGTGCTGAAACAATCACACGTCAAACACAGGTGTGCAGTGTATGGGGCGCCATTTGTCCATTTCCGCATGCAAAAAAAGCACCTTTTTTCCACATTTAGCCTCGCCGTTTGTCCAACTTGCAACAATTAGCACCAAAATACGTTTAAAAAGCATATGTGCATTTTTTTTAATGTTTTATCTAAATGTGAATTATAAATCTAAATGTAGAGCTTAAATTGCTCGAAAAATGAAAATTGATGCGTATTTTACGTGATAAATTCATGTGTTTTTGACATCGATGGCTTTCCATACAGGTATGTAAGTGTGTGAGTGTTGAGTGCATAACGGACCATTTAGTCCGGTTACAGTCTGTGTCACGACACCCGTCCATAGAGTGGTAGTGACTGTAGTGATACGCTCTGAGTCAGATCGTTGCTGTGACTGGACAGGATACACACTTAACACTCACACACGCCTAACAATTTCCAGACGTCACGCAGACGGTGCTACATAGTGAAGCGCCCCTGATTACTGCAGCTTCAGTCACGCCACACCTGCCACTACACCTAACTACTTAAATTAGGTAAGTTTAGTGAAAGTTAGGCAGGTGATGGACTGGTACGCATTAATTTACAATGGATTCACCCCCCATAGTGTGTGCGCATGTGTGTGTGCGTGCGTGTATGTGTATGTGTATGTATATGGGGGGTGGATCACTTCTAAATTTATGCACACCAGTGCATCGCACGTGTACCTGCCGGAAAACTGTTTGCGGTGATTGTTTTAGTGCGGAAAAATAGTACAACTGAGAAGTAGGTGCAGACACGCAGTTGACAAAAAACACAGCGGAGATGGAAAAAAGGCTATATGTTTTTTGGAGTCATTTTTTATATTTTTGTATATTTTTTTAGTGTAGTTTTGTACATTTCTGTTGCCATTTTGTGTATACATATTTAGTTTTGTGTATTTTGAGTCATTTTAATGTTTTTGTTGTTGTTTGGTGTGTGTGTGTGTGTGTGTGTGTGTGTGTGTGTGTGTGTGTGTGTGTGTGTGTGTGTGTGTGTGTGTGTGTGTGTGTGTGTGTGTGTGTGTGTGCGTGTGTGTGTGTGTGTGAGAAATAAAAAGCTGGATGTGCGGCCCCGGCGCTGCGGTGCAGAAGGTTGCTGTGCGCAGAGATGAATATATGGAAATGACCATGATTTGATGTAGCTTCGGATGCACTTCTGCAGTCTGTCTTTCTCTCCATGTTTTGACCTTCAATGTCTCGTCTCGTGTTGATGTCAGGCCAAAATCAGCAGATCAGATGCGTAATTTATGCAGTGGTAATCACCAGTGGGAATGTTACATTAAAAAAGTAGTTAGTTATAGTTACTCACTACTTGTTCCAAAAAGTAACTGAGTTAGTAACTGAATTACTCTATAATAAAAGTAACTCATTACCAAGGAAAGTAACTTTGCGTTACTGTTAAAAAAAAAAAAAAAGTTGCTATATGTCAAAGAATTCAGATTTTGTAGATGCGTGTGTCGTTGTGAGGTGCTTCATTAAATTTGAGTTGCTTACAATGAATGTCGACAAAGTCTTCACTCCTGGATATAATGAACACTTCACATACATGTTCTTGCCTTTGACCACAATTAATTTAAAGTAGTGTTTGTATCGTCAACTTTAAAATGCCAACTTTTCATAGGACTGCTCAATGCTACCATCTCTGCTGCTTCATCAAATCTGTAGTGTGTGTGTGTGTGTGTGTGTGTGTGTGCTGGCACATGTGTAAAAACACTGGCTCTGATTGGCTACCATGAAACATGACACCACCTTAGCCAATCGTAATCACTCACCTTATTTTTAACCCACCTCCTCACTACAGCTGAGTAAGAAGCCAGGGATGCTTTCAGATAACAGTTTATTCAATCAATGCATGTAACGCACCACATTTAACGTTAACGGCGTTGTAACGGTGTAAAAAGTAATTAGTTAGATTACCCCGTAACTGAAAAAAAAACGCCGTTATTCCAAACACTGGTGATCACTGATGTTCACATATGAGAGTGTGCGTGACACAACGCTGCTCAGACCTACTGGATTATGGTCAGTAGATCATCTTCAAATAATGCAAACTTGCTGCATTAACTCAATCTCAATCAATGGTAGATCTATAGGATGGTTTCTGTCCAAATCTGCCTATTTTTATTGGGTTGATCAGATCAAAGTTACAGGTTCTGACTTAGCACCCACATTAAATTGGGGGGAAAAAAGTTGTTTTTAAAAAATGATAAAAAAATTTTTAAAAAAAGAGCTGGAGCTGCTCTCTGTGCCTCTGGTATTTCTCACAGACACTGTTTTTCTACAGTATCCACCAGGACTGTGATGATATCTACTCAGCATTCTGTAAATATCCACTGGGAAAATGTCCTGAAGTTAGTCGCAGCTCAGCCAGATTTACTGCTTGCAGACTTTGGCTCTTTGTTAGCTTTGACTTTGGGTTTTATGATGAAGAGGAGAGCAGTGTGTGGGCTCAAGAATATGGGCTCTGCTGCTGGGACTCATTAATCATCATCTTTTCTTCCTTTTTATGGGTCGTCATGAAGAGGCTGGAGTTGCATTTAACCTAATTGACACAATCCGTTAATGAAATGTCAAATATTAGGTAAGTAATGTTTATTAAAAGAGATCTGATGCAGAGGTGAAAGTAATGGAAGTACTCACGTTACTGTAATTGAGTTGCTTTTATGGGTACTTTTACTTGTGCTTAAATATGTTTTAAAAGAAATGGAGTAATTTGTTACATTTCTACATCCAACTAGACAACAATAAAATACATTACATCATAGCCGATCGGATTAAATGTAATACATACTGTAACACAGCAATGAATGCCGGATATTTTCACAATTTTAGAGTTCATAAATTTAGCTATATTTAGAGCCTGATAATTTATGTACTTTGAATTGAATTCATTGAATTGTACATTTTGACAAACCTTTTATTTTTTACAGATGCCTTTGTGGAAAATAAATTCAGTTCCGAATTGGTCAAGATTTGGTCTCTTCCTTTTTCAAGTTTCTACATGAGATGTTTACTGTATGTAAGGGAACTGTGGCGAGATGCATTACCAGAAATAAACGTGGGGGGATGAACGTAACTATTCACTTTTACTTTAAGTACTATTGAACTGAGCTACTTTTTACTTGCACTTGAGTATTTTATGTTTGACTCACTAGTACTCAAGGCCGGCTCGTGGCATAGGCAGTATAGGCAAATGTTAGAGCCGCCTGCCATCATAGGGGGTGCCACATTGCCTGGGTGAATATATGTTGTGACCAGTGTCAGACAGTTGATATTTTTAATCAACTGTCAAATGTATTTAAAAGAAACTAAAACTAAAGAGAGAGAATGGTCTTTATCTGTTCAACCTTGTCATGTTTTCTTAAATGGATTTTTATGGACTTGACTTGATCTCTGTGTGTTCTGGTTTCGGGGAAGTCTTGGTCTCGGATAATGGCCTTTTTTAAACGCAACACCACACCAAGCCCAACCCCCAACCTGGAGGATCAGGATCCGCGTTTGGCGAGGAATCAAGCCTGGATACCTGACCTGCATAGCTGAAGCTGCCAGTAAAACTTACAGTGACATTGAACCACAAACTAGAGCTTAAATCCTTTGCCAGAACCCAACCCTGCTCAGAGGTAAGGCTATATATAGTCAAGCATGAATATAGAAAAACTTTGGAATTTAGTTTTTTTTTTTTTTTTTTTTTTTTTGTTGAGATAAGGCTAAGACCCTAAAAACTAGTGCAAATTTAATGAGCAAACTTAAACTGGGGTTAAAATACAGTAACCAGACAATACAGACAAGAAAAAGTAAAAAGACCTGAAATCGGAGCCATCAAAAAGAGCGAAAAAATTTCAAACTCCTCGAAACAGAGGTATTGCTATGGTAAGGCATTAAAAACAGGCAAAAAGACCATCATTAAATTCTACTGTAAATATAATGCATATACTTAAAACGGCTAAGAATTCATTAAGGCTAGAAAAATGGCAAAAATAGAAAAATCACCCAAATTTTGGAGGTAAGGCTATAGTAAAGTATATTTTTCAAACATTTCAAAAAATTGAGTTAAGACCATCATTAAACCCTAAAAACTACTTTAAATATAATGCACATACTTAAACATGGCTAAGAAAGCAGTAAGGCACAAAAAATGGCAAAAATAAATTAAAAAAAACACCCAATTTCGGAGGTAAGGTAAGGCAGATTTATTTTATAGCGCATTTCATACACAAGGCAACTCAATGTGCTTTACATGATCAAAAAGTGCACCAGACAACAGCTTAGAATTATTAAGAACATTAAAGTAGGCAACAAAACATATAAAATCATCAGTAAAAACATTTAAAATCATCAACAACAACATGACCAAAAATCTCTCTCTCAATCATATGCAGTAGAGAAGAAAAAGTGCCTTTAACTTTGATTTAAAAATGTTCACATGTGATGCTGACTTCAGCTCTGCTGGCAGTTTGTTCCACTTCTTTGCAGCATAACAACTAAAAGCAGCATCACCATGTTTACTGTGAGCTCTAAGCTCCACTATCTGACCTGTGTCCATAGATCTGAGAGACTAGGTAAGGCCAGTAAAACATCATTTTCCAAAATTTGAAAAAATTATAATTGACTTAAGACCATCATTAGACCCTAAAAACTACTGTAAATATAATGCACATACTTATGATGGGCTAAGAATGCAGTAAAGGACGAAAAATGCCAAAAATAAAAAAAATCACCCAACTTAAGAGGTAAGGCTTATGTTAAAGCATAAAACAAAATAAAAAATCGAAAAATTTAAAAATGAGTTGGGACCATCATTAGAACCTCAAAACTACTGTAAATATAATGCACATATTTAAACAGAGCAAAGAAAGCAGTACGGCATGAAAAATTGCAAAAATTTAAAAAACACCCAATTTTGGAGGTAAGGCTAAAGGCAAAAAAATCCCAAAATTAAAAAAAACTAAATAATTTTGTTACGATCATCATATGACCTTATAAAATACTGTAAATATAATGCACATAATTAAAACAAGCAGTAAGCAGTAAGTCACCGAAAATGATATGGTATAAAATCCAAAAATTTGAAAAATGCATTTGAAATAGTGAATCACAGACCACACACAGACAGAAAAACTTCTCCTAGTGGATCTCACCATCTGAACCACAAAGTTCCCAAATCCTCTCAAACCATACAACTGATATTTATGAGAAAACATATTGAATATGAACAGGTAATAAATAATGATGAGCTTTGAACATGAAATGTGCATTAAATCATTTTACAAGATCATACATTTTTAATAATGTTGATTTGAGAAAGCCTTGTGTATAATTCGTATACCAGTTATTGCGTTGCAAGCCGCCAAAGTTGAGGAAGCCGAAGCTGATTCCACAGGCTGACGGTGTCCATTGAGAACGTACTGCGTCCGCGAGCTGCTCCAGTGTAACACTGGTGCTACAGCAGCTCAGCCTATAGCCAACTCGAAAGCTGATTGTTAACGCCAGAGTATCATTTGCATTAATTAAAGCTACAAGTGCCCGCACTGTTGATTCTGAATGCCTGAGGGCAGATTTTAGACCCTGGCAAACATGATGGCTGAATATGATTGGATAAAAGCTCTGACATCAAGGCCAGCCCTTCAAATCTCAACCTGAGGCTGGAAGCAGTGCAAAAAGAGCAAAGCTGTGGAACAAAGAGTATAACTATGAGGAATGATTTAATGTATAATTGTAGAAAAATATATCAAAATTACATTTATATTCTGGTGATGTTTAGGCCAGCAGAGAAGGCCTTACAGACCCTGATGGACCACCACTGCAAAATGTGAATGTCAATAGTAAAACATTTTAGTCATAAGTATTTAAATGAAAAAGAATACTTGATGAGTCAACCCTCCACTATATATCTACCTTTTATCTGTCAGTTGGTCTTGTGCAATGCCTCACTCTAATAATATTAATAATTTGTATTTTGAACCTGTTATTAAGATGTTTGAATTGGCTTTTATTTATTTATTTGTGTTCTTTTATATGTGTATGTGAAACCCTTTTATCAAAATTAAATAAAATGTCAAAAAAGTAATTTTGCTAATCCTTATGTAAAGCGTCTTTGCGGGTATGGTGAAGACCACTATCCAAGTGTTAGAAATTATTCTGATAATAATATAACAATAATGTAAATATCAATTACTTGGTATAAAAAACACCATATGAGGGGGCGCCAAAAGAAAATCTCGCCTAAGGCGCCAAAGAGGTTTAGTGCGGACACTGCTTGTACTTGTACTTGAGTACAATTTGAATCAGGTAACAGTACTTCTACTTGAGTATATATATCAGTACTCTTTACACCACTGATCTGATGCTAGATATGAAGCTATGTACGTGCCTGCAGAAAAAAGATTGATAACCATTGTTTCTTTTTCTACCGAGTCATTCATTCCTGAAAACAGCATTTCTCCAGACAATTGTGAAATAGAACCTTCCAGTTTAGGACATGTAATTAAACTGAATCAACAATAAACTGTTTGATGGCCAATGCTCGGAGGCCCATGTGACGTCTTTGGACAGTGATGTTAGCCTAAATTATCTCTGTGGATTCCCTAAAGACATGCTCAGATGAAAAAAAAAAACATTTAGTTTGAAATATGGCTGAAAGATTATAGGTTTGATTCCATTCACTCAGTTTACATGTTGCTAAGTATCAAAAACACTGAGATCATTTTGTTGATGGAAAATGTTTGATATAATTTGGGTCAACTACATTTTTTATGTGACAGTAACAAGACTATGACTAATTAAAAAGATAATGTTTTATATCAAAACATTTGAAATTGTTATCAACTAATGAAAACTCAACTCAATTTAATTTTTGGAAGGTATCCAATCAAATCAATTTTTGTTAAGTGGAAGGCGGGACAAGCAGGTGAGTGATCCAATAGAAAGTATAAGCTATAAGCTGCTTTCACTCATTGATCACATTGAAGGGAACCTGCAGGGAATTTTAGTTACAAGCTCTATGCTTGGTGTGTAGTCAATTAGGGTTGACCAGGTAAAGTTTGTCAAAAGTGCCTGTGGAGTAGACAAGAGACTAAGAGTCTGACCCTCTGAGGGGGTCTGGCTGAGATGTACCATGGTGATTGGCTGAGCTGCTGTGTGACATAGCACCAAAGCTAACCAATCGTTTCTGAACAAAGGTGGAGTGTAAAGCCAATGGCTGCTATAACAACATGAGAAAAACCACTGCAGAAATATTTATTTTGCATCTTTAAGCCAAATAATGACACTAAGTCAAAGTTATCCAGATCTGCATAATATCAGTACGCGATACACACTTAAAAAGTTTCCCTTTGGATGAAATTCTGTGATATGAGAGGACCACTTCAAGCTGAGCTGCAATGAGAGGGATCTGCGGGCTAAGCAAATGGGCTAAGCTAATGGGTTAAGTAAATGGGCTAAACATCGGGTGTTGTTCAGGCGGTAAGAGAGAGCCTAAGATGTCACAGAATACATTTTTTTAAAGTGCCTGTTGCTAACTGAATGGGTCAATAATATCACATGAACACAAACAACCAGTTAACCTACATATTTAATAAAATAATGATGAATTGGTGTTGAAAAAGCGCGGACAATCACCCGTTATGGAGCGCATCCGTTTCTCTCTCTGATCCCAGCTAATTTAGCCACTCATCACAATGGTCACTATACTTTCAGAACACAAAAATACAAAATATTTACAAACCTCCTCTTACGAATCAGCAGCACAACAGAAAATGAAAATAAAATGAGTGCTTAACTTTTATTTGTCAAAACAGCCAAAAAACAGCCATGGGGAACTTTGTATACTCGCAACTTTTTTCAATATTTCACAACCGAGGCGTGCCTTGTCTTTCATAAACTAAGAGAAGCAGCTCATCTTGGCTTTGAACTGAGCCTGTCTCAGGGGCAGATTCACTAAGATCTGAAATAAAGGACGGTAAACCAGTGCTATTCCTAAATCCTTTGGTGACGCAGTTTCCTCACCTGCTGCAATTGCAGCAATAATTAGTGCACGTGCAGAAGTGGTGCAGACCGCCCCATTTAAATGAGTGTTTTGCTCATTTAAAGTGGAGACGTCAGTGCGCACAAGCACAGACATTTGAGGAAGTTCAATTGGAGGCAGAGGGACTTCTTTGTCTATTGCACAAACATTTAATAATGTAGAAAACTAAATAAACAAGTAAAAAAAATGTTTTGTTTTTTTTTTTAAACAACTTCAAAACCTAATGATAGTTTCCCCCCTCAATTAATGTGGGTGCTCCGTCAGGTCCTGTAACTTTGCTCTGATCAGTCCATAAAAAATAGGCAGTCCTATTGATCTGTTTTTGAGTACAGCATCACAGTCCGTCAATCATTTTAAGATGATCTACTGACCATCATCCAGCACAAGTGCTGTTACCACACTCTGATATTAGGATATCTGATCAGCTGATTCTGGCCTGATGCCCCTCCCATCAACGCGACACCAGACTCCAAACGCACAGCCGTGGGTGTGAAGCTTTTTCTCTCCCTCACACACACACACACACTTTATTTTGTCATTCGGTGGCTGTTAATATTGACTATTGTTTTATTTTAATAATTTTCTTGTACTAGAAAGGTTAACTGGAGCCTTTTTTCCATCTTTGATGTGTTTTGTGTCAACATTCCATATTTGATGAATTGCATTGCTCCCACTGCATTAATTTATTTGTATGTCCTCCTCCCATTTTTCTGCGAGCCTTACCGAGAGCCGCTTACTATACATATTCATCAGAGGGAAACACGCAAAACGGAATGAGGGCGCATTCTGACGCACTGAAGACGTGCAGCCCTGATTCCCTGGAGTTTGTACTCCTTATTAGCGCATGGAGAGACTTTTGCACACGTTTTAAAACTCTCCACGTATTAAATTTAATACCACTAAACCTTTAGTGAATCCACCCCTCAATGTCCATAGCAGAACTTTCCCCATCATCTCCTTCTCTTCTCTCTGTCCCTGAGTCCTCCTCATGTCCCTGGATAGTTCTCCTGTCTGTTGGATGCAGGTTATCTTGCATTAGCATCATTGCTACAGGTGCTACGGCTAAGCTAACTGCTGTGGTGCTGCTGCTCTCCTCCGCCATTTCCACAGAAACAAGCTTGGACTTCTGAACCTCAGGCTTAGCTTTACTTATTGGCTCAAAAAGCTCTTTAAATCCAACTGCCTTTTTGCCATTTTCTACCATCTTCCAAGCTGACAGAGAAACTATTTTTGCACACACTTAAGATGTAGCGTGGGGGCGTGGCTTGACTTTGTTCTCTCTCACTCGCCCTCGGTACAGTGACATTTCCAGTGATTTCAACTCAATAAAAGACACAGCCATCCAAATATAATACTTAAAATTTTAATCCAAACATCAAAAAGCAAATGAAATACTGGGAAAAACAAAAATGGAAAAAAATGAGGTGCTGATCCAATCAAATATGTGCTGGTCAAAATCTGGGAGGTGCCGGATTCTGCTCTGGGTAAGATGAAGCCAAAGTTACGTCTGAAATCAGACGCGGTCCCGACAGAATTTCTTCACAGAAAGTCCTTCAATGCAGCTTGTAAACGTACTTGTTCAGAGCACTACAATGTTTCTGCTTACAGGGGATACTATTGGCTGCTGTCATGGCACTAACCGCACCCCCACCATGTTGTTCTCTCGTATTTCCTTGTGGCTAAATGATGAACTGTCAGGAGAACTTACCTGTTTCTTAGATGCTGATCTTTGGAGGTAGTGGCTCCGAGAGCGCAGACGGAACCATAGTAGCAGAAACACTACACTTACCACAATGTTAACATACCAGTTATGCCTCCCACAATGCACCATTTTTTAGAATGTGTGTCATATCATGAGCGTAATGGCGGCTCTCCAAAAAATTGTTCTAAAAAGTCTGTTTAATACATGTTTTGTTTATTGGTAATACATTAAACACATTTCATATATACTTTTCCACTACAGGCACCCTTTAAATCTATTTGTGTATCTACAAACATTAATACCATCCCATATCAGGTTGATCAATGATATTTGAATCTTTAAGAAATGCATAAACTCTTAAGCTTTATATTTTATATTTATAGCCCTGATGACTAAATTGTGACTAAAACTAAATCAAAATTACGTGTGTGTTGCCAATCAAGTGGTTAAAGTGGTACAATAATGTTTAATAAATGGTCGACTATTGGTGTGAAAGCTGAATATTGAAAAATGAAGCTTTGTACAAAAGGCTTTTAAAGGGGAAGCAATGAATAACGCATTATTTAGAAAATCTAAAAATGTATCTAAAGTATAAAAACATCTTTGGCTTTTTTTCTATATAAATCAGGTTCTGCTATGACAGGAAGAGGCGACGCGTTCACGCTCACTGCGTGTCCGGATTCCACGACAGATGGAGGCAAATACAACATCTACAGATCAAACAGTTTGAAAAACAGGCACAGGTGGAGCAGTGCAGTCTGTAGACACTCATCCACTGATGAGAGGATCTGCACACAGACAGATGGCAGCGACACTACAGGTACAAGTCCTATTAGTAATATACATCATTTCTAAATATATATTTATGAAAAATGGTGAATAAAGCCTACTTTTATTGTTACACCAGTGATAAGATAAAGTGTATTTTTGGTTTTCTGTCACCATCCTTGTAGTTTACATGCAACATTACCTCCATCACAGCCGAGGAGCGACACATCTTTCCTGGATTTATTTATTTTTCCCGACAGGTTTGCAGCAGCTGTTTCTTCTTCCTTTTAAAAGCATCGTCTTTTTAGGTTTTCTCCTCTGGGAATCTTTGACTTCCACGTATTAGCAGACGGTAAATGTGCCGTCTTACTCTGACACTCGGAAGAAATTCCATGATAGTTGTACATGTGTTTTTTTGTTATTTTCGTTCATGTAGCACATGGTGGAAGGTCAAAAGGGTAAAGGGGCGGGGCTACAGTATAGTGCAGACATGGGCAACTGACCTTAGACCTTAGTTTGAGGATCACAAGATAAGCAGGTGTATATGGTAATAAAAGCTCTGTAAGGGAAGTTGGTCCAAGACCATTTAGGGCCTTGAAAGTAATCAATACAATCTGAAAATCAATCCTAAAACATACTGGGAGCCAGTGTAAAAATGCTAAAACAAAGGTAATATGGCCATATTTCTTTTTTCATCTACAGTATGTCATCAGTTTAATAAAACATGTTCCACACCTACAACAAACAGCTTTGACTGATATAAAGAAGCAGATATTAGCACAATGTAGTAGGACTGCTCAATTACTCGAATATTGATTACGATTTCGATTATTACACCTAACGATTACAAAAATAATAATCGAGAAAAAAATAAATAAACATATATATATATATATTTTTTTTTTTAACACTATTTCGGACATCTACAAATGATGAAGCTTGGCACGTGTTAATACTAACTTTGAGTTGTTTAATTGAAGTACCCCTGACTGCAGTCCACAGTTTGGGGCGGAGCTCAATGTGGCATGCTATTGTGCTGTGTAATTCTTATACAGTTAAAAATAATCAAGCTCAAAATAACTAAATTGTGCCATATAAATAATGTTATATGTTCCTTAATTCTATAGGCATACAAAACAGATATGTGTTAGGATTTGGGTAAGCGAAAGTCTGAAAGCGATTGGTTAATTGTTGTTAAACGTTGAGCTCCGCCCTGAACTGCAGGCTGCGGTCGGGGGCTTCTCGTTTAATCCACGCACATGCAAGCTCCTCCCTCCGCCCTGCCCCCTCAAAGCCTAAGCTAGCCTGCAGGCTAACACAAGGACAGTAGTTGGTAGTAGTCTGGAAACAAGGCAGGAGAAATGCAGCAAAAACACTTGGTAAACAAATTGTCTGCAATGGGAACACTTTGGGTTTGATGATGAAGACCTGGAGCAAAGACACATCACATGCAAGAAGTGTTTGGTTTTGTGCAAAAGTGAACATACTTGATTTTAGTGTTTGAAGAATTTTGTTTACGTTAAAAGAATGTATTTTGTAGAAAAAATAAAGAACTTTTTGGTTGACAAATAATTGTTTGATTAATCGTGATTTCAATTCTGACTAAAGTAATCGTGATTATAATTGTTTCTATAAACGAGCAGCCCTACAATGTAGCGCTAGGTAAATTAGCTCCATGCTAATTTGGAGTGTGTAAAACAGCAGCTCAGTGTGTTATCAAGTGGAGCTGATTCATTTTGGCCTTTTCCACTTAGAAAGGGTCAAAGGTGTATTAATGTAATCAATTAGAGGGATTGAAGTGTTATCACTGAACAATAATTAGTTTAAGTGTCAAATGTAGATAATAAGTCTGAGTTTGCTTTCTGTTCCTCACGGGCTTATCAGCAGGAGCTGTTCTGCCTTTTTATGAGATATCATGCTTTATAATTACATTTTTTTATTTTTTTATTTTCTAGTAACGTCTTCATTTATTGTTCTTCACTCCGGGCATTAAGTCCCACAATGTTTTTGTCACTATGACAACCAGAATGACGCCGTCCAATCACAGAAAGGTTTTTTCACTGTTTTGGTTGAACAAACCACATTTACTTTGCACCTTATCAAGTGTGTGACCCGGCCTGATCTTAACAGCTGGTGTTGTGTCTGTGGAGTTTGAATGTGTGGTGAACAGAATGAAGAAACATTTGGACTAATCTCATAGTGATGAACCCTGTGGGATATATAAGATCCTGTAGTTTGAAAAAGCATGACGAGATGAGAGCAGCCGGCTCTTTGCTTATCAGGAGAAACCCACACTGCTGTGAGCCAACGCTGCTGTCAATCCATCAACATCTGTCACATTCCTTCCAAAACGTGCCGCAAGTGCTGCATTGCAGCTCAAGGAAACAGGAAATGAAAGTATTAACAAAGTTCAGTTACAGATTTTTCAAAATAAAGTGCAGGGAAAGATGGTAAGCGTGCAAAGTCAAAAAGAGGCTGCAAAACAGCCAATGCATGGAGTTTGCATGTTCTCCCAATGCAAGTCTTTGTTTGCTGGATTGCTGCACATTTTCCAACCACCTCAAGGAGGTGTAAACAGTACTGATATATTCTACTTAAGTAGAAGTACTGTCACTTTATTGAAATTCTACACAAGTACAAGTAAAAGTAAGTCATACATAAAATACTCAAGTAAAATGTAGTTCAATTAAATAGTACTAAAATTCTAGTTACTTTCACCACCCACGTTTATTGTTGGTAATAAATCTAGAAATGGTTTCCTTACATACAGTAAACATCTCACGTATAAACTTAAAACGTTAGAAACCAAATCTACCACAATTGGAACTTAATTTATTTTCCACAAAGGCATCTGTATAAAATAAAAGGTTTGTGAAAATGTACAATTATTTTGTAAATAAAATACCACCAATGAATTCAATTCATAATTAAAATTTTTTTTAAATTAGGCTGAAATAACCTGCATTCAATGCTGTTTTTGGCGCTGTGCATTATGTTGAATCTGATTGGTCGGCTATGATGTGATGCATTTGATTGTTGTCTGGTCATTTCATTTTTTGTAGTTTCAAAATGTCCGTTGATCATTTTAAAATGACTTTCTCAGTAATGGTTGGGCGTAGAAATGTAATGAATTACTTTAATTCTTTTAAAACATACTTCAGTACAAGTAAAATTACTAATTCAGAAATATACTCAAAAAAGTACAATTACCCATAAAAGCAACTTAATTACAGTAATGTGAGTACTTGCATCATAATACACATACATACACATACTGAACACAAGCCAATGATGTCAATTCACTGTGAAATGTAAGTTTCACTAATGACATCCCCTAAATCTTATGTTTCCAAAGTGGGGTACGGGTTCCCCTAGGGGTACCTGAATAAAAATAAAAACAGCGTGACAACATTGTTTTTTTTTGTCTCGTCAAAAAAAACGCAAATATGTCGAGAGCTAACTGCTTAGCGCTAGCCAAACGTGTTTGATGTCCTTCACATCACGTACTTGTGTGAAAGTGAACTTTCAGCTTTGATAAACATGAAAACTAAGTATAGAACAAGACGTTGCATAAAGAAAGATGTGAAAGTTTGAGCTGAAATATATCAACACAAATAAAGAGTAAAACTTCCTACGGCTGCAACAATAATGTTGGTAAAAGGCCTTAAAAAAGATCATTAAATAAAGGATGTGATTAAAAGCCTCAAACACTCAGAAATTCTGCAGACGTGGACAAATATTAAAGCCTTGTTATAGAAAGTGGGAAAAACTCTGTCGTTCTCTCTCTTTTTCAACTCTCTGAGGAATTATTATGAAGTCTTTAGTATTCACTGTTTATATTCTTGTTTTCCCCAAAAAATATATTTTCTTCAGCGTTTCAGACATGTTCACTGTAGTGAACCACATTCTCTAAGTCATTTAACATAAAATGCTCAGAAAATAATTATTAAAAACTAATTAAATTAAGTCTCTGGAAAATGTATGCAGAAAAAAAAATAAAGAACAAAAAAAAAGAGTGTTAATGCTTTATAAAATACCCTTCTCTCTCCATTGAGCTAATTTTAGTTTGATTTCTTATTTTTCCATGTATTAAATAATTTACCTACTCAATAGACCTCCAATACATCTCTAATAATGTGTAATAAGGTTATGAAGATGGAGAACACCAAAACTGAGTCATTTCATGAAATTAGGAAGTAAAAAATTAAATGATTAGAATACATTAATAATAATGTTTCATAAATGCAGATTGAACAGGACATTGGGATGACGATGTATGTGTGAAATAGATGTTTTTAAATGTAAATGAAAGGTTAATGGATGCATACAGCCTGGTGTAGCTGTTACTTCAGCCTGTTGACACATGTAAAGATATATTTCAATGTGTTCATTTATTTGTCTGTGAACAGTTTAAATCAGAAACTAAACGACAGATTTGGTTGAAATCTTCAGGAAATGTCAAATGAATAGATACTGGGGATGATCCGGATCAAGATCCCAAATGTAATTGATGATTTAATGTGGTGGGCTGCTATGGTGTGGTGGGGGGTGTGCTCTCTGAGAGCTTTCTATTAGGGATGTAACAATTCACTCAACTCCCACTACGATTCGATTCACGATACTGGGTTCACGATACAATTCTCTCACGATTTATTTTACAAAATGGGACTGTAGAAAAAATGATGACTGAAAAATATTCCTTTATTTTTTTGGGGAGAAAAACTATAAAAACTATACTGTTTTCCTTTTATTTTTCATTGTCAAAAGAATCCCTTGATAAACTACTCAAAACAATGCAATTTCACTAAAAATACATCTTGAATGAAATAAATAAAGGAATAATACAAATGAAGAAGAAGCCTATTAATTTAAATTCTGGTTCTATAGTAAACAATGCTAAACTGCATCATAGTTCCTTTTCTTTTTAAAAGTGCAACTGAAAATGTCTTTTGTGCCTTAACACAGGTCAAAAACAGTCATTTCACTGTATTTAGGTCAGATATTTGTTTGGACCAGCAGAGGGCGCTGGTAACCCAGTGGTCAGTTGGCATGCAGATATCTTGCAGTGAAGAAGAGATGCTTTGCTAGCAGACAGAGCTAATTGAAAAATGTGACAGATATTTTTTCAATGCTAAAGGGGTAAGGAATCATTTATGAATATGTTTAAAAGTAGAAAGCGGCCAGAAAGAAAGTAGTAGATTCCGCCCGCCGCCAACACTTGTGGATAAAGTAAATTTTCACAGTATCGATGTGAATCGTGATACCTATGAATCGATTTTTAACTGCCTTACGATTAATAGATATAGATGGTGCGCTAGCGCCCCCTCACACCCTGAGGTCAAAAGATGAATAGGTTTCATTTCGGGGCCGTCCAGAAGTGAAATAAAATTAAAATAAACATTTTGAAATGACCAAATTACTCCAAAATAACAGATACACGCACTTGGGGTATTTGGAACCCGTTGACTAAGTTTCAGGTCGAACTCGCACCGCGTCGGGGAGATATTTGCGCCACACATGCACATGCACACGCACACCTACTGTACGTGTTTTATTTCATTACTTTGTGTGTGCGAGACTACTTTTAGGTCTTAAAAGCAGAGTTAATGCTTAATACTTAAAGGTGACTAACACCAAACAGGAGTGTTCACATTAGCCAGGTTAAAATCTAAAATCATCTTTGTGCAAACTGCTGTGGTCTGAGTAACATTTGATACAATGAGTTAAAATCCAGTTTCTGTGTTGGTTTGACATTAAGCCTGGATGGACACAGCAGCAGCTGAGTGTTAGTGCTACAGTGACAAACTGTCAGCGTGACACGTCTCACTTACTTTGACGGAAAGTTCCCACTCTGGGTGTTTGCTCAGAGGAACGCAGTCACAGCTGAAGAATGGTTGATGTGGTGATGGCAGCAGATTGGGAGAGCTACAGTTACTGACACTGGGAATGTTACTTTATTAACACCTGATTGCATGTTCTCCTGAAGCAGACGTCGACTGTTTCAGGATACCGTACTCATTACTGACATGTGGAAATGGTGGTCGAATCTGACACCATGACAACAGCAGCGTAAACATTTATTTAACAGTGTGTACTATTCATCAAACAAAGGTCTATAAGACTTAAATTAATAAAATGGGTGTTAATGGACTGGAGTGAAGTCACAAATCATATGACAAATTACAGTTAAATCAGCTGGGGTCATTTTAACCCCAGAGGACGCACAGCAGGTGTATATAAATGTGGGGGATATTACGGGCCTGTACTACAAAGCTAGATAAACATATTACGGATATCTCTCCGTTAGTGGGCTTAACCAAACCAAACAGCAGCTGTACTATGAAGCAGGTTATAAACTTAACCCAGGTGGTTTCAGCCTGGCTACGTGCACGCTCACACAAAAAGGGATTTCAGTGTCTGACGAGCAGAGCAACTTACGTCACAATTGAAGAAGAATTCTTTAAAAATATGAAGAATTAAAATCCATCATTCAGACCAAAAACGCACTGTTGCTGCAGAAAAAGCAGGAAGGAAAGAATGCAGGAATTGACGACTGTTAATGCTTAAATGAGTGAGATTATCAATTATTAAATCATTAGATGATAATCAGACACTTTGATCACTTTCACAGACCTTGTCTGTGGCTCTGATGCTACAGCTCAGCCTACATCATAAGGTGGACAATATTTTTATTTTGTATCTTACAGCAGTGTTTCCCAACCTTTTTTGTCCAATGTACCCCTTATCTTTTCTGTCTTAAGAAGATTACCCCTTTATTTTGTTAATTTGCATCAGAGGGCTTTTTTTTTTTACTGTATTTTAAAGAGTTGTGCTACAATGTATTATTGATAAGGAAAATATCTGTGAGCAAGTGGAAATTTGTCCCAAAATTTTAGAAAAATATATTGACAAATGTTTTTGTGTACCCCCTGAGGTGTGTTAACGTACCCCTAAGGGTACACGTACATCAGATCCACACAGCGACGCGTTCACACAATGATCCTACTTTTATTGGACAGCTGATTGGTCAGGAGGCGGGACTTTCATACTGCTCAGATCCAACCCAGAACAAAACCTGGTCCCAACAAGGTTAGCTGTTCAGCCTAAGTTACCATGGTGATTTACACCAGTAAGAAGTTAACCAGCATCGTAGCACAGCACGCGTGGAGTAAATACCGGAAGTTTGTGCGATAAAAGGAAATCCAGCTTTGTAGTAGTTTAACATGAGTTAAAAACTGGGAAAAAAAACAGACGTGTTCACTTAAGAAGTTGTATCTAGTAGAGGTGAAGAAACATCTGGAATGCTGCATGGGTGCAACAGGATTTTTTAAATATCAGTAGCAACAAACAAAGCAAAAAAACTCTTTGTTAAATGGGATTTATTATTATTATGAGACACAGACTTTTCCGTTGCTCGTCACCAACAGTGAGAACACATAAATAAAATGCTGCAATAAATCACAAATCAAACCATTTATTTTTTACATGCGATTTGATTCATACATAAATTGTATGTACACATTTGCCCTTTTTTTGTTTTTTTTACATTGTTCAGAATGAAAGTTCGGTGTACCATTAGTAGAGTACAGACATTTTCCTTCGTGGGTTCTACTCTAGTGCATTTTAATCATTACGATTTAAGGCAGGGCGACGTCGCCTGATGGACGCACTCATCTCTGGGTCGACTGATCATCGTCTGTGGTTCCCTCACATCAATTCTTTTATTCTCATCTTCCTTCAAACATTAAAGCTGCGGCTGCTGGTTTGTTTTTACCAATTACAATCTGACAACTTGTTTGTTCCTCGAGCCGTGGGGAAAATACACTCATCACATTATTATCTTCATGTGTGAGGAAAAACACGTCTATTTCCAACAGCAGTGAGAAATATTCAAACAATTAATGCTGACAGACTTTCTGGATGTGGCAGATGTCACGAGGGGGGGTGTCTTTAGTCATAGGGACGGCGCTCCCTAGTGGTCGAATAAACTTAAAGTAACAGAAAAAGAAGAAGAAGAAGCAGGTTTTTCTGTTTCTTTGACAGGATTACAGAGAACCCACAAACGACACGGAGCCACTAACGGTCAGTTCCCTGTTCAGCCTCTTACACGACACGCTGGAATTAAGCAGTGAACGCAGACAACACGCTAACAAACACACACACACAAACATGAGACACGAGGAAGCCACCTTCTATCCTACCTGTCCAGCAGGTAGAGTGTGTCTGTGTGTGTATGTGTGTGCGGTCACCATAAAAACACCACTAGCCCTTTGATTACATGGATTTCTGTGGTGCAGCCGGTCTCACAACATCTCTTTGGTTTATTGACAATTACAAAACGACAAAAGATCTGACGTCTCGCGCTGACGAAGAAAAACAACAACAACAACAAAGTGAGAGTGGATGAAATGATGCGACACTCGGGTTCAGTCAAATATAACGTGTTTGTGGTGCAGCTCTGTTTCCTTCATCAGAAGCTTTTAGTCACTCAATCCATCAGCCTGTGTGTGTGTGTGTGTGTGTGTGTGTGTGTGTGTGTGTGTGTGTGTGTGTGTAAAACAAACAAACAATGCAGTGAGGATTCAACACTAGCCGTTCCTATTCCACCTGCAGCATTTCACGAGGAAAGAAAGAAAAGAGGGCGTAGGATTGGCTGAGAAACACACCCGCTGTACGCAGACCAGACCCTCTTTGATCAATCAATCAATCAGAACCAGTGGCTGATCAATGCAGTCCCACCCCCGTCAGCACTGATGGAGGAGGAGGGGGAGGAGCCAAAGAAATCTAATCAAACATATGAGTGTGGGACAAATGGCTGTGTATTAAAGTGAGTGATTGTTATTCCTGAGCTCAGATGCTAACGTGGCTAACACGTCCATGTATTGTAGCAGTGAATGAGTGATTGTCTGTTAATAATGGACTGTGTGCACCTGCTTTAGGCCCTGAGGGATTAGAATCAGTGTTGGATGGGTTAAAGTTTTACAGATGAAACGTTCTGATTGGGGAAGTTTATTTACATGGTTTGGACCAACACGGTGTGTAGTTGATCACAACATTCTAAGCTGTGTTTGATTATCATCCGACCCCAAAACGCCACTGATGAAATGAGATGATGGAGAGAAAACTAAAGATTATCTCTCTCTTTGTGCCGGAGCTACGAATAAAGCCGAGCCTGTTGGTTGGTGCTTGGACGCCTGCCAGGTCTGACCACTGGGGAAAAAAAACCCACCACAGTTCATGAAAAAATCAATGCAGACAAGGAACTCAGTGAGGATGCGCTTGAGTCACAGAAGCAATTCACTGTGAAATGTTTGCAGCTGTCACGACTGTCCCGTTCTTCACAATGAAGAATTTCTTTGGGAAAAGAAATGATGGAAGAAGTTACGTTGAGTGTGTGAGCGTGGGAACAGATAAACCGATAAAAGACGGCTAATCCGCAGATGCTGCACGTGCACGGATGAGCGCTTCCTCTAATGAGGTCCATCAGCTCCAGCCGCTGTTCCTGGACTTCTAACGTCTTTACATGGAGGCAGCGGATTCCTGCAAAGGAGGAAGAGGAGGAGGAGGTGCCTCTCTCTCTCTCTCTCTCTCTCTCTCTCTCTCTCTCTCTCTCTCTCTCTCAGCAGAAGAAGATCTCCTCATCCAGGGAAGGCTCTGCTAAGCTTTGGGCTTCTAGAAGAAGAAGAGAAAGAGGAAGAAGAAGAAGAAGTGGAGTCAGAGTGTGAATAAACACTTCCCTCTCACTAATGTGAGATCACATGCACTTCACGTGCACTGACAGTTTCAGCTCCTGCTGTGATGACGACTGACCTGCTGTTTTTTAACACGCAGCACCAAAAAACAACATGGAATTATAGACCTGTGCTGATTTTAAATTACCTGTACAATGCAGGGTTGGGCTTAATTACATACACATTTTCAATTACCCATGTTTAATTACAGTGACCATCATTTTTCCCAATTACAAATATGTTTTTATCCTCAGAAAGTCAATTACAATACTGAATTACAATTACAATTAATCACATTTACTGAGCCTGAAATAAATAAACTTAATGTGGTTTAATCTTCCTCTTGTGTTAGCTTCATGTTAGCATCTCTTGTGATTGATAACGAGTCCTAACTCAGCTGTAAAATACACTAAAAACAAATATTCGTAAATAATATATTCTTTCCTATTTATTGGTTTCCTTGGTAGGCTTCCTAATCAATGTAAATATAGGTTTGAATGGTTTTGTTGTGGGTATCTGAACCCAGTATACACCTAAATCTTTTTAAATGGTAAAATATGGGAAAGCTTGATATAAAAAACATTTAATAATTGGTAACTACATGTGTAGAACTGTACATAGAACTGTAACATGGTTGACTATTTTTATACAATTTTCATGGCAATTACAATTATAAAGTCAATTATCTAAACTCAAGTACACTTTAATTACGATTACAACAGCAACTGACACTGACTGAGAGACATTTTAAACATATTATTGTTGATTTAATGTTTCTACTGCTGCTTCTAATGTTCTTTTTGATTTTTAAACAGGTAAATGTTTTCTGTTGCACTGTTTAATCATGTAAAGTACATTGAGTTGCCTTGTGTATGAAACGCACTATACAAATACATTTGCCTTGCCTTATATCTGCCCTTACAAAGCTCCTTAAATCTCTCATATCAAAGAGTGCATTGGTACGTAATCATAACAGAGGTGTTTAGCTGTCACTCTCATATTGACCAGTGGTAGCTGTTGTCTGTATTTCACTGCCCACACTCTAATGATGAGTGGTGATTACATGCACCGCTGTCTTTGGTCAATAGAAGACAATTGCTCTATTGACTCCCAACAACAACAACAACATAGCAAAGTCAATGCAAGTGTCTTTTCCACACAACGAAACACACTGAACGTTTGCAGAAATTGTTTTTTTCTCTCTGTATGATTAAACATTTTAGAAAAGATGTGTGACGCGTTTTGCTGCTGCATGAGCCGTGCGTTTGTTATTTAGAGATGCAAATGGACCAATGTTTGTTCTGGCCTTTATTTCTGTTCAGAACAGATTAAGAGCAGCTCCTCAGTTAAGTTCAAATGCACTTTTGGCAGAACAGAGTAATTAAATATTAAAGCCCTTGTGCTGTGGTTCCTGTTAAAGGAGAAGAAAAGAACAGAAAACCCTGAAAAAGTGAACTGAGCATCTCTGTGAGCTGATTGGTTCCTACCTGCTGGTTGTGTGCTTCCTCCTTTGTTCTTCTTCTTCTTTTTCTCCTTTCCATCCTTGTTCTTGTTCTTGGTCAGCTGCAGGAGGCCCCTGGAGATCTGGTTGTTGGTTTCACTGCCCTTCATGTTGGTGGAAGACGATGTAAACGGGTTGAGGCCTTTGCCTTTGGGCTTGGAGATCTGTGTAGGCAGCCTGGGCAGGGACATGGATGAAGCTGGGGGGAGGTCCAGTGGGTCCAGTTCTCCCAGTGAACGAGAGCTCCCTGCAAACTGGGATTCGTCCGAGGTTGTGGATGAAGTTCTCTGGAAACGAGAGGTTAGACACGTGAACGGCTGCTCTCTGTAGGTAAGGGCAGAGCTTAATTAGGACCGAATCCTGCCGGAGCAAAATCCGGCACCTCCCAGATTTTGACCGGCACTTATTTGATTGGATCAGCACCTCTTTTTTTTCCAGCACCTCGTTTGCTTTTAGGTGTTTTTATTACATTTTAAAGTATCGTATTTGGACAGCTGTGTCTTTTATTGAGTTGAAATGACTGGAAATGTCACTGTACACAAAACTGAATGTAAAAACTGAGTGGGAGTGAGGAAGAGAGGGGAAAGTCAGACCACGCCCCCGTGCTACGTCTAAAGTTTGATTTTCTGCAAAAATGACGTCTTGTCAGCTTGGAAAACGGTAGAAAATGGCTAAAAAAAGTTTGGATCTAAATAGTTTTTTAAGCCAATAAGTGAAGCTAAGCCTTCTTTATAGAAGTCCAAGGTTGGTTCTGTGGAAATCGCGGAGTAGCAGCAGCAGCACAGCAGCAGTTAGCGTAGCTCGTAGCAGAACCTTTAGCAAAGATGCTAATGCAGGAGAACCTGTCTCCAACACACAGGACACAGGAGGAGAACTATCCAGGGGACATGAGGAGGACTCAGGGACAGAGCGCAGAGAAGGAGACGATGGGGAAAGTTCTGCTATTGATACAGAGACTCAGTTCAATGAGCTGCTACTCTTACGCTAACGAAAAACAAGGCAGGCCTCGGCCGTGAAACATGTAAAAAAGTTGTGAGGATACAAATTCCTCCTTCTCTTTTGGACAAATAACAGGTAAACACATGTTATATTTTCATATCCTGCTGTGCTGCTGATTCATTAGAGGAGTTATAGCGTTATGGTGTATTGTATGGCTACATTAGCTGTGATTTTGCTCTGTCATTGGTGCTGAAACACGGCAGATGTGACCGTGCTTCTTTAACGCTGATTATCATTCTTTTATTAAACATTTAGATTATTTGGTTGTTTGTGTTCATGTGATATTATTGGCTCAATTAAAAAAATGTTTTATTCGGTGACATTTTTGTGTCTCTCTCACAGCTGGTGTTCTGGGACCTGATGATTTACAAATGAAGCACTGGGTGAGGGTGAATATGCTGACTCACCTCAGCTCCTCGCAGCCCCTCCATCTTGTGCAGTTGCCTCTGTACGGCCTCCTTTTCCCGGTCCAGCTTCCTCTGGGCCTCCCTAAGCCGCTCCAGGTCTTTCTGGCACTTCTCCGTTCTGCTCTGCAGATCCTGCTTCTCTTCCTCCAGCTGCTTGTTCTGCTTCTCTATCTCCTCCTCCTGTGGTAGCAGGAAGTAGAATTAGGGCTGTCACTTTAACACATTAATTAGGATTAATAAATTACAGGAAAAAACATCGTACAAACACAAATGTCTTTTTACTTTCCTCTGTAGCGTCAGGATGAGGTCTAAATAAAACTAGTGGTACTCAAGTGTCATTCACCACCTGTTTCACATGAATTCAAGTCAAGTCAAGTCAAAGTGTTTATTGTCATCTGTACAGTTAGAAACACGTTTCCCTGTACAATGAAATTCTTGCTTTGCCGGCCGCCAGTGAATGCCTACGTAATAAAGGAATAAATCGAGATAAAAGAACTATAATAACTAACAGTGGCATGCAACACTGTTACTCAGCAAAAACCTGAACATTAAATACAAAACACTAATGTGTAACCAATGTAATGCTGATTTAAAAAATGCTGTGTGCAGAGTTCAGTCTGTTACTAGCAGTTGAAGTCTTTATGCCAGGCCTGACGACCAGTCCTCCCACGGGAACTTGACTGAAAATCTGCCTGTGCAATATCATCTGTTCATTATCAACAAATAGAATATTTTGTAATATCTACTAATTACTGTACATGTAAAATTCAAATTGCATTTTTAAACTGTAAGGGAAAGAGACATTAGCTAGCAGTTAAAGGACATGTAATTTTTCTCTTTTAATTAATAATAATAATAAAAAAAAAACAATTTAAATTTGTTTCATTTTTATATTTCTTATTTTGCAAAAAAAACCCTAGACATTTATTTATTTATTTATTTATTTACTGCGATGGACCTTCATTTACCAGGAATTATTAACGTTTGTTTGAAAACATTTTAATCTGTGTTAGCATACTTCTTTAGACAGAAACATTGTAAAAAGTAGAGCTGCAACTAACAATTATTTTTATTTTTATTACTAGTATTTTTTGTTATACTGTGACAGCATGTTTTACACAGAGGAATTAAAACAATGACATAAAACATGTATTGATGGTGTAGTTGTTAAATTTAACACATACAATATCAATAAGATTATGAATAAATGATACATCACAAACTTAAAGCATGAGCTGTCTTGAACAAAGAATGGGTAGTAAACAAAGAGTGTAAATAAGTCACTTTAAAAAGCTGGAGCTAGTGCTTTAATGACTTCAGAGTTTAAAGTTTTTCACTGGTTTGTTTTTGGTGAAAGGATTTGAAGCTTCAGAAACTATCTCACGTTAAGCTTCTTCAGTTTTTTGCGTCTCTCCTCCGTTCTTCTTCACTGTTTAAGGCTGGGTTACACTGTGCCATGTTTACAATCGTTCTCAGCTCAAACTGTGAGGCTCGTGTGCAGAGGCCAATTGTGCGCAGCTCACGATGTATGTTCTCACGTACGGACCAACTCTGCTCACACTGTACATTCATACACGACACATCGGGGTCTTGTTTCCGGAAATGCAACGTCCAAATAAGAAGAAGAAGAAGAAGAAGAAGAAGAAGAAGAAGAAGAAGAAGAAGAACTCTGAAGCGTCACCATTAAAACAGCAAAAAGAGCTTTAAAAAAGAAAAGACAGCGTTTGATTTCCTTACGACCATACGATTACTGATCGGGAGCTGGCCGTGAGGCGACATGATGCATGACACAAGATTCAGCAAAGGCTCGTCCCAATCCCAAAAATAGACGCACAAGTCGAAAATCGGCTCAAAATGGGCCAAAAAAAGCACAGTGTACGCCAGCCTTTACTTGCACACAGTTGGTGGTGCAACACTGCCCCTATAGGTCAATGTAAGGTACTGCAAAGAAAAAAAGCAAGAGGCAGCGGACTGGATTTTATCATTCATTAACAAAATAAAACGATCAATGATAGGAAATCTGCATCGACTAATTTTTGCAGTCGACATTATTGATTATGTCAACCAATCATTGCAGCCTTAGTAAAAGGTGTCAGTTATTAAATTGCTCAGGCCCTGTGGTGGGAGACCAGTGCTTCCAGTGTGCGTCTGTGGTGGTTACCTGTCTGTGCACTCGACCCTCCCTCTCAGAGAGCTGCTGCTCCCTGAGGTCCCACTCCCTCTCCCTCCTCCTCCTCTCCTCAGCGTGGGCCGCCTGCTGCCTCTGCAGAGAGGCCATCTCCTGCCGCTGCTTCTCCAGGCTGCGCTGCTTCTCCTGCTCGACCAGAGAGCTGGGCCTGGACGACGTCCGTGTTAGGGACGTGAGGGATGAGGAGCGCTCGCTCAGAGCCTGCCTCTGGTCCTCAATGAAGCTGTCCTGCTGGACCACCACAGCCTGACACACAGTAGGTCACATTAGTGTTTGCTGCTAATAGAGACATTGTGAAGCAGAGCATGGAGCTGACGTACCTGCAGAGAGCTGAGCAGCAGATGCAGGTTTGAGATGCTTTGAAGGAGTTGCTGATGGAGGAACATAAATGAGTGAGCAACCTTAATACGAGGGTGACCATATTTCACAAAAGAGGACACTTGAGCAAACCTCTGCATACTCAAAGTACTCCATGTTTTCTTGAATCGAACTTGTAACGGCAAAATACAATATAGTAGATAAATAAGTAATTATTGTCCATAAAGAAATAATTTATCTCTTTAAAACAAAGACTTTAAAAAAAGACTGAAGTCAATCACCTTTATTATGCGTTATTACAATCTGTCCTTGAAAAATGTCATATATACCATCTTAAAACCTCACAATCAGTGAAACAATGAAAAACATCTCCAAGAAATAAATAAAAACTCAAAGCTTACAGAACAATAAATAATCATTAGAATACACTTCAATAAATAACTGTGAAAGTTTACATTTTTAAGCCCCTCTTGTGGTTTTATACTATGCACTGGTTTAGTTTTTATACTATGCACTGTAAAGTGACTTTGGGTGAACTCAAGGGCGCTGATTTCCAAATAAAATGTATTATTATTATTATTATTATTAATCCATCTTGGACTTTAGTTTCTCTACTCTCTGCTGCTTCTGACGATTTTGTCAAAACAAAGCGACATCTTTAATGATTCCAGCACTTGTGAGTAAATGACCGTAATGACATGATACTGGCTGTAAAGAACAACTTATTAGCTTTCAGAAACTGGTGGAATTTCTCCGATAGAGCAAGACGCATTCAGGGGTCCTGGGAAACCCAGACATTTTGATAAGTTTGTAACAATTTTGGACAAGATGTCAAAAAAAGACAAGTCACCCTACTTAATACACCCTGCTCCGTTTGCATCTGAGAGCTGCACAAAACATCAGCATGAATACGTAAACAGCAACTAGTGACACATGCTTTTACCATCAACAGAACTGAGAAGATATCGTCGTCAATTATTATAAAACAACAAATGAAATCCAAATGTGACAGATTAGACATTTTTAAAAGTTGCTCACGTTCTAATGTAACATGTCATGTACAGCATGTTTATTCCATTACCACACATATCAACTCTGAAAGCATTGAGGCAAATTAAACCCAAGCTTTGCTCAGAGTTTAAAGATAACCACACATTTCACATGTTAGAGCCATGTATGTAACAATAAAAAATGTAAAAACTGGTCAATAATGTAACAAGACACTGAGTCCAAAATGTAAAAACTTTTGCCATATATATATTTTTTTTTTTTAATATGTATTTGTATACATATCAATCAACACAAATATTAATGCACGTTGAAGCAATACACTCTTTAATCCATAAATCATTGATTCACTGTGATGTAATAAAATGATTACACTATTAGGAGAAAATGGTTTGCCTATCCTATAATGTAATAAAGACAAAAGGCTTTTACGTTTTGGGCTCATTTCGGGCTTTAGTAACATTTTTTACAACAATTTGGGCTCTAACAATCCCACCATAAAGAAAGATTTCCTCTGCAGTTTAAGGATGAGGTCTAAATAAAACTAATGGCTCTCGAGCGTCATTCTCCACCTGCTTCAGATGACTTCACTAATGTGTAATCAATGTAATGCTGATTAAAAAATGCTGCGAGTGCAGAGTTAAGACAGTCTCAATGTAAACGACAGCTTTAACTGCATTAAAGGCAAATACCTCACTGTTCCTCTTCAGCAGCATCAGGCCAGCGTTTCCTCCCTGCACACAAACACACAACATGTACACGTTAGGGCACACAGCTGTGTGTGTGTGTGTGTGTGTGTGTGTGTGTGTGTGTGTGTGTGTGTGTGTGTGTGTGTGCGTGTCTGTGTGTGTGTGTGTGCGTGCCGTCACTGTAACTGAGGACAGCCTCATACATTAAATATTCCATCTTCACTTTACTATTCAGTGAAAATAAAAATAAAAGGCAACATTAAAATGCATCAATAATTTCAAAGTCACTTTTAAGATACTAAAGCACTAGAAACAGCACTAGCACACATATTGGTTAATGTTAGAGTCTGACATAAAGTATTAACATTAACATTCTGCTGATTATTGAGAGGAATCGGAATCATTTCCAGTGTGAACCTCGACCATAACAAGTGTTTTTGGACTGTGGAAATATAGAAATGAAAATGAAACAGAAGTTTTCATAGGGCTGTCGTGGTATTTTGAAGGAATACTCCATTCTCTGGTTCAAGACTTAAAGGGATCCTCCACTGTTTTTACAAATGTGGCCAAAAACCTTTGAAATGTACTTATTAGAAGATCTATGCCTAACAAAACACATTATTATGGAGTGAAGCATTCATCCTGATTTATAGATCATTTAGCAGCTTTTTCAGTCAAAATGACAACTTGTGCTACTTTTGGTTGCTCTAAATCAGGGGTTCTCAACTGGTCTCACCCTGGGACCCACATTTTATCATGGTCATTAAATCACGACAAATTTAGTTTTTCAAAAATTGCTCTTGAAAACACACATATACAGTATAATATATATATATATTTTTAAACATAAATCTATATATTTTCCTGTGCATCATCCATTTCACAGCAAGTCCAACATGATAGACATGAGTATTTATTTACTTTTGACCAGCTATCCGCGACCCAACCAGCTCAGGGCAGAGAAGGGGAAAGGAATGCCAGCAGCTGAAGGGGAGGGGGGGGCAGCCTCTTATAGGCGCTTCACTTGCCTTCCCTGCAGCTTGGGGGGGAAGGGAGGGCGGATAGACGGCCAACATGGCTGAAATATAATTACTTCGCTCCGTTTCTGAAAACAGAAACGTCAGATGATGTGTGACGACCTGGAATAAATCCAGTCAAAAACAAAGTTCCAGGTGGCGGTGGGGGAGAGGAGGGTGGGCTAAGGCTGGCTTTCGATTCTGGCTAGCTCAACACCAGGTCTCCTAGCAGATAATTCAATGAGGTGGCCTTTTTTTAAATAGGAAGCCATGCATTCACCTTCACCAAGTTGAATAAAATTTCCAAAAGCAGCTCCTATTTGCTTTTGAAAAGCAGGAGCTTAACATGTATTGTCGGTGCCTTCTCTATAATCTGTGGCCCCTGAACTAAAATGAGTTTGACACTCTTGATCTAAATAATCAGTTTTGCGATCACAGATTTTCTCTGGTCACAACTGTTTTTTTATCCTCTTTCAGGTAAACAAAAGAGGTTTACATCGGCATCTTTAACTTTTTCTGATTATTTTGAGCAACCGAAATAGTTGCTAAATGATCTAAAAATCAGGCCGAAGGCTTCACTCTAATAGGAAACAATGGGATGTTTACAGGCAGTGAGGCCGTGTGACATCATCAATCACGGGATTTCAAGAAGAAGAAACACAGGCTCTAAAACTGTAAAGTAGTCCCACTTCTAAAAGTTAAGAAAACGAATATGGTCTAAAATAATGTGTTTTGTTGGCCATAGATCTTCTAATAAGCACATTTCAAAGATCTTAGACCACATTTGTGGAGACAGTGGAGGATCCCTTTAGGAGGAAAAAATTAAATATATTTGACTCAGTTTGTGTCCTACTGTCTCATTTGCAGACCACAAATGTAAATGTGTAAAAACCTTCCCATCACCATGGTGAATGTCTGCATAGTGGCAACATTTAAAGCATCTGGAACATCAGCTCCTAAAGGTCATTTCCATCCAACACTGAGTTCTCTCTCAACTGATGGTTGATTAGCAACGGATCCAGACAGGATGAGCCCAGAGGCTAATTCACTTCAGGAAGAGAGGCAGCTTATAAGTCGTATTAATGGTATTGTTCACATTGGAGGACAAAATGCCCCCCCCATCCCCACAGACACACACACACACACACATGACCTAAGGTTCTCTCGGAGGCGTAATAGGCACAGCCTCTTCACAGTAGAGAAATAATTGGCCGTGAGATGTAAGATGCTGACCTTCTTCAAGACGCTGTCAGACTCTGTGCGGCGCAGATCCACCACCATGTCCTCGCTCTCCTCTCTGTCTCCACCTGGCATGAAGGCAAATCACAGGACACACACGAAGAGGGTCAGCGTACAAACCCACAGACAGAAGCTCTGTGCTTTATCATGTGTAAGTAACACAACAAATGTCTAAAAATAATTGTGTGGATCAAAAAAGATTCACTTGTGACTGTCAGAATTCCTCTGTAAGCTTATTCACAGCTGCCCATTCATTTTACACATAAGCCTCAGGAGAGTGCAAGCCTTGCCTTTAGTTATGCTGCTTTTAGTTTAGCTATACAGAGGCCTTCAATTAGCCAGGGGTAAAAACTGTTAGCCTTACATGGTTGTAACGATTTATTGTGGTGACACCGAATAAAATGGATAAGTTGGAAATCCTGTTCTTCTCTTTCTTTAAAGGGATCCTCCACAGTTTTTACAAACATGGCCTAAAACCTTTGAAATGACCTTATTAGAAGATCTATGCTTAACAAAAAGCATTATTTTGCACTATATTCATTTGATAAACTTGTAAAAATGGGACTACTTTAGTGATTGATGGTGTTACACAGCCACATTTGTCTGTAAACATCCCATTGTTTTCTATTGGAGTACAGCATTCAGCCTGCTTTTTTGATCATTTAGCAGCTTTTTCGCTAAAAATAACAACTTGCGTTGGTTTTGGTTGCTCTGAATAATCAGGAAAAGTCACCCAAGAGGACTTCTATCCTTACAGTTTGTGCCTCTTCAACAGTCCGTGATTTACTCACAAACTTCAGCCACCAGAGCGTCTGCAGCGCACTGTTTAAAAGAGATTAAAGGTCCCTTAGGAGAGCTCTTCTTCTCTGCTTCATTGTCTACTGCCAAACTGCAGAGTGGGAACTGTTTTTATCCTCTTTCGGTAAACAAAAGAGGTTTACATTGACATCTCTAACTTTTCCTGATTTATAGAGCATAGGCGTGTCAAACTAATTTTAGTTCAGGGGCCAAACACCAACTAGTTTGATTAAGTGGGCCGCAGATTTTATGTGGGTTAAAACAACGGCTTCAACATTTTAATTCCTTAGATTACACTTCCTTGTATAAGTGATATACTGTACAGTATTTAAGGCACTAATCCAAGCAAAAAGTGACAGATATCAGTCCCTGCATGATCTTCAATTAAATTTCCTTTATTTTGTGACCAATTTTTTATTTTTTTTAATTTGGAGAAATTCTGTGGAATAATTTGAGAAAAATCTCAGAATTTTGGAGAAACAGAGTTCTTTCAACAATTTGAGACTAAAAAGACAGACGACCATCGTGTAATTTAAGCATGGGAAAACTGTGAGCCCTGCAAATGTTTTGGAGTTTCATTGACTTTGTGTATTTGGAGGGACTGAGAAATCTACAAGTGAATTACTTGGTCATTTACACAATGATTTATATCTCATGCGGGCCAAATTGGATGATCTAAAGGGCCGGATTTGGCTCCCGGGCCTTGAGTTTGAAACATGATTCAGAGGACCCAAAAGCAGCACAAACTGGCATTTTGACTGAAAAAGCTGCTAAATGACCTAAAAAGCAGGCTGAATGCTTCACTTTAATAGAAAACAATTCACGTGATTTCAAGATGGCGGCATGGAAGTTCTAAAATAGTCACATAGATCTTCTAATATGGACATTTCAAAGGTTTTAGGTCACATTGATAAAAACAGTGGAGGATCCCTTTAAGAAAATGAGGTGGGTAGATGATGTGTTAAAGGTATGATGAGTTTTGGTCCACCAGTGTATTCTTTATTAGTATTAGTTAAGGTTCAAACTTGTTTGTAATGTAGAAACCAAAGAGAAAGTTAAGCTTTATTTGTTCCAGATCAGTGTGTTAAGAGGTAAAAAGTAAGAACGGTTCTCTACAGGCCAACCACACTGTGAGCTTGTGAGTTCAGGGGCAGAGCCTCGAGCCATATTTCCCTCAGGAACAAGAAGGCAGCGCTGCTTTCTAATGTGTTATCAAACAGCACTGTGTTGTCAGGAGGAAGTAATGTTTGCGTCCAATGTGATCTCAAATGCCATTTTGAAGGTAATACAAAGTGCTGCACTGTGCCTGAACACCTTTACATTGGACAGCTGAGGGTATTACACAGTTCACCACAGGTGGACAGGGTGGCTCGTTGTCTGACTCACTTTTATTGCTGTGCATCTGGTGACTGTCAAAGCCTCCAAAGGTCTCAGCCCGACGGGGCAAGCACACCGGCCCCGCTCCCCCACACACTCCTCCTCCTCCTCCTCCTCCTCCTCGTCCCTCCTGGATGCTGGCCATGGCTCCTCCCAGGCTGCCATTCACCAGCGTCTGCAACGTCTCCACTGACACACACACACACATAGGTGAGTAAGTGAATTTGCCCAGCTAAGTGTGTTAGCGCTCAGCTGTAGCTCTGCCTCCATGAATCCTTGCAGCCCTCCACTGGCTCCTGTTGCTAGGCAACAATTGACAAGCTGTTTGAAGCGCTAAGCCCGTTCACTAAAAGTTTAAATATCTTTGTGAGCTGAAATGTACACACACGCACACACGCTGTGGGAAGTGGTGCTCATCTCCATCAGCACACATTGATATTAGAGGCTGTGCTTTGACCTTTCCACTGGAAATGAAGGAGAATCTAAGCTGCTGCTGCTGCCGCTAGATGCAAACTCACAGCCAAACAATAACCTCTGGTGAGAAATGACTCTACTGCTGCCAATTCACATATCAAATAAGAACAATTACTGCCTCGGGCATCGCGGCTGAAAAAGACACAGTGAAGTAAATCTTTGCTGCTGGTGCTCCTTCTGATGTTAAAGGCGAGGGATGGATACCAAACATAGAAAATGCTAAACATACTTGGTACTTTTTACTGTTCGACTTTTTTTACTTTCAGTGACACATGAAGCAGTGTCTAAGTACGTGCATAAGTGCGTTAGGGCTGAGCAATGTATAACTGTGCCTGTGTGTATTTAAAAAAGGTGAAGTAATCACGTTACTGTATTTGAGTAGCTTTAATGGGTACTTGTACTTTTTTGAGTATAATTGTATTTATGTTTTATTTGTACTTATGTACGTTTTAAAAGAAGTCAAGTAATTTGTTACATTTCTGCACCAAACCATTACTAAGTAAATTATTATTATTTTAGTTTTAAAATGATCAACAGACATTGAAAAAAAAAAAAAAAAAAAAAGACCAGACGGTGCAAAAATAACATTGAATGCTGGTTATTTTCTCAGTTTTAGAGTTCATTAATGTAGCTACACTTGGAGTCTGAAAATCTTTTTTATTTTGAATTCAATTCATTAATTTATTTGTTAATTTGGAGAGGACAGCGCATATTAAAGGACCCATGTTAAGCTAAATCAACTTTTCTGTGCTTTAAACATAATAAAGTGCTATTAGGGCTTCATACACATGGCCAAAGTGTTTTTTCATTGATTCCCTCAATCGTTAGTTAGAGGGTGATTTGCTCCTTTCTTACTACAGGGTGAGCCCAAACACCTCACTCCAATTTGATGACGCGTTCCTTTGATGACGAATTTGACACAGCACTGAGCTGGAGAAGCCACGCCTCCAGGAAGCTCTCTGCTCTGATTGACATGTAAACAGACACACCCACAAAGGTGAGCATCTCAGCGTCCTTCACACAGTGCTATATATGTATTTTCTACAGTCTACGTATGTACAGGTGAATGCCCCGCCCCCACGCTCTGTCTCGTGTTTATAAAGCAACATGAGCTCAGCTACAGAGTGGGTGGGAGGAGGGCGGGCCGTCCTCTGGCCCTACGTCACTGTGCGGGGAGGAGGAAGTCAGTGTCCCGTCTATAGACACGCCCACTCATGAATATGCATAAGTAGGAAGCAAATCAGCCTGTTTGTGTAGAGTTGTTCAGAAAGTGACTTTTCAGAAGCTAAAACTCTAGAAAACGGGCGAGTTTGGGAAAATAAACCTCAAATACTATGTTTTTGGGGTTCTTAGAACAAATGGAGATGGGTGAAAAATAGCAAGACATGTGACCTTTAATGAACACCAGTACAATACTTTGTGTAAATGTGTCAGATTTAGCCCTGAGCTACTTTCCATCTGTAGTCCTCATACATTTAAGACAATGACAACAAAAGATACAAACATGGAATCATTGATGTTATTTTAAAGTAGGGAGTGAAAGTAACTAGTAACTTTTACTTTGAAAAATATTTAATTGAGCTACTTTTTACTTGTACTTGAATATTCTGTGTATGTACATTTCAATCAAGTAACAGTACTTCTACTTTATTTTATCTTTACACCTCTGATATTTAAAGTGTTGCTTATCTACACTTGAACAAACTTTGTTAAAAAACATAAAGTCTCTTCCTTCATATTTAATTATGTGATGCTTTGTGGAGAAGCAGCTTTCAAACACATAAGTTGAAAAACAGAAATTGCTCTCATTTGATTGATTTCAATGCATCAACAAGCATTATTCATACAGTATACGCCTCAGACATTTGTTCTGCATGGGGTGATTAGCTATGTATGGAGGCCAGCTTTTGTGTTTGCATCAATAATTGGTGGAACATGTTGGGCTCCAGATGGTCCTCAGAGCAAACAGCTTCACTGACTGCTTCAGAACAACTATTTGGGGACAAACTATGTAAGACCGTGACTTAAAGACAAGCTACAAATCTGTGTCCTGATGTCAGTATTACACACACACACACACACACACATATGTTGACCTTTATCATGTCAAGGTGCTGGTTTAACTAATACAAACTACTTCTTTTAAATGCTGCTGCTGATAAAAACACTTTTTCATTAATTTATTGAGGTGAAAAACTTGTTTTTCCAACTTTTCCCACCTGAGGTTGCTTCCTCACTATTTGAACTGGGTTCTGTATTTCTGTCTCTTCTTTCATCCCTTTTACTTCCTCCAGGAAATAGACAAAACCACATTCTCCTTTTTCTAATGGGAATATTCCTCTGATTTAGTTTGAGCCCACAGCACCTAAAGTTTAAATTCAGTTTCACTTTAGAAAATCAACTCCAAATGTCCTGGAGCTTTTCCCCGTCGACAGCACACACGTGCACACATGGATGCATGCGTTTCTTGTCTTGGCACCACTAATGGATTTTTTTGAACCTTATGGAGCTAATTTTACTGACATTTCTTTTTGAAAAATAGGAACAAATATCCAGATAACGTGACCGTTATTGCATTTGATAATGTGTGTAGAAACCATGGCGAGGTCACGCCCCCTCTCTGCATATATTTCACATCGTTCTGCTTTAATGTCAGGGTTATTCCATGAATGATGCATTGAGGGCACATATATTACAAAGCCGCTCTTTCCTAGGCCTTACCTTCCTGTAGGGCATCTTTCATGATGGACGCCCCCCGAGGCACCTCCAGGCTGCTGGCTGACCTGAAGAAAGGCTCGGTCTGCCAGCATGTCTCCTCTGAAGGGTTCAAGCCCTCCCACATCCCTCTGAAGAGCCGCACCTTTTCCTCCAGGAGAGACATGATCTCTGCATCCTTCTGCCTCAACATATCTGAGCAGCAGACGGACAAACACGGAGGGGAATCGTTTTATGGGGTTTTTCCACATGAAAACAAACACAAATCTTTGCTCACCTCTCATCTCTTTGGTTTTGCTTTCTAGCTGTCTCTTGTCATCTTCCGTCTCACTTGGAATCCCTTCATCCTCGTCCTTCTCCCTGGTCAGTCAAAGAAGGAACAAACCATCATTATGGGATGCATCCACCTGATTCCACCAGACCAGAGATTCTCTACAGCAGGGGTTCTCAACATTGGGGTCGCGACACACTGGGAGAGGGTCGCCAGATGCAGATTCAGCAACTACACCAAACTTGCCATATTTTAACCTATTTTCATCACTTTTTCTTGCCATATTAAAGCATTTTTGCTACATTACTCCCATTTCTGTCAACTTTCAATGCCTTTTCTGCACATTTTTTTTTTAACTTTCAAGACATTTTCAACACTTATAAACACTTTCCACCACTTTTCCCACATATTGTCGCATCTATCGACCCAATATTGTCACTTTTAACCTCTTTTTACCATATTTCATGCTTATTCTTCCAATTTAACCACATTCACAATTTGTCACATCCATTATTTGCCAGTTTAAAGTAATGGTTTATTTGTTCCAATATTGATATATTTTTCTGTCGTTTTTTTGTCTACTCTAATTTAAAACTTTTACCCAATTTCTGTGGATTTTAAAATTTCACCACCTTTTCATCCATTTTTGGTCACTTTCAACCAATTTTTTTATTACTGATTAAAACAAGCATTTATATCTTTAAAATCGGGGCAAATAGTAAACTTCCTGGATAACAGTGAATATTATTCAGATAAATAAATAAATCTGGGGTGCAACTACACCAAACTTGCTGTATAATAAACTATTCTCATCCTTTTTATTGCCATATTTTTGCTCCTTTTAATGCATTTATGCTACATTACTCCAATTTCTGACACTTCAAATTTCAATGCCTTATCTGAACATTTTTTTCTAACACTTACGAACCCTTTCCACCACTTTTCCCACCTAATGCTGCATATGTTGACCCATTATTGTCACTTTTAACCTCTTTTCATCATATTTCATACTTCATATTTTTTGGCAAATTTACCACATTCACCATTTGTCATGCCCATTATTTTCCATTTTAAACTACCGTATTTTTCGGACTATAAGGCGCACTTAAAATCCTTTATTTTTCTCAAAAATCAACAGTGCGCCTTATAATCAGGTGAGCCTTATGTATGAAATTAATATGTCAAAATGTTTTAGTACAACCTTGGTAAACTATGAAGCTGCACCGCTTGATGGATTTTTGGCGATTCAGGGCAACCGTAGTCAGGCGCCTCGATATGTACCTGTACTGTGCTTCAACATACTGAACTGAAAAAGTGAGTGTAATGTTTTATATTTCATGTGTTAAACCTGAACAATGTTGAGAATTATTGTTAATGAGCTGAATAAAGTTTGACTTATCTGACTATTTGTTTCGCTTAATGAGCTTTAATAATAATAATAATAATAATAATAATAATAACAAACAGGTGCGCCTTATGTATGAAAATAGATCCGGTCAGACCCATTCATTGATAGTGCGCCTTATAATCCGGTGCGCCTTATAGTCCAAAAATACAGTAACTGTTCCAATATTGACACTTTTGAACTTTTTCTGTCCTTTTTTGGCCACTCTAGTTTGCAACTTTTAACCAATTTCTTTGGTGTCTAAAATCCCATTTCACCACCTTTTCCACCATGTTTTTTGTGACTTTTAACCCATTTTATTTCTGATTCAAACAAGGATTTACATCTTTAAGATGGGGACAAATAATAGTAAACTTCCTGGATAACAGTGGATATTATTCAGATGAATAAATAAATGTGATTATCACAGATTCATAAAACAATGATCCATCATTTTGCTGACTTTATAGATGGGCCTCAAAAATCTCTCCCCTTTATTCCTCCTTATAGATGTCCCTGTCTCCACATGACTGTTCTTCAATGTTCATGTCTGTGTTCAACCACCTTCAGGTACAGTGGGGGTCCCTGGTTTCTGGGACCTTTATTTAGGGGGTCGCAGGCTGAAAAGGTAACAACCACTGCTCTACAGGAATGTTTTTTTTGTTTTTTTTAAACAAACAGTCGTGCTTTAAGTTTCTATCATATATTTAAAATAAATACTGACACTTTTGGGACTTCTGTAAAATAATGAGAAGTTTAAGCTTCAAGGCCATCACTGCTGTCAAAGACTGACATAAAGAATGGTAAGAAAAATTCAAATGCCAGTGATTTTCTGTTTTATGTTACCTCATGGCATGAGTTTAATCCCAATTTTGGATTTTGACAGAAGTCAAACAGTGAAGGAGCAAAACAGTGAGCTAAAGCTCCTCCTTCCCCATGGCTTCATTCTAATAATCCTCTGCTTATTGTGAGCTGCCCTCTGAGCCAATCCAGCATTAGACTGTTCTTGGGTACATCCCAACCCCACCAGGTAGAGAGTGCTGCTAATCCTCCCCACAGCACAGTACTAAGACTACTTCCAGCTTTTTGCTATGTAGAGTCGTGGGCTGGTTTGTAACACACAAAGACAGAAGGTGGGACTCCTCAAAGGCTGATGTAGTTAGAATAACAAGTGTTAGTTTGTGTGAACATGGGTTGGTTCCTACTTACATGGACTGCATGGCCTCCTGGATGAGCTGCATCCAGGTGTTGCGTTCATCTTTGGAGCTGGCCAACACTTCCATCATCTCCGGCTTCTCGATGCCAGCTGTGATGAAGAAGAGGCCGCGGTCCTCGTTAGCCACCTCCCTGACGATCAGCTTCTGGAGGGAGATGACCGTGGAGCGCTGGTCCTGGAGGGAGGGGAGGGTTTCATGGAAAAAACAATGATGACAATGGGAGGGTCAATAGGGAGGAGGAAGGACAAATAAATGGAAGGGAGACAATCAGAAAGAGGAAGATGCTCAAAGAGGAAAAGGGCGGGGGGAGGAAAGGCAGATAATGATTAAGGGAGGAGAGAAAGGACAGGAGGAAACGAGCACAGACAGAGGTCAGTAGATGATTAGCAAACAAAAGAAGAGAAGTGTGACACAGTGCAGAGAGTGTTATTACTGGACTGGAACAGTAAAATGAAACCATCAGGATGGACTGGAGCTGATCACAGTGACAGCGTTTTAACAATCAGAAAAATAAAGCTTATTTGACTTTTATGCATTACTGTATATATTATCACTGTTTTACATTAATAAAGCTTTCAGGCTCTTACAAGGGCATGATTTTATCATTACTTTGTGAACCAGGTCATAATAATAATAATAATAATAATAATAATAATAAGAGTAATCAAATATGAAATACTAGTGGTTTGATTGACAATAAAATTACTGTCAAAAAGAGTACCCTAAATATTGAAACAACACACTAATGACTTTATACGGCTTTAGGACATAAACATTAACACTAAGGGTGTCCCGATCCGATATTGATTGATATCGCTCCGATATAGCGTTGTGACAACCTGCAACACGCCTGTGCAGGGTCAGTGACTTGTCCACTCGCCTTTCCCACACCACCAGTTCACTCCCCTGTTCAGCCTCTCACTCTGACCTCACATTAACGCCCATCTCTGTCTCTTCGCCCATTCGCTCCCCCTGGTCCCGCCACCGAGCAAGCCTCCTGCCTGCGGTAGTTAAAATGGCATAACTCAGAAAGCCGTGAGAGCAGCAGCATCGGTTTCTGGGTCGGAGCAGAGTGTTTATGTGAGAACTCCGTACGAGATCGTTCAAAGCCCTCACCGGGCGCGTCCTTACTGGTGGCACTCCATCCACCCGTGGCGCTTGTCATTTGCCGCAAATAGTTTTAGAGTTTGAAAAGCCAGCCCGCAGACCCAGACACTACCGCTTCCTGGTAGCTGCAACAAGTCGGTGATGTCATTACGCACACCGCACGTACTGGACTGTCTGTGAGTTTCCTTTTTGTTTTCTTTAATCAATACATTATTTGCCTCTGCTGTTATGACATAACATTGATGGAAGTATGTTAAAATAATATTAAGTATGTTTATTTCAAAACGGACCTTCCGCATTCCTTCTGTGTGACGTCATTTACTCTTTTGCAGTACGTAAAAACTTTGTTTTTAAACTATGTTTAATGTTCATATATATAATATTGAAAGTGAAAAAAAAAACGAAGCCAACCACAGTTCTGTTTATTTAGATACACTGTGGAGCAAGGAAATTGGGGAATGAGATCTTCTGACTGATCTGGATCTTTTTGGATATTTTTGAGCTGGAGCTTTATTGAGTGTATTGGAGGGCAAAGGACTCACTTACACATCTGTATATACTGTATAGTTTTTGTGTTTGTTTTTTCAATATACTTGCAAAGAATTACATTTCCTGAGTGTTTTGTTTTTTTTTCAGTGTATGTGTCATCTGTAAACAGGGTGTATGCCTAGAAGCATATGTCCTGGTGAGGTTTGACATTTTAAAGGAAACTCACCGACTGTACAGACAAAATAAAATATATACTATATACTTATACAAATATCCTATATGTCAGGAGGGAAACCTGGCTAGCACCCATAAAAACTGAAGCTAACAATCATAGCAACAATAACCATTAACCCACTGCCAAACCGTCACAGCGTGTAGGATACATGAAGCTGCTTATCATATTTACAGTTGTATGAGGAACGCGTGACTATTAATTAAGAAACTTGCATTAGATCATTCTACATGTGCACGCCACGCACAGATTTCAACAGTGTCGGCAGCAATGGGTTCAGGTTTAAAGAGAGTTAGTCAGGTCTAACTTTGTAGGTCTGGTGGAAATGTCACTGCGTACGCGCTTATTTAGGTTTATTGCAAAATCACACCGCCATTTATTGGCCTGGCACGTATAATACATCATTTTTTATGCTTTTCGCTGTCTCATGTGAACAGAGAGCGTTTTGAAAATGTTGTGTGAATGCGTAACTTTTTGGAAAAGTGTCACGTAAACAGGGCCAGAAGTTGAGCTTTTTCCTTCCTATTCACTATTTGACAAATATTGATTACAACCATCCTAAATATTTTTATTTATTTTTTAAACCTTTATTTAACCAGTAAAGTGTCATTGAGATTAATAATCTCCTTTTCAAGAGAGTCCTGTAAGCAATTAGGTCTAGGGGACTTGCTCAAGGTCCAACAGTGATGGCCCACAGTGGATTTGAACCTGCAACCCTCTGGTTACAAGCCCACTTCTGTAACCATTATGATCATACGAGAGAGAGAGAGAGAGAGAGAGGGAGAGAGAGAGAGAGAGAGAGAGAGAGAGAGAGAGAGAGAGAGAGAGAGAGAGAGAGAGAAAGTGTGAAAACACAAGTATCCAGTAGTATCTGCTCAGGTTCTGACTATCTTACCATCCAATTCACTTTTCTAGGTCTCCTTTGTTTTTTTCAACTTGTGTGTGTAAAATAAGACATGATGTCATAAAAGGAAGATTTGAACCCTTGTGTAAAAAGTGACTTAGACCATTATGATTTATCAAAGCTGGGTTGGAGGCTCAGAACAGCAAGGATAGAAAAACATATCATTTCTACTCAGAAGTGACGGTAAAAACCTACCAGCATAGCAAAGATATATTTCTGGTCTTTCTCTTGGAGAAATACAAAGACATCCGAGAGTAGCAAAGCATGGACCTCTGCAGGAGGTGAACCAACAGAGAAAGACACCAGTTAGAAATGGGACATGATATATTCAACCCCAGCATAGCATCCATGTGCTCACCCTTCAGTCTCCCCTGCATGTTTTTGAGTTGCAGCGCTCCATCGTGGATCAGTCTCCTCCTCAGTAGATCCTCTCTGGCGAAGATCTGCCCGCTCTTCATCATCATGATGGACTTGCTGTCGGTGCGGCTGTGAAACTCCCTCAGACGCCGTTTCTTATCGTGTTCATTGACTTTGCTGTCCACTGACGCTATCACTTCTTTCACTAACCGAATGGCCTCCACCAGGTCATCATAGTCTTCATCACTCACTGCAGTGGGACAGGAGGGGGGGGGGGGGGGGGGTAATCAGTGATCATCTCAATTCAATCTGAATAGAATGATTTAAAGCACACAGCACAGCTCGCCTGACACGTTTCATACCAGGGGTGTCACACTCATTTTAGTTCATGGTTCAAACACAGAGCAGTTCATCTGATTATAGGCAGGAAAAAGAGTAATTTAATCATTATTGCGTTCTAGTTTGGACTTCAACACATAATAAATGATAGAACATGTACGGCACTGATAATATCAAAGCAATAAGTGACAGATACCAGTCCCAGCAGGATCTTTACTTTATATTTAATTGATTTTCTGGCCCATTTCGATGTAATTTGTGGAAATTTTGTGGAATAATTTGAAGAAAATTGCCAGATTTGGGAAAAATTTATTTTTTCTCTTTTAACAATTTCAGATTAAAAAAAACTGCCATCATGTGAAAAGGGTTGTGAGGGAATGTGAGTCCTGCTAATATTGTTTAGTTGAATTTGTGTATTAATTTGGAGATATTTACGACTGAATTAGTTGGTAATTTACACAATAATTCATGGTTTCTCTGAATTTTTTGCCAGATTTTGGAAAAATTGAGAGTTCTTTCAACATTTTGAGATTAAAAATGACTACCATCATGTGATTTAAGAAGTGGAAAACTGAGCTCTGCAAATATTGTGGATTTAAATAGAATTTTTAGATTTGGAGATATCTAAAACTGAATTACTTGGTAAATTACACAATATTTCAATATTATCCAATCATTTTTACTTTCTCAAGGGGGCCACAATGGATGCTCTAAAGGGCCAGATTCGTTGAGTTTGACATGTGTTTTATACAATATTATTTGACTGAGGGAAACAAAGCCCAACTGAGCTAAACTAAAGGAGAAAAGAAAGAAAGTACGCGAAGTATTGTTCGATAGAAAAACAAATATTGTTCAGTTTTAAAAAGAAGCCATTCATCTATGAGACAATGCAAGTGTTTGACTGAGTGAATCTGCAAATGGATCATTTGGAGGTTGGATGTTTGCATAATGCTCAGCTTATATTAATCAGCTTCAATTAAAGTGGAGGTTCAACCTCTGCAGGTGTGATGTATGAACGTCTTTAGTTCCACCAGCTCTTGGCATTATGAGCTGCTGTTTGTTTTGTTTTTGTCCTCTCTTTCATTTGTCTTGTGACTGTGACAACAACAACGTGTACGTTAGCCAGTAATATAAGGTTTCACTTGTTTACTGTTTATGAGCAACCACAAGCCGCTGGGGCAAAACAACAGCAACAATGAACAGTGACAATTTCTCGTGTAATTTTGCAAGTTTCTTAGTTAAGTGTAACTTTTTTCAATTACCCATGTTCAATTACAATTCTATTACAATTACAGTGACCAGCATTTTTTCGAATTACAATTAATTTACAATTATTTTTTTATCCTTAGGAAGTCAATTAAAATTACATCCTGAATAACTGAACTTCAATTACAATTAAATAATAACCTAATTAAGTTGGCCTTTCTCTGGTGTTAGCTTTCTGTTAGCATCTCTTACGATAACGGGTTCTAATTCAGCTGTAAAATACACTCAAAACTAATATTTATGATCTAATTCATTTCCTATCCACTGGTTACCTTATTATCATTAGGCTTTCTAATCAATGAAAATATAGATTTTAATATTTTTGGTGTGGGCATCTGAGCCTCTTTTGTGTCAGTATATCCCTCAATTTCATTTTTTTTTTGTTTTTTCTTTTTTAATGGTGAAATGCTGGAAAGCTTGATATGAAACATATTTCAATATTTATTAACTACATATGTGTAGAACTGAAACATGGTTCCCCAGTTTTGCATTAAATTATAATAATTTAATAATTTTTCAATTATCTAAACTCAATTAAAATTTTTATTACAGATCACGACAGCAACAGATTTTTAAAATTACAGGTATATCATTATGCCCTAATTGTAATTAATTATTAATTACATGACTACAATTATAATTGAACCCAACCCTGACCCTCATGTACAGTGTGTACTCTATCTTTGTTTCAATAACATCAACCTAAAATATAATGCTGTTTATTGTGGAATATGATCCCACAGAATGAAACTGGATGGATGCATGAATGTATGGATATCATTTTAATTCTACATCTGGATTAATTTTCTTTTTGGTTATTGTCGTGATTCTATTCTTGTGCTGCCGTGCACTGAAGCTCCGCCTCCTGCCTGTGACTGTAGTGTCATTCCCTTTCTGTGTATGTGGAAGCTGGCAGTGTAAAAGCACCTCTTAAAGCACCTTCGGGATTAAAGTGAGAGCTCTCCCGTCCCACATACAACTATAAACAGTCCCTGGGGAGGGATTAGAGAGCGTGTACACAGTAGGAGGCCGGCTAACGAGAGCCGCTTCAAACCAGATAGAAATACAGTGTGAAATTCTTCACCTCTTCAAAGTCAAGCTCCATCCATTATCACAAAAACAGCGATTGCTTATTTTCCTTAAAATATGCTAAAGCTTTTTGAGGAACTTGAACTTTTGTCAAACAATAACGCTGCAGGGAGCTCTGAGGTATCAGAAAGCACAAAGGCGAATATTTAAGAACTGAAAATGTTCATTTCCAGATTGAAATGAGGAAACACATCATTAACTCCTAATGTTTTAAACCTAGCACGTCGGCTTTCATATATTTAATAGATTTGACTTTTAACACCAGGGCCAATGATGTGCACATACATTTGCAGCTACTAAAATTGAGTTTTCATGAAAAAGACCAGTGTGTGAAAAGTTAATAATATAATATTTAAGAACTGTGTGAAATGTCACACTTCTTCTTTTTGTTGTGTTTGGTTTTAACCTCTAAATCCTGATGCAAAAATCAGTAAATCAGATCTAACAATTACAAAAATTACAAAAAAAACAACTACTGCTATGGATTGGACTAAAAGAATATCCAATGAACCCTTTACTCACTCAGAAAATGTATTGATCGCTGCTTCCTTGTTAAGAGGTTCTGCAATCAATAGCACAGAAACATCCCACACCATCTCTGATGTGTATTTGTGTAGAACAATACTACACAAACAGATCCATTTGACGAACAAAATGTGCATCGAACGTGGCTTGACTGAATACTTTTTGCGAGTCCTGGTCGTCACTAGAATTCAGTGAGGTAGGCACTGCCTACCTTGCCCACCCTGACTGCAAGTCACTGCTAGAATTTTTACCAACATGTGAACATTAATGTTGGATAAAATACAATGAAATTTGATGCTATTCTGCTGTTGTTTTGTTATGGTGACCAGTGTTGGGGTCAATTATAACTGCAATCGTGTAATTGATAATTATTTACAATTATGGTGTAATAATAATTGTAATTTAAACATCTGTTGTTGTTCTAATCAGAATAAAATTGTATTTGAGTTCAAATAATAGACTTTGTATTGTAATTGCCATGAAAATTCTATGAAGAAATGTTAATAATAATTAAATGCTAAACTGGGGAACCATGTTATAGTTCTATGAACAGTTCTACGCATATGTAGTTCATAATTATTAAAAGATGTTTCATATTTGACTATTTAAAAAAAAAAAAAAAAATTTAAATAAATAAAAAAAAAATATATATATATATATATATATATATATATATATATATATAAATTGAGGGATATACTGACAGAAAAAAGGCTCAGATGCCCACACCAAAAATATTAAAAGCTATATTTTCATTGATTAAGATGTCTAATAACAAGGTAAGATAGGAAAGAAATAAGATGATAGATATTTGTTTTTAGTGTATTTTACAGCTGATTTAGGACCTGTAGATAAGACAGAAACAGAAAGATAACACAAGACGAAGGTTGAATTTTATTAGGTTATTCAGTTCAGGCTCAGTAATTCTGATTAATTGTAATTTAAATATAAAAATTGAAAATGTAATGAAAACGTAATTGTAACTGAAAAATGTAAGTGACTCCAACACTGATGGTGACCCAATTTACAGCTAAAGTCAATCCGTTTTGACATAATTACTGAAATACAATTAACAGCCACCAGGGGGAGATTGAGCAGTCATTCATCTGCCTTTGGAGAACAATCACCTAGTTTTGATTTTAATAGTCACTGACGTCAGTCCATAACTTCCTGTCATTTTAGAGCCTCGTGAGATACGTTCAAGGACAGTCAGCTCTATTATGTCCAAAATTCAGAGAGCCTTGTGAAATGGGAATGAAGACGCAGGCATGGAAAACCACATCATTAAAAGCTTTGATTATAAGACTCAGCTCTGGGGGTGTAACTTATGCAGGATGTGTTTCACTCTTTGAGAATTCCACTTGCATTTGTGGTCAGAGACGTACTAAAAAAACAATGGTGAGCATTTTGTCCACACCATCTAATTATAAGACAATATGGAGCAGTGGTTCCCAGTCTATTTTTCACATTTTTGTAATATCATGTGTCATATCATAAGTACCCTCTCATTTGTGGATCAGTAGACTCTCCTAAACCTCTAACTGTGTCTCCAACATTGGTTCCCTAAGGCTACATCTACAAATTCAAAATGATTAGAATTTAAAGCAGAATTTATTTGAAAAATCTATAAATAAATACCATGCAACTTTTATGTGATTACTTCGATAGTAAGTAAATACTGTCTCCTTTATAACATTTAGCTTATTATTGTCTCCTATTGTCAGAAGTGTCTCTACAGTATACAAAAATCCTGTTACAATAAATTACCAGTACTAGAAAATATAGTATTTTATTAAGCGATAGTACTGTTAGTTTGTGGTGAATTTGTCCAAAAAATAGCCTAAAAAGGGAACTAGGAACATTTCCCAATTATTTTTAAATTATTTTTTTTTATCTTTCCAAGTAGCCCCTGCAATGTGCCCCTGTACCCCTAGGGGTACGTATACCCCTGTTTGGGAACCCCTGATATAGAGCAGTGGTTCCCAAACTTTTTTTGGGTAGTGACCCCATTTTTTATATCACAAATTTCTGGCGACCGCAGGGACAATTTTTTTCTTTCTTTCTAGAATTAATTTTTGATCATGTTTGTTATAGTGTGTTATAAATAGTAGGATTAGTGCACACAGTGACCAAATGCACCACCTCATTTATTCTTATACTGAATTTTGGTTTAATAGGTTCATATTTATAAAAACATATATATATATAATTTTCATCAGGATCAATTACTAGACATTTTAGGCACCTCCAATTGACATGGGGTCACGACCCCAAGGCAGAAAAACACAGCCATTCACAACAGTTGTGTAAAAAACAAAACCAATGAGTGACAAAGACCTTTCGTGTGCTGTAGCATCCTCTGAATCAGGACTGGGTACTTGGTTATCCTCTGGGTCACAAGCAGGATGCATTCTGGGATGCCGAGCCGCCGCACAATGCTGCTACTCATCTTTTTCTAAAATAGAAAAACAAACAAAACAAAAGGGCTGAAAGCAAACGGTGGTCACGCAACAGGTGGCGGGGTTTCATATAACCACTGAGAAGCTTTCAAAGCTCCTTTGAGCAAAGCAATCAGCTGAAAAAAGTGGGAAGATGTTTTCATGTCATTGTGTCTTTGAAAGGAGGCGCTCGTGGTTAAAATGAGGAAAGTCTTAAAGGTACAGAGGCTTTAGTGTTTGAATGGCCTCAGTATGTGTCCTAATTATACCACGATGCAGATGCAGAAGTAAAACAGGCCAGCAGGGAACAATCTACAACCAAAACATCACTTGTTATTATCACAAAAACAAGCGTGAATACTTTCAAGCGGCCCGTGCTTACTTTCATGAAAGCTTTGAAGCGTTTGTCTTTGGTCAGGAGGTCTTTGTAGATGTTCACGGCTTCATTGTGTCGGCTGCAGAATCTCCCATAAACCCTCTTCATGCTCTCACCAGTGGATCCAGAGAACTGGAGAAGGAGATGATATTTGGTGGTGAGGTATTTGAAAAAAGGCACATTGTCCTCATAATGATGAGGGGTAAAGCTCAAAGGCATGAGCGGTATTTAAATGTCACATTATGGCAGTGAGTCAGGAGAGAATTTGACAACAACAGAACAATTTAACGGTACACAGAAGTTTAGGGGAAACAAACACAATCTGGCACATTGTTTGAAACCCACATTGCTTTTAATTTGGGGAAAACAATGACATTTGACATGAACACAGACCCAATTATCATCATCCATCTATTTTCTGACCTCATTCTCAGGGTCGTTGGAGTGTGCTGGTGCTAATCTCCAGCTTTATAGTCATCTTCATTCCTCCAATATTTAAAGCTTAAAAAGATGCTCCACTGTTTACACAAATGTGGCCTAAAACCGTTGAAATTTACTAATTAGAAGATCTATGTCTAACAAAATGCATTATTTTGCACCATATTTGTTTTATTAACTTTAGAAAATGATACTTCTTTACCGTTTTAGAGCCTGTGTTCTGCCATCTTGTAATCACGTGACTGATGACGTCACACCTTTACTCTCCCTTAAACAGTGCCCGTCTGACGCTCTGGTGGCTGAAGTTAGCGAGTAAATCACGGACTGTTGAAGACGCACAAACTGAGGATAGAAGTCCCTTTGGGTGGGAGTCCTTCTATTCTATTGGAGTTAAACTTCAGCCTGCTTTTTAGATCATTTAGCAGCTTTTTAGGTCAAAATATCAACTTGTGCAGCTTTTAAATAATCAGTAAAAGGTAAAGATAGAACCCTCTTTTGTTTGCTGAAAAAAAAAATATAAAAAATAATTAAACAGTTGTGACTCGAAAAATGAGCGCTGGGGGAGACCGTTACTCACTAAAGAGTAAGTGTTTAAGAGAGAGTAAAGGTCCCTTAGGAGAGCCCTTCTTCTCTGCTTCATTGTCTATAACCAAACTGCAGAGTTGGAACTGTCGCCCCCTGCGGTCACAGATTATTTTTCAGGTCACAACTGTTTTCATTCCCTATTGGTAAACAAAAGAGGTTTACATCAACATCTTTACCTTTTCCTGGTTTTTCAGAGCAACCAAAAGCAGCACAAGTTGCCATTTTGACCGAAAAAACTGCTAAATGATCTAAAATAAGCTGAATGCTTCACTTCAATAGAAAACAATGGGATGTTTTAAAGGCAAATGGGTCCATGTGACACCATCCCACATGTGATTTCAAGATGGCAGAACACAGACTTTAAAACGGTAATGTAGTCCAACTTTTAAAAGTTAATATGGTGCAAAATCATGCGTTTTGTTAGGCATAGATCATTTTTAAAGGATTTATAGGCCACACTTGTAAAAACAGTGGAGGATCCCTTTAAGGTACTGCCTCTTTCCAGGGCCTCAGCTTTACAATACTACGCCAACAGTGCTTTATTGTGAAGGTAGCGACCTCTGCAGAGTCACACACTGTAGACACTCATACCCTGCAGTCACTCCTGATCTATTAGGTGCTTTGCCTGCATGCTGCTTTCTCTAACAGCAGCTGTCTGCTCTGCTTGCTGTTCAGGTTGATGGTAAACAACGAGACAAAAGTGACCTTTTGGCCACCACCAAATGTCCAGGTGTTTGTGATGGGCTGCCCACAAAGGAGTCCTGACTAAACGCTGTCTGCTTGAAATAATACGTTTAAATATTTAGTGTTTTGCACAAGGAACCCTGAGGCCTGCTCTATATATAGAGCAGCACATATCAGTTGGTGGAGAAACTGTTTGGAACTAGTGCATTCTGGGCCCTATTTTTGAAAGGCATAATTCATTGTTGAACAATGTAACAGGTTGTTTTTAAAAAAAAACATATTTTTTTTCTTTCATACTAACAACAGATTAACGTTTGTGTGGAAAGCCTGATTTTATTGACTTCTTCCATTCTTGCATTCAAAAATGATTAGCGCACATTTGTCGTCATCATCGTCTGTCATCAATACAGTACCTGTGAGCTCTAAAGCACACATGTCAAACTCAAGGCCCGAGGGCCAAGTTCGGCACGCCAGAGCATCTAGTCCAGCTTGCAGGAAGATATTTTCCAAGTAAAAATGAACAGAACGTGTCATGAGTCACTCCCTGTTCCTTGATTTTGCTTGTTCCTGTCCATGTTTTCCTGCCTGCCCAGTTTTCCTGCTCTCCATAGCTGCTCCTCATTCCCTCGTCAAGTCGGAGGAGGTTATATATACTCCCTCAGTTCAGTCAGTCTCTTGCTAGATTGTCAACCTGTGAAGAGAGACTTTCAAGCTCATTGAAATTATTGAGAGTTCCTGATTCTGATTGCTAAGTGTGGAATCTGTGTTCCTTTAATTAACAAATCCGATTGGGGAATATTTCAGTTATCCTCCTTGTTTTGTTTGGGGCCCGTTTATTCAATCTGTAGATATTTCAGTTTCTTCCTACTCCTTCCTGCGCTGCATTTGAGTTCTTCTGTATACCTGTGATAGAACGTTTTGTAAATGATCATATAAATTGAAGATAAAATATGATGGGGGTGGCAGTACTACATTATTTACATTAATAATAAATCACAATTATATATCTATAAATATATATATATAAAAAAATAAAAAAAAATGGAAAATTTTTGCAAATCGTCCCACATAATTCATTGCAAATTTCAAGACAATTTGGAGCAAAATCAAGGAATTTTTAACAATTCACAAACACAGTTTCATTTTAAGGAGCTGCAGGAAAAGAAGTCGGATGGCACGGATAAAATATAGAGAAATCTAACACATTTTCTCCCGTCTAGATCTGGTAAATGTGAAGATGTGAACATATTGAACCCCCCTCCACCGCTGTGTTAGTGTCAGTAGCTATGTTTTCATTACCCTTGGAAATGCGCAAAATCTAAATAAATAAAAAACTGGTGATGGAAACACCTGAAGTTTGAAAAAACACTCACATATCGCTCAAAAGTTTTTACGCTTTCATGAGGAAGATTTTCAGACGGTTTGATATTGAAATGTGTCGCAAACGCGCCATGGAAACGCTTTTTACGCAAATACACGTCACTGGACCACGTACCTGGTCACATGACGAGAAAACATGATGTGGTACGTGTAAACAGAAGAACAGACCAGGACATTTCTCAACATTATACTTTAAAATGATTAGTGCCACATTAGACGTGAAACAACGAAGGAATACAGAGTGTTATAAGGAGGTTCTGAGCGTTCATCTTTCTACAGTGAAGTCTCACGGGATGAGGTTTCACGAGAGTTACGAGGCTCCAAAACAACGTTCAATGGAAACATATTCAAAGAGTAATTACACTTTGTCGACATTTAAAAATTCTATCCGGTAGTCTCTTTTTATTAATACTATGAGTCTGTGTTGGGTAAATTTTAACTAAGTCCAAACTTCTAGTGCAATATAATGTTTCACCTTCTCGTGGCGCTCCACTTATTCCAGGTCCAGAAGCGCGTAAGAAGAAAAGAACTTAATCCACATAAGGCCAGATTTGAATGGGAACACCCACATTTCAGGGTCGCTCCACCCAGAGTGCGTAACTGGGGTGAAAGCGCGCAGTCACTTAAGTACAGGGGGAGAATGATCTCTCTGAGAGTAGCAAAGTTTTGATATAGGTATTAATGTATCTTCAGACTTTCTAATATAAAGTCAGGGTTACTGAAAAAAAGAAGAATAGCCCCTCCCTCCTCTCACCTGGCTGACCAGGATGTCTCCTATCCGACTGATGACGAAGCCTCCCTCCAGGCTCCCACTTTCCAGCTGACTGTCCTTTTTTCTCTCCAGGAGGCGAAGGACGAGCTGGGTGTGGAGCTCCAGGAGATCGTCCAGAACAGGAAGCAGCTTCTCCAGTGTTTGCTGCTCAAGCTGCACCTCCTTCTGCAGCCCTTTGCTGTACACCTCGGACATGATGCGTAACGTCCTGATGTGATGCATCTCTGTCTGCATTAGCTCTGTTCAAAGTGGAAGGGATACAATTAGAGCTGGGACAATAGAAGGTGTTGAGGTCACGATATGGATACAATATGTTTTTTGGAAAGGGAAAAAAGAAAAACAACCATGCTTAAACTCTACGCATATTTACGCAATAGTAATATAGAAAACAAAATAAACAACAACATAAAAAGGACAATTTCTTCCTATCTGAAGTGCTACAAGTGCCACTCTGTAAATATAACACACAGAGAATGACAATTCATGCCAGTATGAATTTAAAACCAAACCATGTCATCTTGACATTCTTCAAAAATAAATATCAATCAGTGCATGAACTTTGCATAACAAGTTTAAAACATCAAACTAGAACAGTCTATACAGCCCATAATCAAGATCTAAACAGGTTCTTGTTCAACAATATCAGCATGGCTACATTTTCTGGCAGCAAATGAAACCTTTGAACTTTGACTATGTCTGTGTTTGAAATGGCACACTCCGTATTACACACTACAAACTCAATGAGTATATATTACTTCTCAAGATGCATTTCAAACCTACAACAACAAAAACCTGAAGCACACTGAGGCTAATTATCTCTGTTAATTCTTCACCAAAACATTATAAGTGAGAAAGTGACCAAGTAGAATATCAACATGTGCTCTTTTGATCCATAAAACACACGTATACACATTTCATGCCAACATTTCAGAGATTTCATATTGCCCTCCATTCTGCTACTGACTAAACTTTCGGTTAACTTCAAAACAAGAGCCCTATTTGCATAACAGTTAAAAACTAATGGACGACAAGAAGATATGCTTTTATTTTGAAAAGATGATGTTGATCATTGATGATTTTAGCTTCCGGTCCCAGGATGATTTTACGTTCTACTTGCAATGCATCATGGGGCAGTTAAGTATGACTAGTGTGCACTGCCTAGTAATTTGCTTATGAAAAGACATGTGCTGTGTTGTAAATGTAAAACTAAAGTACTGCTCATACTAGAGAAATACCCGGATGTATATTATATCAGGACATTTCTCTCCAAAATGTCAGCATGAAATGTGTTTCCGTGAGTTTTGTAGATCAAATGACCACATGTTGATATTCTACTTGGTCACTTTCTCATTTAAAATGTTTTTAGAACTTTCAGGTGGAGAATCAACAGATATATTTAGCCTCAGTGTGCTTCAGGATTTTGTCATTGTAGGTGTCATTTGCATTTAGCAATTTTTCACTTGTAGGTGTTTAATTAAATTTTGAAGTATTATATTTGGACAGCTGTGTCTTTTTTGAGTTGAAATCACTGGAAATGTCATTGTAAACACAAAACTGAATGTACTTTAGACTTATGAAAGACAAGGCAGGGTTCAACTGTTAAATATGTTAAAAAGTTGCGAGGATACAAAGTTCTCCATGGCTGTTTTTTGGCTATTTTGACTAATAAAAGGTAAGCATACATTTTATTTTCATGTTCTGCTCTGCTGCTGATTCATTAGATGAGTTGTGTCCTTATGTTATAGGTGTAAAAGTCTGTAAATATTTTGCATTTGTGGGTTTTTGTGTCCTGAAAGTTCAGTGACCTTTGTGGCTAAATTAGCGGTGATATTGTGCTGTCCTTGTTGCTGAAACACTGCAGATTTTGACAGCTGTCACTCAGACAGTGAGAGACGGATGCTCTGTAACGGGTGATTATCCGTGCTTCTTTAACCCTGATTGGTTGTTTGCGTTCACGTTATTATTATTTTGCCCATTTAGTTAGCAAAAGGTGCTTTAAAAAATGTGTCGTGTAACATTTTTGTCTCTCTCTTAGTGCGGGAACAACACCCAACGTTTGCTCCGGGACCTGATGATTTACTAATTAAGCACTGGCTAACGCTAACCACCCTTTGCAATATCATGACACCACTTGTACCATCGCTGGTTGACCTTGTGACATTTTCTATCATCCACCACTCCATCTACAGCCTGATCATCAGAACATAAGTATGCAGAGGAGGTATGTGTGAATCTGTGGTGAGAACACGTCACACACCATAGATAATGTCTTGTCTCTTCACCAGCTCTTTGTCCAGGTGCTGCAGGTACTGCTGCTCCACACAGATGCTCCATGAGTCCGACTCAAACTCTTTGGCGTCTGCTTCGAACTCCCCCATCAGCTGCCCGTCCATCATCTCTGTACCTGAACACCACATCCACAACATTCTTCACATTAAAACCTGCTGTGCATATTAGACTGGACTCTACGCTAGGATTTCTAAAGTTCACTGCGTGATCGTGTGTGCGTGTTGACCTTCATCAGTGAGAGACTCCATGGACTCTGTGACCTGGTTGGTTCTGTTGAGGGAATCCGTTGACTGAGACAGATACCGCAAGCCTTTAATGGGAATTTCATCAAACACCGGACTGAAAAAAAAAACAGAGAAAAAAACACAATAAAGGTCACATTAATGATATTTTGACACTAGGCCATTCCCACAGATACCCACTAATCCATTCAAACACTAAACCCGGGTGGACAGCATTGTTAAACAAAGCCTTAATCCAACAACATCCACAGATAACAATGCACAGCTTAACATTTAAAAACTGAGTCAACACTGAAGTTAAAAATAAGGTTGTGTGGCTCGTCATCAGATACACAATCGCTCACCCTGCAATGTTGCTTATGGACAAACTCTTGGACAGGTTGTTTCCATGGAAGGACATGATGCTGGTTGGTCGCCGTGACGACGGGATCACCAGGGACGAATGGTCCTCAGGGGACAAGATGGCCGACCAGGGTCTTTCCCGTGTTCCACCGGCTAGATGTGAGGGAAGACATAAGGTCATTGAAGGAGTCCAGATCCTGGTCCTGATGCTAGTCCTGATCCTGATCCTTGCCCTGATCCTGGTCCTAATCCTGGTCCTGATCCTGTTCCTGTTCCTAGTCCTAGTCCTAGTCCTGATCCTGGTCCTAGTCCTGATCTTGGTCCTGATCCTGGTCCTAGTCCTGATCCTGACCCTAGTCCTGATCTTGGTCCTGATTCTAGTCTTGATCCTAGTCAGGATTCTCACCAGGAATTTTTCACAGCATGGGGGGATCACGTGGCGTGCCACCGATGCCAAACATTTTGAAATGTATAACTCTTTGAGGGCCAAAGTTAGTGAACCAAAACTAAAGTTAGGGTTTTTTGTAGTTTTTTAAATCTTTGTTCCAGCCTTACTTTAAAGCTAAAAGTTATGAGGCTGATGTATGCGATTCTCGGCTATGCAGATTAAAAAGAGAGTTCAAACAACCCATTTTGTGTCCAAGTGTGCAGCAACTATTACAACAGTCCCGATTAAAAAAGGAAAAAAAAAAAACAACACAAAAATCCCCCATGTTACAGAAAACAGAGCGTAGGGGGCGCCATCGCTTTGTAGGGGAGCAAAATTACAACGTAGGGGGCCCCTACTCTCAACAGCGCTGGCCTGCTAGTCCTGATCATAGTCCTGATCCTAAACCTAATCTTAGTCCTGATCTTAGTTCTGTTTGAGGGCTGAATTTCTGGTGTTTGCCGTCACCAGTGTTAACTGTGTGAGGAGAAAAATCCCTGATCGTTCTCTGTGTTCTTTTGGTAGGAAACACCGTGATTTATGTGCGTCTAAAATCCTCTCAACAGGAGCAGCTCACTTTTATGGCAAACCCACATAAATCCAATTTCTTTTTAAAGCTTTAACAAAGAGTGATTCGTAACACATAAATATCAAAAAAAGGTCCTTTTAAAAGTAGGATTTATACTAACCGGCTAAGACGACAACTAACAGACCTGCTTAATGGTGTATGATGTTTCTCTGCAGTCTGTGCCTTCTCCTGGCCCTTCTCTCTCTTTTGGCTCAACTAGTCTAGGACTCTGATGTTCTATCTCTCTATCCTGTTCTGTTCTCCTCTTTCTGTCCATTAACCCTTTTTTCTCCTCACTGTAGTTGTGTGGAGTTCTACTATTTCTCACACACGTTGGTGTATATTTTACATTTGTTTTGATTTATCACCAGAAAACCATTTTTATTTAATTTGGGAGATTACTGCATTTTGCCTGTATTTCAGCTGGGGCTGATTTATCCACAAGATAAAGGACGTGATGTTACCCACGCATGTGTTTACCTGCTGGATTTAATTTGTACATTTAGCGCTGTTTTGACTGGTGAAGCTGAGCTGGTTAGTTATGATGTGTTAACTTCCTTGAATGTTCATGTATGCAGTTTATACAGTCAATATTATGTTTGTTTTATTATTGTTGTGGGTGTATTTATTCTTTTGTCATTTCAGCCAACTGTGCTAGTTTTTAGGGATGTCCCGATGCAACTTTTACACTTCCGATACGATACCGATATTGCTGCCTTGAGTACCGATACGATGTCAGCACAAATTATACATACTTTTATTACTTATTTTGTAGTGTGGAATGTTAGAAAAGTCTTGATCAAGTGATGTCACTCAAACAGAGAACAATAGTCAGTAGCGATGAGAAAAACTGACCCATTTATTAATAACCAATTGGTTACATATATTTTAACCTTCAACATAATATCTACAGTATTCTACAATCGAATAAAGATAATATATATCGGAGATTTTAGATGCAGTCCAATAAAATCCGATAATCTTTTTCTGGCTGATGTAGGACCGATATCTGATATCAAAATCGGTTGGGGACACCCCTACTAGTTTTAGTTAGCGTAGCATGTGCGCCGCATATGTGAATAAAATTGATAAAAGACAGCAATCCGATGTCCGAGCTTGAGTGACACTATTTCACTAGTTAGTCACACCCCTTACGGTGGGAGTTATAAAATTAATGGTAGTTGGTCCAATAAAACTATACAGTAGTTGATGCATGTTCATGTAGATTTGTCAGGTTTTTTCTCAAGAACTCTGTATTTTGATAAGCGATACAAGATGACTATTGTTGTAATTGACGCTATATAAACAAATATGAATTGAATTTAACATTTAGTGCAGGGGTCCCCAACACGGTGCACGTGGGCACCAGGTAGCCCGCATGGACCATGTGAGGGGGCCCTCGGGAGCTCTAGTCACCAATGAGATCCTTCAAAAATCTGATTTACTTTCCAGGATTCAAACTTACAAAGATAAATGCAGATGGAGATGTAGATAGTAGCCAACTCAGTGGAGTTAAATGCTGCTGGACCTGATAAAGTTTTACTAATTACCATCTTTAAATGTTTATTTTCACTAAAACAATGTGACCAATGTTTTTAAAATGCTGTGGGGTTGTGGTATGTTATCTATCAGTGGTTCTCAAAGTTTCTTGGCTCAAGTACACCTTTTCTGTTATTTCTTTAATTCAAGTACCCCCTTTGTTCGACTACAACATTTTGCTTGGAAAACTATTCAAAAACAACAATATAGCAAAACGATGGATTAAACGAGTGATAACACATATTTTAAAGAATCTCACTTTGTAAATAAGTGGAAAGAAATAGTATTTAGTGCAGTGGTTCTCAACCTTTTTTGGATCGTGACCCCATTTTGATATCAAGAATTTCTGGCAACCGCAAAGATGTTTTTTTCTAGAATTAGTTTTTGATGTTTTGTTGTTTTTTTGTCTTTTCCTACATTTTAGCTTAACTAGATTGACAAAATGAAAGTATAGAAACCGTCGTGAGACAGGTTAGTTTTCCCCTACTGATGATGTGTTGTTGCAATAGCAATCCAGTTGTTTTAGATTACATGTTGTTTTGATTTGAAAATTTCAAAAATCTATTAAAATTTTTCAGAAATTTCAGGCAAACCACTTAAACTCCAGGCAACCCCACATGGGGTCCCGACCCCAAGGTTGAAAAACCCTGATTTAGTGGCTACAGTTTTTTATAATTTCTGGTCATCTCACGCCTGGGGTGGGACCAAGACTGACACTTTATTTGCTAATTTTCCACTCCTTCTCTTTCAAGTACCCCTGTAGTGCCATCGTGTACCCCTAGAGGTACACATACCCCCATTTGAGAAAATGAAACAATTGCATAAATTAGGAAAAAAAATGTGTTGCATGTTGAAACAAACATTTCCTACCTTTTTAAGTTACTGCTATAGCCTTCTGTATTATCTTACCCTCTAATTACAATGAAAGTGTGAATATTTAGTATTTGAAAAGTGCTTTTCTATCTGGTAGCTCTATATTGTACCTATAAAGTAGCTCACAGTTTCAGAAAGGTTGGTGACCCCTGGTTTAGTGACTTACATTTGCTCCTCATGGTGACTGTGGGGAAAGAGGCTGAATCTGGTACAGTGCTCTGTTGTTTGGGCAGCTACACAGAGAAACAAAGAGTCAAAGACGTAAATAAAAAGCATCTCCACATTGGCTGCAGGACAAGAGATGGAGGCGATGGAGCGGTGAGAGAATCTTTACCTTCATCTTCACCTTGGCACAGGCAGGCAGGCTGTCCCTGCAGCCCTTGTGGACGGAAGCGGTGCAGTCTGGAAAGAAAAGCAGCCATAAATACTGTGGAGGTGTGTGTGTGTGTCTGTGCGTGTATGTGTGTACCACAAATGTAGGGGCTAGAAACTCTGACTGTTTTTTTCGCAGTCAGCCAGGAAACTCCACCAGTGCGCTAATGAAAGCCAGACTGGAGCGGAGCATGTGATGTGATGCAACACAGGGGTAATACTGCCGGGCAAATGGAAAGAGGGGGGAAAAAGGAGCCATAGACAGGCGAATGACGCACACACCGAGTTGCATGGGAAAATGTCATTTCTATAAACATTCTCAAATCATTTTTTAGCAACTAAAGTCGTCATTCTTAATAGCTAAAAATAAGCTGTGCCCTGGGAATAGAAAACCCTGATTTTTGTCGTACACGAGCTGGAAAACACGGTGTTCTCTTTTAGAAAGGACTGCACAGTGTTCATATTTAAGGCTTTAGGTTGTTTTACTTCTCGTTTGATTGAGAGGAGCCATTTCTTAAGAAGTGTTCAAGCTTCCAGAAATCAGCCGGGGTTGTTTCCAGCCAACAGAGCGACGTACTACAGACATGTTGCAAGGGCAACATCAGACTTGGTCATCCACATTAGGACACATGTTCTCCTTTTTGGATTACATCACCACACAGTTAAAGCAGAAACATGTATAAAAATCATCAGCGTAACACAGTAAAAAAATGGCCTTCTAGTTATTTTGCCATCTGGATAAACATGACGCACATTTCAGTATTAGTTTAAATCAGTAGTTCTCAACCTTGGGTTCAGGACCCTTTGGGGCCGCGAGACACTGAGAGGCGGTCACCAGATGTCTTTAAGATGCTAAGAATATTATTTTTCTGCAACTAAACCAAACTTGCCATATTTTAACCTATTTTCACCATATTTTTGCTATTTTTAATGCATTTTTGCTACGTTACTCCCATTTCTGCCACTTCTCTATCAAATTACAATGCCTTTTCTGCACATTTTCTGTGCATTTTAAGTGTTTATGCACTTATAAACACTTTCCACCACTTTTCCACCTAATGTCGCATATGTTAACCCATCACTGTCACGTTTAACCTCTTTTCAACATATTTAATGCCTATTTTTGCCAATTTAACCACATTCACGATTTTTCGTGCCCATTATTTGCCAGGTTAAACCAATTGTTCCAATATTGACACTTTGAACCCTTTTTTTAATCACTTTTTCTGTCTGTTTTTGGCCACTCTAATTTGCAAATTTTAACCAATTTCTGTGGTTTTGGTCACTTTTGACACATTTTATTTTCGATTAAAACAAGAATTTACATCTTTAAGATGACTATATACTATGATACAAATAATAAACTTCTTTTATAACAGTTGATATTTTTCAGATAAATATATAAATGTGGTTATCACAGATTCATAGAACAATTAACCATCATTTTTGCTGACTTTATGAATGAACCCCCAAAAGCTCTCCTTTTTATCCCCCCTTATAGATGGTCCTGTTTCCACTTGAGTGTTCTTCAATGTTCATGTCTGTGTTCAACCACCTTCAGCTACAGTGGGGGTCCTGGTCTCTGGAACCTTTATTTTGGGGGTCACGGGCTGAAAATGTTGAGAACCAGTGGTTTAAATGACAACAGAGAAGTTTAGGAGCTTTTTAGTCCATATCACACTAATACCAGCACAAAAGCTTCACTGTTTGTTTGTTAAATGAAAACCAGCTACACACGTGTATGTAACAGACCCCCTGAACCTCTGAAGTCACTCAGTGAGAGATGATTTAAGCACAAGTAGAGAGAGAGTGAGTGGTGAACGTGATGAGATGCAGAAGTGCTCGTTTCTTCTTCTTCTGCGTTTCTTTTTTTAAAGGTTGCTTTACATGAATTGTGCAATAAACTACATCCTCTTTAGAGGAAGCTCCTTCAGTAAAAAGCAAAGCAGAAATGGTTTTGTTGTCTAAGCTGAAAGCCTGACTGGGTTCCAATAAAAGAAACCCTTTAGGGAGTTTCACGACATCGAGCTGCTTAAGTCGGTGAATCATGTAGCCACACAGCCAATGCAGCGATAAAGGAATCCTGATACTGTTTTTAATCCATAAAGGTTGGACTGGGCCATAAAGAGTTCATATCAGAGCCCAGGAGGGTTCACATGTGAACTGTGCAGCTCAGATACATTCACTGTGCAGCATGACTCATGGTGGATGATGATGATGTATTCCCACTGAAGGCATTTTCTTTTCCACATTGCTTTTTATTTCCCTCCACTCTCTACATTCAGTGGATTTTTCCAGAACAGAAGAAACATGAGATGACAAGTATGTAAACTGGGTTTTAAAGCTGCTTAATGAACAGAAACAAACTGATTATTGATCAGTAACACACCACGGAGACGACAAAAACCATCCAACAAACAGAAATCTGACATCATGACAACGGTACTTACATGAGCAGTAAAAAGCCTCCTTGTTGTTAAAAGCCTTATTGCACTGGGAACACTGGGGGGCCTGGTTGGAGGCCAGTATTGTGTAAAGGTGACCGTTGATGGTCTTCTTGTCCTTCTCTTTGGTCTCCTTCTCTTTCTCTTTCTTCTCTTTCTCCTTCTCCTGCACGTAAAAAAAGTAACTAAGAAAAGAACATGACCCCACGGTGATCTTGGCCTGCTTAATTACTTTGGTTTTCTACCAACACGTTACGTTTGGTTACATGTAGCGTAGATCAACGGTCACACACTATCAGATACAAACCTCTCACTGTTTGGTGAGGTGCTTATTGTTAAATTCCAATCTGAACCCTGCAGAGCAACATTATTATTCGGATGTGCTGCACAGCAGGAGGTTTTGCATATTAAGTGATACATTATTTATGCTGACAACAGAGTGCGTCATTAAAAAACTGTTTAAAATGTAGCATCATAATGATCTTTAAGCAGCTTTTTTCCTCTTCATTACAGGAAAAAAAAATAATCCTTCCAACTATGGGTGTAAGAAAATATCGATTTGGCAATATATTGCAATATTTCACCGTGCGATAATCATATTGATCCAAAATATGTTCAAATCAAAACAACAATTCTTTATTTTTCTGTATTTTTGTTCGAACAATCACACAAAGTTTACAAAGGGTGGCATACAATCATAAATTAAAGGTAGGGTAGGTGATTTTCAAAAGCTAGCATGATTTTGAATGTAGCCTCATCGATGACTCTGCCTTTACCCCCCTCCCCCCTGTCTCACTCACATGCATGAGCACAGCTGCTGCAGAAGAGGAGCTCAGCTCATCGCTTGCATTGTGTAGAAACTTTGTTGTCTCATTCAGCAGTAAGTAAACACTGAACTTTATCATCATATATGTTAAAAAATGTGACCAAAAACTCAGCAGTGACGCGCTTTCAGTGTGTGAGCTCGTGCATGCGAGGGGTCGAGAACGATAAGGGAGACGTGATTAGTTAAAAAAAAACGGTTAGTTTTTTCCAAGTTGTTACAGGTTTACAGCTGCTACTGATGATGGATTTTCTTCGTTCCTTTTCAGAGCACATAAGATCTTAACTTCTGTCAGGACATAAAGACGATTTCAACCAAAAACTTAAAAAATGTACAGTATCTCGCGAAAATTGCCTACCCTTGCTTTAAATAGATGGCAGTGGTCTTTATGAGTTGACTTTCTTAAAGCAAAGTTCAGAGAAAAATAAAACATAAATAAAGAAAAGAAAATAAACAGAGAATAAATGTGTCTTCCTTTGAAGTTCAAACCACCCTCTTTTCCATGTAGGTTTCCAAATATTTATTTTAAAATTTTTTAAACATTTAATTGCGTAAATGCATAGCACGTACCAGTAAACGCCCGGTCACTAGCTGTCAGTGAACCACATCAGACCTTGTTGTAATTGTAAAGGTGAAATTTGTAATTATTCATATTGCGATATATCACAATGTATATTGTATTATCAGATTCATAGCAATGCACACCCCTACTTTGAACCAATGCTCTAATCATGATGATTATAGGGATCCGTACATACACAATGAAACATGACATTTTAGCTTCTCTAAAAGTGAAGGTGTCTTAGTTCTTTTTAACAACTACACACAAATAAACTAAATAATCTAGCAATAAATTGAGTTTTGGATGCAAGCCACATAAAAACCACTGGTGCTACAACACCCGACACATGTTTTTCCTCACTCTTCTTGTAGAAGGAATCAATCCCTAAATATCAACATAAAGTCATGTGATTCAATGCAATCTGAGTTCACAGAGAACAGCTTTTAGCATCTCTAGCTCTCAATGCCTGTTCAGAAGTCTGTGCAGAAACACTGAGCTTTGAGAGTGTGTGTGTGTGTGTGTGTGTGTGTGTGTGTGTGTGTGTGTGTGTGTGTGTGTGTGTGTGTGTGTGTGTGTGTGTGTGTGTGTGTGTGTGTGTGTGTGTGTGTGTGTGTGTGTGTGTGTGTGTGTGTGTGCGCTGAGAGGGGGATTAACATTTACAGACATCAAACCAAAAACACAACAAATGCCACTCCACTTAAAGAGAAAGCTGAGCTACATTCCTCATTGGTTTAGTGGTCGTCACACCCAAACTCACATTAAAACACATCTTTGAACACATGTGGGGATTTGTTAGATATGTGGAATATAGAAAACACTCTCTGACAACAGAGCAAAACTCCTTCTGGTTAAATATTACTGCTTTACTCCTGCAATTACGCTCCAATATGAGGCGGCTGTGATTACTCTTTCAATTCTGCAGAACAGTGTGTGACCGAGTGCAGAAGCAGCAGGTGTGGAATTTACTACAAGACAGTATTTAAACATTATATACATACTTTCTATTACACTGATACTGCAATCACTCAGTGCCACATTAACTCTTCTCGACTTAAAGCTGCTGCTAGGGACGATAGTTTGTTAAAGAAAGTGTATTTCTTAAGCTTCTCCTCCAGACAAGCAGGACAATGAATCGACACCATTACTTTAGTTTGTTCCCAGTATTCCCCATTCATCACCTCACTCCACAAGACATTCAATTTCAGCCAGATTTGGATCTAAACATCCGCTTTTGTTCAGTCCATGAAAACACCAGCAAACAAATGATAGTAATAAAGTAAAAACCCTTCTATGCATACGTCTACAGGACTTCACATCCCACAATGCAATGCACAAAACTTTTCCAACAATGTAAATCAACCAATTTTTTACAGTCGCGATCAAAACAATCTTTTCCACACGTGAGTAATCATCAATTTATTGATCTATAAGGCCCACACTATGTCTTTATCTGATAAAGCAGCTTTAATTGTCCTAACTCTCCAGCTAGATTTATTAAAGTAAAATAAAATGCATTGACATATTTGGATACTATTTCATCTTTATCCCAACATTGATATTTTTGTTTTAAAAACCAACAAATAAATCAGTTCTATGAAAACAAACATATTCATGGTGGCTTATATAAACTAGTACAGTCCCAGTTGGAATTATATATTCATATAGTGGGAGGAGCTTAAGTTAAATTGTCAATTATGGCCAAATGAGTATGTGTTTGAAGGTTGGATGTACAAAGAGGTGTACATACTCTGTACTCTGTACTATTGTAAAGGGGTTTATTTGCGGGTGCAAAAAATAGCGTGTGTGATTTCCCTGGTTTCATTTTATGGGACATGCGCATGATAAATGTGTTTTGTTTTGTTTTTTAACTCATTTGAATAATTTTTTCATTTGGTGTATTTTTCTGTAATGTATGTTTTTTGGAGTCATTATGTGTGTTTTTGGAGGCTTTTTGTATATTTTTGTGTATTTCTGTTGTTGTTTTGTGTGCTTATGTATAAATATTGTATTTTTATTTTAGTCATTTAGTATATTTTTATTATAAATATCTTATGTGTGGTGAGGGCGTGTGTGTGTATGTGTGTGTTACCAGGAAATGTTTAAGATGCTGATAACCAAACTTAATAGCCATTGAACCACCAATCAGAAAAGTAACAAAACTGCGCAAAACAAAAAGTAAAGCTCCAAACGACATGAGTGAATAAGTAAATGAAAGTATTATCTACAATTCAGCTGGCTTTTTTTTTTAGAAACAAAATTCATTGTTTACCTTCAAAACGAGTGGTCAGAGCTTAACTTCCATGTGCGGCACCACCGAGAATCTGCAGTTTTCAAGATGGAGTATTGAACGGGTTGCGTTCAATGCCGACTCTCGTGAAACAACGCGTTAGTGAACAATTACACGGACAGTTATATGGTTTAAACACTGGGAAACTTGTCGCCAAAAGACTCACCAGTGGCTGTGACTGTTTCAAATGATCAAGAGCCCCGTGTTTGAGACGCTAACGATAGCATGGCACAGGAGGAAGTGAAGTCTGGTACAGAGCTGGAGAGGGAGGAGGAAGTGGAGTCCGTGACCCACGATTTAAAGGAAGATTGGAATCACGGGAATAATTTTAAATAACCATAAATATTAACTTAAATGACTTTAAGCTGTACAAAAACGTTTTTAATATTGACCTTTTTTTTTTTTTAACCCAAACAAACTGCGACACAGTGAGGTCATGAACCCGGAACCAGAAGTACCACGCTCATTACGAAACACACACACTTGGGGTATGTGGAACCCGTTGACTAAGTTTCAGGTCGAACTCACACCGTGTCGGAGAGATATTCGCTCCACACACACACGCACACAGACGTTTTTTGCTTTTATAGATAGATGTCAGATGTACAGGTAAAGCCTGAGAGATGAATTGGTGCGGCTGGATTGTCATCAGTCAATAGTTGGCCGATTAATCGGTCAGGTTATAATATAGACACCTTCCTAAAATGACTGCCCGAGTCATTTTTTGACAAACTTTTTATTTTTGGACTAATCAACTTCTTATGATGCTGCCCACTTTTGGTAAAATCTGTAATCCTTAATTCTCAATTCAGCAGAATAGAATACATTCTCTACCTTTTGTATAAATGGCCATGTCAAGAGTGTGAGTTAGGTCATTATATTTTGCACAGGCAAAATATAATGCGAGTTATGAAATGTGAGCTATAAAATATGCTATGCTATAAATGGACATAGTTAATTACGTAGTCTTTTTAGTCAGCTTTTTAGTTAGCAAAATAGCTAGCTATTTGTATAGCTAATTACAAAAACTTTGTTCAAATGTTCTTTATTTTATTTTATCAGAACCTCACTTGAACATAATATTAGTAATAATATCATAATTTGACTTGTATTATAGCATCTCTTATAGAAACCCTTGTGCAGTGTCTGCACGCAATGCAATTAAGGTTTTTCAGAAATCTGTATTAACTTTTTTTTAGCTGGAAACTCTGTGCTTTCTGTGCACTTTTGAATCAACAGTAATGATTACAGAACGAGAACACTGGGGGAAGTCACTAGCTCATTTTTTATGTTTAGTATTTTTATTTATTTATCCATGTTTAATGTTTGACATTTTAACAATCTGTTTTTTTTTGCTTTGTATTCCGTAAATCTATTTTGCACAAGTTGACCTTTTCTTATTAATCAGTAGCTTTACAGTCCTTAAGTTAACAGTGTTATCAAGTACGGTTCCTTGTTTTAATTTATCTGTCTTGAATCATATTTTGGGTAATATACTTGTATTTATTGTGTGTGTATATAAATGTTCGTATATCATATATTGCTTATTGGCTGATACATGCAATATCAGCTTTTTTTAAAAAAAAAAAACAATATTCGTATCTGCCCCAAAAACCCCATATCGGTCAGACTCTACTTAAAAGTAAACTTCTTTGCAAGCAATTTTTTAATAACCTGCTGGTGCATAAATGTCTAATTACTGTTTCTACGGTGCAGGAGGGATCAGGGAAAGCCCACTGCTGACATAAACAAAACCTAGCAAAATCAATTCCTGGACAATGATGATGGGGAACCATTGAAATAATACTTAGGGGCACACAATACAAAGAAGTTGTGAACATGTGGTAAAGCAAAGTTACCTTTAGTAGGAAACTCAATAACACTTTGCATTGGACACGCAAATAAAAATCCTTGTTAAAAAAAACACTTATTTTGCAGAAAAACAAACAATCTGAAACCATATTAGCTTGTGTCTGCACACCTGCAGGAGGAAGACGGTTAAACGTGGCACTCAGACTGGTTCATACCTATGATTATGGAAATAACACTGCCTCTTTAACTAATGTGCAGCAGGATATCTGCTAAATTCATGAGACACACCCAAAAACACTTGCACACATGCTCCTTCAAACACAGTCCATTGTCTGCTTTCCCGATACTCAAATACTTTCAGTAATGAATGAGCAGGAAAATCCATTTTTCGGAGATACAGAGACACACTGTCTGGGAATCAAATGGTTTGACCTTTTCCCAAACACCGAGCCCTTTCACACTGACAGACGAGGTCATCCTCAGCTGCTGTTCAATGCTGAATCACAATCTCATAAAGAGTGAAGCAGATGAGAACAGAGCTTCTATTCTGTCCTCCACCCAAACCCAAAGGAAATGGGAAAATGTCGTTTTCCAGCTCGTTTTTATTGACCGAGCGCCGGGCTGAGCTCTTGGTTTGAAGGGACCACAAAACTCTGACACACAACAGCTCATTGGGCTGAGTGGGGCCCAATGTTTTATAGGCATTACAACACAGGCAGCATTCGCTCTCACTTCCTGCAACAATACTTTACCCTACAGTCAAACACACTAAATCTAGAGCCTTGGAATCAATATCTAAGGCTGTGAAAGCTTTACTGTTGATTTCTTTCCTGATACTGTTTCTGGAAAGACTTTAAAAAACATACAACCATTGATTTCTGTTGAACTAAGACTTCAACTTTGCCCAGCCCACCTGCCATGTTTAACAGCAGCTTTGTTACAGATGTGTGGGCTTACCTCCAGCCACCCTCTCCACCTGAGCGAGAAGCCTCGTCTCCCAGCAAGTCTCCTGTAAACCATCCCTGGCCAAGGAGCTAAACCTTCCGTCTGCACTGAAGATTCATCAGGAAAAGCTAAATGAGGAAGTGGCTCATTTTACAGAGGGAGTTGGTGTTATTTGTGCAATGACCCTTTGGTTTAAAAACGAGTGCTCAGTGTGGACAGACTTCAGCAGAGGCGAAAGTAATGGATTACAAGTACTCAAGTTACTGTAACTGAAATAATTGTATGGGTACTTGCACTTTTTTAGTATATTTCTAAATCAGTCATTTTACTTGTACTTAAAGAGTAACTAAACCCCTGCTTTCGGAAGGGCTCCTGGAGCAGTTAAAGCTGCAGTTTGTAAGTTTTTATTGGCATCATTTAGTCAAAAATCCATAATCCTCTTTGAGCATATTGTAATCCAAATTGCTCTGAGTGGACAGTGTATCTCATCTCCTTCTCCTGGATCTGTAAATTAACTTTATAAATCCAGAAGTATCACACTACTGGAATCTGAACTTCAGCCAATCAAAAATCATTCTTTAAACACGTGTGCTCCATGAGCTGTTTTTGGCATTTTCTATTGGCTGCTCGACTGAAGTCAAGTGCGTTCAGGTACCCTCGGTAGTAAAAGTGTAATGACTGACGTTCCAGCAGAAGTCTCTATTGCGGCGTTAGACACAACAGTTACACGGCAAAGCATGTGGAAAAAAGCAGACCGGTGTGGAGAAGCAGCAGTTTAAAGGCACAAACATAGTCAGGAAGAACGAATCGCTTTGTGTCCACATTGATCTCGGTGACTGAGCAGGGTTCGCTGGTGTCAGAGGGAAAGTGATAACAGACGGGATAAATCGCACGTAAGCTTAAGAGAAGCTTTATCAAGCTGAGTTAATTTTGCAGTCTGGATGGGGAGTGATGGTTGTCAGTCTGCTCAGAGTGGCTTAGGCAGCTGGGATCATAGCTCTGCGTACATTCATGTCTCTCACACAACAGAAAAATATCCAATAACACAAGATAAAGTCCAAACATTTGTCACTAGTGTTCACAAAATGTACCGTTATGGGAGGTTCAGTTTCGATTTCAAAACGAAGCGGAGAGAGTATTCTACGAACTGCAGCTTTAAGACAGTCTATATAATAAAATCTCCAATGAACAAACTATGCAATGTCAACTAGCTACTCATTACTCAATATACAGTACCTCTCTATTCACTCTTCTCTCAATCCAACCTACTCACCACAGATTGTAGACCCCACAGGTGCTAGTTTTTATTAAAAGGGGCAGGGCTAACAGTGCTTGTTTGTGGCACTAGATGGTTCCAAAACATCACAGTATCTTGTTCTCAGCCAATAGCAAAAATCAATTGTAATAATCAGGTTTCAACCCATAGTGGGCAGTCACTCTGACATTTTACAACTAAATATGACAAATTAAAATAGTTTCACTAAAATGTTGAGAGTTGGACCAGGATCAATCAACAGCATTACTAGATACCCAAATACATTTGGTTTTGGGGTTGAGTTACTCTTTAAGTATGTTTTAAAATATAGTAAAGTAATCCTAAAGTAGTTTTTACACCCAACCATTACTGAGTGAATCATAATTTTTTGTGATTATTTTTTTTTAAATTTCCATTTCATGGTGTCTTCATAAACTGCTGACCTCAGCACATTGAACATAATCCATTATGTCGTGCCATTTCTGATCAACACCCAGTCACTTTCTATGGTTCAGGTTGTGGTTTCTACCTAAATTATGTTGTTACCCACATGGCACATTTGGCATGGCACTGTTTCAGAGTTCATAAATGTAGCTATACTTGGAGCCTGGGAATTGGTTTTTATTTTGAATTTAATACATTGGTGTTATTTTATTTGAAAAGGAATTGTATATTTTGACAAACCTTTCATTTTATACAGATGCCTTTGTGGTAAATAAATTAAGTTCCAATTGAGCAGGATTTGGTCTCTTCCTTTTTAAGTTTATACATGAGAAGTTTACTGTATGGGTGGTGAAAGTAACTAGTAACATTTACTTTGAGTACTATTTAATTGAGATACTTTTTACTTTTATGTATGACTTACTTGTACTCGAGTACAATTTCAATCAAACATCAGTACTACTTGTGTAGGATATATCAGTACTCTTTAGTATACACCTCTGTACTCCAGTGTGTAGAGCAGACAGCACATCTAATAAAATAGACATTTTGTGGGGCCATTGATCCCACAGGTTCGATGTGGTGCTTTGTCTTTTGGTAGAAGTTCACAGGACTATTTGTCCTAAGTCTGAGTTCAAAGGAAGCTAATGATTTTGACCTGTGACAACAGCTCTGCTACTTATAAAACGAGGCCATGGCTAAGGTTAGAGAGGACATTTAAAAACCACAGCAAGCTTCGCCTTCCTGTTTTACTTCCTGTTTACCCCCCGGGTGCCAATTTGCAGAGGCTGCATGTTTACAGAAGCCACACACACATATCTGTGCTGCTTTATTGGCCGAGACTAATTTTTCCCAGGGTTTGATAAAACACTTTAGACCTTTTGGACACCATATCTCAACCTGTTTAACAATCAAAGGAACTATGTTGTTGTTGTTTTTTGATAAGATCAAAGCTGTTTGAATTGAATGCACACCTCCAGTTCCTGGAGACAGTTTCTGCTCATTGTCGGCTTATATTGGTAAATTTTTGGTGGGGATTGACCTTAACAATGTCAATATTTACTGTAATACAGGTTTAAAAGTTTTTAGCAGAGCAATGGTTATTACAATATCACTGCCTATTAAGGCCACAGTAAAAATGAAATGAAAGTCGTAATATTTTGAGAATAAAGTTTTAATTTTATGAGAAAAAAGTCATATCTCAATAAAATTGTAATTTTATGAGATTAAAGTCATATTTCACAATTAAAGTCGTAATATTTTGAGAATAAAGTTCAAATTTTATGAGAAAAAAGTCGCATCTTAATAAAATTGTTAATTCATGAGCTTAAAGTCATAATTTTTCAAGACTAAAGATGTAATATTTTGAGATTAAAGATATAATTTTATGAGAATAAAAATGAAATACAAATAGGTCACTCATGCATTATGGAGAATGTGGAGCATTAGTGAGATTATAGTTCTATTTAGGTTTCACACATGGTGAAATACTGAGCTTTTTGCCCATTATCACCACACTGTTATTAGTTTAAGAACTTTAAAGCCACTTTGCAGACGTTTGCATATGTTTCGACAAAAGGACCAAACTAATTTGGAGCAAATTGTCTCTTTTTTAGAGGAGGAAGTGGCTGGAAGTGGTCGATTTAAAGGGCTATCGGTGTTCGTTGCGTTCACTTCAACAGGGAATTCTGAGCGCTATACCATTATGGGTTTCGTAAAATACAACTTTATTCTCATAAAATTACAACTTTATTCTTAAATTATTACAATCTTAATCTCGTAGTGCCCTAATACACCATCATATTACAATGACTTGTATATTACATATAATTGTATACATGATGTCTATAAGAGCTTTAACTGACCAACACAGGCTATGCTCTGTGCTCAGCAAGTCAATGACACACTGTATTTTCACTAAGGAAAAAAATCTGTGAAACCGGGAGGAAAAAAAAAACGTTTTGGACCTCATCTGTCAGAGGATGTTCAGGGTTGAGACCAGAACAAGCTGTCAGTTCAAAGGAATAAAAGATGTCACAGTGGCATGGGGTTGCCCTTGAGCAGGACGTGTAACCCGTCAGCTGTACAACAGCAAAGCTGTTAAAGGATGCAGAGGACAGATCTCTGTGGTGTTCAGTCATCCTTGTTTCAAGTAGCAAATGTTAAACACTGACCAAGTTTGACCATATGAACTCGGCAGAACATGATCGACATTTTATTTATAATCTAATGTTATAAATATTTGATGAGGATGATTCCAACTGTTGAAAAACCTATCGATTCAGAGAGACGACGATACAAATCTCACAGTTATCTCAAATCAGCCAATTGAGCCCCACAATAACAACTCACACAAAGGCATCCTATATCCCGGGCTATTGACAGCACCACTGTATTGGCCACATTCCAGCAATTTAGCAATTTTTCCAAGAAAAATCCACTTAAAGGCCACGTCGTCACATAGGCTGCACTCTATTGGCTGATGAGGGTGCCCTTCAAACGTTCACTTTAAAATGTCTGTATTTCCTTGTATTCTAATGAGTTTCAACTGATGAGTTTTCATCTCCACATGAAGTCACATCCTCAATGCCCCACATTAGCATATCAGTCCATTTACAACTGTTTATGGTCACTTTTTACTGGATACCATGCGCTCTCGCCTCATGAGTGATCGTGTCGAAGTCCAGACTCTGAGTCAGAAACTGGACGCGAAAAAGCTGGGCTTGTAATCAAAGGGTTTTTGGTTCAAACCTCACCTGGGCCATCACTGTGGGATGTTGAGCAAGTCCCTTAACCCCGAACAGCTCCCCAGGCGCCGCAAAATGGCTGCCGACTGCTCCCCAGGGATGGGTTAAAATGCAGAAGACAAATTTCATATATGTGTAACAACATATATATGACCAATAAAAGCAAAAGCCCAATTTAATTAAAAACTCAAGCCCAATTTAATAAATGCATACGAGCCAGCACTGCTCCCTGTTTCAGAAAATGCAAGTTATCACCAGTATTTGATTTTTATACAAGGCACAGAAAATAAAAAAATATTCAAGAGATGTATGACTTCTGCTGTCACTCACTCTTACGCAATTTCCCTCCACTCTGTCCTGCATACGGAGCACGATACGGTGCATCCATCCTGAGTTATTAAACCTGTGAGAGCTTTCCCTTTGCCTACATTATCAGTCTTTCCACTGTAGAAGTGACTCAGTAATATTCTGCATCCCGACACCCACTTTCACTGGACACATATGTGACACTGCCTGAAAAATCTACACATAGAGCATGATGCCGCATTGGCCACACCCTCAACTTTAAATGAAAAAAATGGCATCCCACATGCCGGAAGGGAGAAGGGAGTAATACGTCTAAAGCTTCCTGCGACAAACCATGAGCAGTGCTGACGAGAGCTGGGGACAAACGGGACGAGTGATTTAACGTACACTTTGACATCAATCAGTCTACAAATCATCTGTCATGGAAACCAAACACCGAGGAGCGCTCTGACAGCACCTTTTGTTTTCAGAGGAAAAAGAAACACTGCCTGGAACGCACAGCTCGTAAATATTCCATGGTGCCTCACCCGGGTCTTTTTGTACATCTTGTTCTTTAGGTAGCTGAAGGTCCGGCTGACTTTCGTCACACCTTTTCCCTCGGTGTCACTCCTCAGAGGCCCTGGTTCCTCCTCAGATATACTGCAACACAACAAGCACACTCGCATGTATAGTGAAATCAGGCTTTACGACACATTCCTGTTCACACAAACACAGGTTTTCATAGGACTACCTCTCACTGCTGGACTTAAGGGGAGTACAAACTATGGGGAAAGTAAAAGTCTTTCTTTCCTAAGTGTCTATGTGGACTGACCTGTATGCGAGTGACCCGGACGTGCCGGTATACGACTTCATACCTGAAAAGACAAACAACACAGAAAGTGAGTCGCTCTCAGGAGCTGCTGAAAGCAGAAGGAGAAGCTGTCTGTTAGAATCCCTTAAAGCTAACATTCTCCCAATCTGTGTTTACTCCAGGGACGAGCTTTGTGCAGCCACTGACCCCATAAAGCATCAGGTCACCCTGCTTCCCCTGCAGTGAGTGAGCAGATGACTGCATGAGGATAATGGTTAGAAAAGTGTTCATTTGACAACAGTGCTGTCAGATTGTGCCTTCACTGTGAGGATCTGGCCAAGGCCACAATGAGTGACCTTCAATCTCCTTGAGTGAGGTCTTTAACCTTTGGGTACTTTCAAAGCAAGAAACGACAGACTGTGTTAATGGAGGAAAGCAAAGAATAGCCATTGATGCCTTTCTGTCTGCTTCCCTGAATAACTGCTAGATGGAAAATGATTTCAAGTCTCTGGGACTTTAACTTGAATTCTCAACTTTTTCTTGGCTCAGTTGGACGAAATATGATTTGCTGTAGAAGAAAAGTTGAAACAATTAAAAAAATAACAAAAACCAGACAAGCAGCATTTTTCAGTTTTTCTTCCGTTTTCTAATATTTGGATATTAACGAGTTTCATGTTTTAAGCTCACCAAACAGAGTGGACCCACAGACGGGGGTGGACTTTTACTTCCTGACAAAAAAAGGAGCAACATCTAAGTCACATTACTGATGAAACTGGTGAATATAAATGTCATTAATACAAAAATAAATTTAAAATTTTTAAAAAAAAAGATGTTAGTGGCTAGCGGTATTATAACGTGCAAAATAAATCTCAAAAAAGCTGTAATTATTTTTGCAAAAGTGTCAAAGAAGTTTAACATCTATTGTTCCTCACACCAGCCTCACAGCCGATAGTTAGTCACCAGTTAATCTGGATACTATTTGGACCGTAACGCTGTTCGGTAAAGTTGGCAGACATTCACAGATTCACACTTCCAGCATCAATAACTCTTTAACGAAACGTCATCTACACACAAATTACGCCTCTTTACCATCGGTGTGAGGTGGACAACATGATACAAGATCATTTTATCAAACACAGAGAATAAGTCCACCCCCGTCTGTGGGTCCTCTCAGTGTGGTGAGCTTAAAACATGAATCTTTCATCCTAGTTTCCCCGTAAATATTTAAATATCACCCAAACAGAAGATTTAATTTTAATAAAAATGCTACTTGTCTGGTTTTTGATTTTTCTGTATTCCTGTTTTGGTTTTAAGTCAGTAAAACAAAATAACCACACTGTTTATTTGTTACTTTGATTTGGTTTTCGAACGGAATAACCAAAGAACAAAGGTTACACGGATTTAGCAATTAACTTAAATTATCTAGTCTTTAAAAAGTAAAGCCCTGACTTAACAAATTAGAAATCAAAATGCTATTGAAGGGGTTCACCATTTATATCATGTACAATTTATTTATTCAGTGTCTACAGAGTTGAAATAAAATCCTTATCATTAACAGTAAATCTATTTTCAGACTTTCTGTAAGGGTCGATCCAATAGAGGATCACAGTAACCAAAAAAAACAGCATCTGTTTTCCATGGGAAATAATCTGCTTCCTTTTCACTGACCACTTCTGTCGGTTATTCAGACTAAAGTATGCAAAGCTTTCCGTCTTGGCTCTGCATAAAGCGAGCCTGACCCAGAACAGTGTAATGAGGGCCATTCTCCAACCTGGATGTGTTGCTGCTCATGGAGGACATTGTTTGAAAAGTCTCAGAGACAACAGTGGACAAAGACTGTCTCTGACACTTAAAGGAAACTAAGAGCATTGCCTCACCTGACCACTAATTTCATTTTTACTTCTGCTTGTACCAAAAAGCCTGAAGAAAAAAGTTGATTTAAATAAATAAATCAAAACAAAGATGTGGAGGGACTGGCCAACGCTGCCTCATTGATCACTTTCAACATAAAGCTCACCCTTACATTCATTTAAAGCATTAGAGAAACCACAACACCCTTTGCTGACAGGATTCCCTTCCAGGGTGGATGTTTTATGTTTTGCACTTGGTCACTTAAAACAGAGCTTCATTTTAGTGGCTCCACTTTAACCACATTTAACTTTAATTCTTCCACTCTTACAGCCAGACACTTCTAATTAGCCTATAAATTCACACAGAGGCTTGGCGTTACCTTTATTCAAAGGCCATTTAGGGCTCTACTGGAAGCTTCTATTTACTACTGCAGCTATAGGTTTTTACATTTGTATACTTACTCAGGTTATCCTCATCATCATCGGTAGATGAGGAATCCCCGATAATGACATGGGACTTAGATTTGGTGAGGATAGGGGAAAGGCTGAAAGAAAAGGAAATGCGCCTCTTTCGCCTCAGACATCCGACAGCTGGGGGTGGAATGATAACAGGCAGTGATCATTCGGTACACGTACGCTCCTTCTGAGTTTTAGTTCTACTTGAATTAATAATACGGATGGTAATGATGTGATATTCTGTAGTTATATCAATAATAATGCCTATTGAACAAATACAACATATTTTACACATCCAAAGAAACACGTCTTCAATTACAAAAAAATACATCCTTTAAGTGCAAATTAAACATTTCAAGTAGTGAGAAAAATGAATATCAGATATCAGCCTATATATTGCACTGATACTGTATATCTGATTCATATATCGGTTTCCTTCCATTTTAGTTCAAGAGCCAAATCTGGGCCGCAGGTTTTAGGCGGGAAAACAAAACAATTTCATCATTAATGTGCCTAGGTTTTCCACTTCCATTTATGAATTAAACAAAGTATGGAACGCATCAACAATATCTAAGCAACACGGGACACAAACTTAAATGTGCTTTATCTATCTTTCACCACTTTTTATTCAATTTGGGGAGATTTGGTGGAATAATTTGAGAAAAATTGCAGGATTTGGGAAGAAAAATAGAGTTCTTTCAACAACAATTTACTGGAACTGAATTGTTTGGTAATTTACTTTCTTCTCTTCAGCTTTGTGTTATGTCAAGATTTGCCAGCAGGCCAACATGATAAAGAATGTGCAGAATCATTTGTTTTTTTTTAATTCCACAACAGAAACTAGATGATCTCTGCAACTAGGTGTGATATGGTATCAGTTGTCTGCAAAATGAATTGTAAAATATTGGTTAATCAGATACGATACATAAATCTAATCGTGTGTATCACTACTTTCATGTACAAAAATACATCCTTCAAGCCCAAAACAGCACATTTCTTAGAAGGTTCACTGGCATTAATTTGTATTAATCTGAGGGCATTTATGCCATAACTCACGTGATAGTGTATTATTTGAGCTTAAAGGATATTTTGTTGAAATTGTAGACATGTTTCTTTGTATGTTTAAAACACGCTGTATTTGTTTGACAGGTACATTTCTTATTTGCAGAACAAAAGGTGTTAGCTTTTTGAATGATGTTTGTGATTCATTGGGTGTAAGGAAAACATGTTTTGTGTGTTTGTGAGGTTTTGGCATTATTACTCCATACATACATACAGGCAAATAGATTTTGCCTGCATAGAAATATTGGTGACTACTGCTAAATGCTATTATCATATTAGGTTTGTGGCCAGCACCAGAAAGAAATTGGATACCCCGCCCCATGTTAGAACAAAACATAACTGTAGTATGAGATATAAGAAGTGAGAAAATAATTCTTGTGGTCTCCAGAATTGGTGACAGGAGTGTTTTTGAGCGCATTTTAGTTTTTCATTGTGTAACAAAACATGAAAAACGAAAAAAAAAAAACACTCATTATTTGTTATTTGTTTCCAAAACCAAAATGAAAAAACAGAAAACGCCTTGTTTTTCTAATTCAAGCTCTTTTGCTTTGGTACAGAAAACGAAAATCGGAAAACGAACACCTTTAGTAATTTTCTCCATTTCCAATTTTCCAGAGTACGTGACCCAGAAGTGTACTCTCATCCGACGCTAACGGCTATGCTAATGGAAGTTCGGCATGACAAGATCGCTGCTTCCAACTGTGCATTCGAAACGTGTCCTTTTCGCTTTAGCTGGTGTTGGGCACACAACCTCCTCATGGAGATTTCGGAGGATTTAGAGACTCCTAAGTGTTGCGGAGCTAAAGATATCTTCACATTCGCCAAAATCGATTTAGAAGCGACCCAAATTGTTTTGTTGAAGATGTTTCTCATTATTGTTGACATTTTGGTACTAAATATGACATAAACCAAAGCTTTGAAGTGCACTTATTTGACAATTATGTGTTTTCGATCAATCAGAAAAATCTTCCTCAGGGTATATGACTAAAATGGGCTCAAAAACACCTCTACCATCAATTCCAGAGACCACTTACTCCTTATATATCATACTTTGAAGAAAATACAGTTGTATTTTGAGATATGGCCATTAATATAAATATGTTAGGTATATTTTATGAGAGGTTATATTTTTTTAAATGATGGAGCACGACATCATGTGCTTTCATATCAAACACAGTAAGTTATATTCAAAGCATACTCATGAGGTAGTGTTGCTTTATACAGGACAGCAGAAGGAAAACCTCTCAAAGAAGCCTGAAGGTGATGATGGGACTAAACTGGAAGTCTTTGATTGTGAGGCAGCTTCAGAAGTTTTCACTCACCGTCGATGTCTCTCTGGCTGATGGCGAGCATGGACACAGACTTGGTGAGAGGTAGTGACATTGGGGGGCAGCTGTTTCGAAGTGGTCGGTACCGCCTTAACTTTTGCTGCAAACAACAAAAGGTTGCATTAAAAGGTGACATAAAAATACACAAAGCCAAGAAGTGATGGTCAAAAAACGAAAGGAAAAGAAATAGGACACACATTAGTGATCCACATCAATATCATTATCTCTGTTGGATAACTGACAAATCAATGAATGAATCAAAAAACTAAAATGCAGTTCATACTTTATTCATGGTAGTGTTTCACCTGCATTGGTTTCAAATAATACTTTAGCAGAAAAAAGGTAAAAGATTTCCCCATTAGTTAACGCCAGATGCTCAGAAAAAAAGGTTATTTTATTACAATACTCATTCACAGAAAACTTCTGTTAAAGTTATATTATAACATGTTAACTATTAGATGTTGATAAGAACTGCTATGAATGAAGTTTCTAAAGCTGGAAAACATCTTAATTATTTTTCTAAATGTCATCACTGTTACCTTTGTGAGATTTAGGTGATGAGAAAATTTGTAAATATTTCCTATTCTTTTGGAATCAAGCAACAAGTCAACCTGTTTTTGCACGATTAGCTTAGCATGTAGTGGCAAAGGCTGTGTGAAGTCAAATGATAAAGGTTATGTTATTAGTAGAGCTGAATATTGACTCAGATTTACCAAATTGATTCGATTCACGAGGGCCTGATTCTATTTATTTATTGCTTTGATTATCAACCATTTAAGATTTAGTCAATTTTCGATTTAGTTAAAGTAAGTCAGTACACCCACAGGTGTTTACTGACCTGTAACTTGGGGGGAAATTAACAAAAAATGCCTGGGCGTTAGTGACGTCACTGATCTAATCTCAGCCAATAGCAAAATTCACATGTAATAGCTGACATTCAACCCATAGAGGGCATTCACTCTGACATTTTACAACTAAGAACTCTACTAACGCTATTTAAATATGGTGTTTATACAAAAGAGTGGGACCAGGATCAATGAATTACATTACGTCATACTTAATCATGGTAAATGGAGTTGATTTTATATAGCGCTTTATCACCACACTGAAGCAGTCTCAAAGCGCTTTACATATCAGCTCATTCACCCATTCACTCTCACATTCACACACCAGTGGGACAGGACTGCCATGCAAGGCGCTAGTCGACCACTGGGAGCAACTTAGGGTTCAGTGTCTTGCCCAAGGACACTTCGACACATAGTCAGGTACTGGGATCGAACCCCCAACCTCTCGATCAGAAGACGACCCACTACCACCTGAGCCACGGTCGCCCTATATATATATATATATATATATATATATATATATATATATATATATATATATATATATATATATATATATATATATATATATATATATATATCATATATAGTATGTATTCAGCAGAAAAAAAAGTGGTTCACTTTAAGGACATTTCAGTCACTATAACAATTTTACTTGAACATGGGTGAGATTAGCAGTGATCTGATGCTGTAAGTAACTGTTTATTGTTTACATTAACAAATGAGCATTAAACACGGTAGTTAAGACTTATTCATTAATTGATTTTAGGATATTATGAATCGATATCTGGCCATTGAAAAGAAAATCCATTTATTTTTTAACCCACCATTAGTTATTAGTTCATATTATCAGTTCAAATGTCAGAACCAATGTGTGAAGGTATCTGAAGACCAAACCTGTGTGCGTGTGGGTGTGTACTAGGGCTGGGTGATATGGAACAAAACTCCAATCTCGATATTGTTTTTCTTAAAATGGCGATATACAATATTCAAATAAAGTCTGACCTGAAAGACAATTCTGGGTTTAAATTGGTGATAAAAAATGCTACACAGGCACATTTATTAACAAACAGCTGCACAATATGTGTCGCTTTTGTCTTTCTCTCCTCTAAGGGACAGCATGTGTGAGTGAGTTCTGTAGTGTGACTTGTTTAGAGGAAGGTCTTGGTTAGGACGCACTCAGAAATGTATCTAACTGTGCTTTTCATACTTTTCTGAGAAGTAGCAAAAACAGCCACTCCTAAAACAAGTATTTTGGTACAAAATAAGCTATACACATACATATAGTAATTTTCTATATCTCCAAAATAAAAAAAATAAAAAACTTTTTTTTTTTTTTTTTTTTTAAAGGATTTTTTGGGCTCTAGTGGCCTTTATATGACAGTTGCTTGACAGGAAAGGGATCAGAGAGAGCAGGGAATGACACGCAGCAAAGGGTCCCAGGCCGGGAATCGAACCTGGACCGGCTGCAGGTGAGGAACTACAGCCTCCATACATGGGGCGGGCGCTCAACCCACTGAACTACACACCACCCCAAAAATAAAAAACTTGATATATCTTGAATCTGGATATATCTCCCAGCCCTAGTGTGTACATACTGTAACTAAGTGTTGACTTACTGAGCCCTGCCGCCTGCTGCGCTCTTCCCCGTCCTCCTGTTCCTCTGTCAGGGAAACCAGGGACCCTCTTTCCTCACTGTCCTGACGAGACACCCTCAAAGGCTCTAGGACCTGGGGCCCCTGGATGGGGGGACTTCTCAGCTCCTCTTGAGCACCGCTGAGCCCCTCCAAGCTGTAGCTGTGCACACAAGAAACAAGAAAAATATGACAAGAGTGTATGAGCAATGACTCCAGTAAACGGAGCATTCTCCACAATTCATCAAAGCTATATAAGCGATATATATATAATATATACTTGGACAACAAACACAAACATGCACCTATTGACTGGCACACGCACACGCACACGCACACACACACACACACACACACACACACACACACACACACACACACACACACACACACACACACACAGCTGCTCCTGCATAGTGTTTAGTCAGCTGAGTTATCACCAGGACTGTGGAGCAAATTTACACATAAAGCAGCTGCAGACGGCTCCCAGCATCAGCATCAGCATCAGCATCAGCATACACACAGCTCTGCAGCTGTGATTTACAAACCCAATTCCATCCATCTATGACTGGAAATATGAGTGTGAAATCCAACACAATGATTATGGTGAGGAAAACTACGGCTACATTTCAGGATGAGCTACTGTGTGAGGCTTGGGGACAGGCTTGGTGGTAGTTAAGGCTGCGGCAGTAAATCTCTCTTATCTGCTGCCTTTAGGTTTGTATGGCATTCCATTATCTAGCAGATCACCAGTCTAACACATTCTCAAGGATGATTAAGTAAAACTGGCCAAGAAGAATCATGACTGGGTGATTATGAGTGACCGGTAGTGGGGAGCAGCACTCACCTGTGCTGTGGGCTGTGAATGAAGATGGCTCTATTTGTCATATTAAGGCTTCCTTCCTGGCACTATTAGTACATACTATCACACAGAGCCAGGAGGTCTTGCATGCTGAAAAATGAATAAAAGGGGAAGCCACTGCTGCTCTCTGCCTGTTGGTGGTTGCCAGCTGGCTGGGTAGATCATACCCACCCTCCCACCCTCCTTCCCTCCCTCCCTCCCTCCCTTCCTCACTCTCTCCCTCACAGGGTAGATCATACCCACCCCAGGCAGTCAGCAGCAACGGCAAATGCAAATCATGCAGTCTTTCTTTACGCCCTATTCAAAAAAGGTCAAGTTGTCACAGCAAACACACACACACACAAACACACACCTACACACACTGTATACCTGGGGGACCTAACTACCCCCGCACCATGGCTGTGGAGAGCATCATGAGGACACCAGCTTATACTGACAGAGTGGAGACATGTTGGTGGTTAGAAGTCAAACAGTCACGTACTGTGTGGAAGAAGCAGAGCAACAGACTGAGTGACACACAGATTATTTTATACTAAAGAGTGGAGTTAATCTGTCAGATGCAGACCATGGAGGTGGGACGATATAGTCAATTCACGATGCAAGCAGTGGGTGCCTAATGGTTTACCCCCAATTTCCACTGCATGCGTAACTACTCCTTCATGCCGGAGCCCTCTGCAGCAGAAACGCAGCCCTTCTATTTTTGCTGGACGCCTGTGCTGTGCTAAATAAATTTGGCAAAGATAAGCCGGTGTGGGACAGGAAGGAGTGCACAGACGCAAAAAAAAATATCTGCTTTATTTTCAAAATAAAATACTCTTGTGTTCAAGGCTTTTTGTATGGCTTTGTGGTTCTCTTTGTATTGACTACAACTCACTATAATGCACGATTATAGTGGGGCCGTGGGGATTGATGGACTGCAGATTACGCTGCAGTTACGCAGCAGAGATGTTACGGAGTCGTTACGCATTCAGTGGAAATTTGGAGTCAGGATGCAGGCTTGTAATCTGAGGGTCACCGGTACAAATCCACTGTTGAGCAAGTCTCTTAAGGCTAGACCAAAGAAAATGCAGTTTGAAAATAAATGTGCTTAAATTTGACCAACTGTGGGTATGACCTATTCAACCGTTGTGGGGAAATAAAATACATTTTTTTTTCCGATTATTTTTTTTTATTTTCAATTTTTTTTGTATCATTTTATTAATTACATTTTATTTTATTAATTACATTTTATTTTATTTATTACATTTTATTTTATTAATTTATTTAATGTATTATTTGTATTTAATGTTTTTCTATCTAAAGTGCAGAAAGTGCTGCTTTGCAAACAGAACACAACAAAAGATACTGACTATTTGAACACAGACAAAGTCTCGGGCAGGTGAAAAAACACGCTCTCTATGGACAGATGTAGCACAAATGAAAAAACATGCGCCCCCTCGCAACATAGCAATACAACTTATGCCATCGACAATATCTCTTGTGATGCTTTAATATCGCGATAACTTGTTGCGCTATGTATCGTCCCACCCCTAGCTCTACTTCACATGATGCTACTTTTCACAGGAGCATGTTTTGAGCTGCAGGCAGGAGGTAGAGGTAATCTTAAAGTCAGAAATACACACATAAGCGCCACCACACACTGGTGGGTGGTATATGATGCCATACATTACCATAAATGAATATATTGTCATATTTATGACTCTCAGTGATTGGGTCTGACAACCTCCATCTCCATCTGATAATAAATAAGTGGTGTGCCACCCATCAAGGTTAGATTGTACTCATGTGGGTGGGTGGAGTAGGCCAATCTACACATGACTCTACAGCTTGATGACTCACTACCCCCTAAAATATGTTGCTCTCATAATTGTAATTAAATTGTAATTAAGTTTAAATAATTGACTTTGCCAACACTGCTCCCTTCACTGTAAAGCGAATCTGAGTACCCAGAAAAGCTCCATAGAAATATGACAGTGTTGCTCAAGGGCACCACGGAAGTGCTCAAGATTTGCCCTGGCACCTCTCCAGCTACCAGAACAACTTCCGGTTGTTTTTTTTTTTGGGTCCTAACCGGGACTTGAACCTCATGTTCCCAACCCATGTCTCTATGGACTGAGACACTGCCTCCCCAAAAATAAATTAAGTTCCAATTGTTCAAGATTTGGTTTCTTCCTTTTTAAGTTTACACATGAGATGTTTACTGTATGTAAGAGACATGGCAAGAAATAACAGTACTTCTACTTGAGTAGGATACAGTATATCAGTGCTCTTCACACCTCTGCTGATCCGTTGTTTGGTGAGTTGGTGGCAGGTGATGCGGCCCACAATTTTCTTAGCAGGAAAATTCTCTCTGCTTTATTATTATTACTAAATTATTATAACTGTACTAATTACTAAATTCACTAAAGTGTGAACTATTTCCAACATAAATCCTTCCAATCCAAACATCCAGAGTCACACAATGCATCTCAATGTGACTGCAACCACACATTTGCATGTTATTCCTGTATTTCATGCAAGTTCCAGCATGGATAAGAAAAGCAGGGGAACTTTTATTTTCCTTTTTATTTTTAGTGGCACATTTGCAGGGATAGGTAACAGGGATAATAGGGAAAGTTTTCCACAAAGGTTACAGCTCAATAACCCATGTTGTCCACCAATCAAAGTTATATACCTTCTGTGAAAGGATGACTTCCCCTCACCGGAGCTATGGAGGGAACTGGAGAACAATAGATAGAGAAAGAGATGGAGGGAGGGAAGGAGAAGAGAGAGAGAGAGAGAGAGAGAGAGAGAGAGAGAGAGAGAGAGAGAGAGAGAAGATGGTGGATGAGATGAAACATGACTTTGAAAGGTTCGTTTAGTGTCAACGGCCACATTTACATGTGATCTTCAATTCATCTTTTATTCAGAATAAAAAAATATATCTTCTTTAAAAAGATTAAAACTGACCTTGTAAACATTTAATTCCAAATGAAGGTGGCCATTCCAAATGAAACTTAAATTCAAATTAACTGGCTGGTTTATTCAAAGGGAATAATTCCTTGATCTTGTAAACGTTTAATTCCGCTTCAAATGAATTCCGGTCGTTCTGCGCATGCTTGTCCTGTTGCGATGACGCATTGGTGACAACATAATCCAAGATGGCCGCTCAAAGCAAGCGTTGGACTCGAGCAGACACTATTTATTTAATAAGAGTCTTAGAAGATATGGACATAATGAAAAGAGTGGGTGGACGATAGAAACACTGGGGACATGAAGCCCTGCATCAGGACACAGAGCTTCACTAATGACAGGTGGGTCATCACAAAGTTCTCCTTCCACTTAACATTCTGTATAGGAGAGGTACAGCACCCATTGCACTAACCCTTGGCTATGATTGGCCAAAGTACGGTCATCTGCCTTTCTTCTCCTTCTCCTGCTCAACTGACCAAAGTGAAACTGTATGTTATCATCAAGCTACTGCTTCAAAACTACAATCAATATAAAGCTGAAAACAGTTCTAATTATGTGGTCTCCTATGTTGTAGCTGAAAAGAAAAGGTCGGTTGTGTGCTTTATCCCGATAGACGTGATACGTCACGTTTGCTCCCTGTCCAATCAGAACCCTTCCCAAACCCACAGACTTAAAGTGGAATTGAATAAAGGCGAATCAATGCTTTTTCCATATAAACCTCAATTCGGAATGACTATTTCCATCTAAACACGAAGCAGAGCACTTTAATTCTGAATATTTAAATCTGAATTAAAAAAGATCATGTAAATGTGGCCAATGTGTGGTCAATCTCAAATAATGTTAAAGAGTAACTAAACCCCATGGTTTTTTCTGAAGTGCATCTAGGCTGGAAATTTTAAATATGCCTTGATTAAGGGCGGGGCTCCTAGAGCAGTTAGGACACGCCTAGTCTGTACTATAAAATCTCCAAAGAACCATCTATGCTACGCTAATTAGCTACTCAATACTCACAATGCCTCTCTATCCACAATTCTCTCAATCCAACACTCGTCGCAGATTGCAGAGTCAACAGATGCTAGTTTTTCTAGGAGGGGCGGAGCTAACAGTGGTGGTTGGTGACAACACAAACCAACATTCTCAGCCAATAGCAACATTCAATTGTAATAGCCTGGTTTAATCACATTGACGGAAGTCATTCTAGTCTTAAAACAACAAACAACACTTCTTCATACCCAAATACATTTGTTTTCAGCTGATAAAGTGAATTTAGGGTTTAGTTAAACATAAACATTTTAACCTCAGCCATTCAAACCAATTCTATATTCAGTCAATATCTTTTTGATCACAGAAAAATAATTTCTGTCACTACTTAGAGAGTCTAAAGTTTCTCCCTTTAGTTCCTCTGAGCTCAAAGACAGACTGATAGACGAGTGAGCTCACACTAAACAAATCAAATGCTTCAGTATGATCTTTTAGCGTTTGCTAGCTTGATGTGAATTCAAAACACTAAAACATGGAAATCATCCCTAGCATGTGTCATTTTAAATGTGGTAAAAAGAAATCAAATCTTTGTTAATGTTACCTTGATTTGAAAGAATTAAAACCTCATAGCAGATGTGAAAAAAATGGGAAAATTGTTGGTAAATGAGTTTACAAACGATTAGGTTAATTGTTGGGTGCAGCGATGCGTGACATCCCTCAGATAAAAGGATGAGGAGATGTTGCAATGAGTGCAACAAATATAAGAATGCTATTTCTCAACATGAAATCATGAAAGCATTGAAGATGTCATCATCTTTGGTGCTCAGCGTCGTTATAGGACCCAGGAGATGTAGTGTGGAAAGAAACAAAGTGGACAGTTTGTATCAAATGGTCACAATGTTCTGTGTCAAAGGGCAAAATGTGATTGAAAAATCATAAAGACACGAGAAATCCCTCAATGAACTCAGCAATAGGTCTGTGGAGATTAATGTTGACCAATATTTACAGCAAGGATTAGAGAGTAATGAAGTATTATTCACATAAAAATGTTTAAACCTTTCCAAAACAGACCCCATCATTTTCATGAAGGCAAATGAACAACATTCTCTACACATCTTCATAGAATAAATATAAAAACTAATGAAAACTGAAATGTTTAAATCATTATTTTGCAGTGTAGATTAAGTGATTATATAAAAAGGAACATTTGATTGATTATTGATCAACGTCGCATGTTAACCTATTTTTAATTTTTTTTTTTTTCTTAAATCTGTATCTAATCCTCACATTCACAATTATGTGTGAGTTTTATAACCTTGCCTGCAAGATGAATTCTGGCGTTCACAAACACCACAATCCATCTTGTGCTGTTCCCACCTTTGCCTTTTGAATCTGAACTGAAACGGTTTGAACCAATCATGAGGCAGTGTTGTGGTTTAGGGTGGGATATCCAGGTGTGACGAAGGCAGAAGCGCCAAAGCACATGCACCAGCATGTGCAGTTGCGGGGAGAGGAACTAGCCGAGCTACCGCTATTAGCACAGCTCCAAATCAAAATAGAAAGATGTTGACGCAGGAGGATGGTTAACGTGCCATTAACTGTAAAACAGCAAAAGTCACTCAACGACATAAAGACCACAGCATTACTATCCCAAAAGAAGGTTTTCACCAGTGGAGACTTGTTGTTGTTATAGCAGCGTCTCTGCTGCGCATGCCAATGATGACATCATCATTTGTTACCGTGTGATTGGCTAAAACAAATCATGGTAGACAGGCGCTTCGCCCAATCAGCTTCTGTTCATGTCCCTCCCTGGTTCCAAAAGGAATCGCCAGACACAGATCCAGATCAATGTGGAGAACTGGAGTTAGAGGGAGGGGCTACACATCAATCTGGCTCTAGCCAGGTTAGGAATTTTATTGATCTGTGCAAAAATGTAAAATAACAAGATAAACACTGTACTTACAGTATGTACTTACCGGTACTATACATTAATCATTGTTATTGTACTGTATTGTGCTGTAGTGTGTGTACATTAGTGTAGACTGTGTGTGATTTACATTTTTAAGTATAACATACTAATGTACTAATCATACGTCAAAATGTGTATGTAGTGCATTCAAATGAGATAGTATGGAAAAATTGAGTACAAGATAAACTAATAAAACTTTATGGGGAATTTTTTTAAGTATGCACAGTGGGCACACTAGTCATACTCAACCGTCCCATGATGCATTGCGAGTGGAATGTAAAATCGTCCTGGGACTGGTGTCACGGTCTGAGTTTACATCGTACTGAGTTCCTCTTAAAATCTCAGTACGTGACTGCTACGTACTGAGATGTACCCGTACTGGGTTATACTAATTTTAAAAAATAAAGTTACATTAGGTTAATTGTTTTTTACTGCAATGTATATGATTAATCACAGCATTTATCAACTTAATTATTTGTATCCAAATTTTTGTAAACGTTTGTAAAAACTTACTGTTTGTATCCCAGACATGGTGCTTGGCTCGGTACCTGAGAATCCTGAGCTCCTTCTTGTCGGTGTCTGGTGATGGCGTGACCTTCACCATGAAGAAAATTAACTGGTCTATCATTTCTTTGTGGCGTTGGAACCTCTCCCGCCTTGTATATTGAGGAGTTGTACATTTTTGTACAAGGAAAGGAGCCATTCAGCACTCGTCAAATAACCTTAGCTTTGAAATTAAATTTTTTATCTCAGCACGGCGGAAGTAGAAAAAAGCTAAGCGGAAGTAGCATAAATTCATTATCCGGTAGAGCGCACGCTTATAACCGATCTCAGACCAATGTGAACTCAGACTGTGACACTGTGACTGTGCGGCTTCAAGCTAAAAATCAAACACCCCCTTTTCAAAATAAAAGCATCTCTTCTTGTCTTCCATTAGTTTTAATGCTTTTGTAAATAGGGCTCTTGTTTTGAAGTTAACCAGACATTTTGTTGGAATTCAATGTGTTTATGGATCAAATGAGCATGTTGATATTCTACTTGGTCATTTTGTCACTTAAAATGTTTTCAGAACTTTCAAAGGTGGAGAATCAACGCAAATATTTAGCCTCAGTGTGATTCAGGTTTTTGTGAATGTAGGTTTGAAATAAATCTGCTCACATCAGGCCTACTGACATCTGATGGCTGCCACCATAGAAGCATGTGGATAGAGCTGCTTCACATCAGCTGGGGTCTGTATGATGTAGTTAGGAATGAAATGCAGATTTCTCTCCTCTCTCACCTCCTCTGGTTCATCTCTGCGTCTCCTCCGTGGTTCTTTCCTGGACCCCAGCTGTGGCGACGGAGAGGTGACACAGAGCGTGCGCTACTTCGAACTAGACAGGAACGCCGTGGGACTTCGGTCACTTTGTCTTTTGCCTCTTCATCAACTTCCCCTGCTGCGGCTGAATCTCCTCCGCCTACACTAGCACCATCCAGCCCAGCAGCAGCAGCAGCAGCGATGGTGGTGGTGCTGCTGTCAGGGCCAACCCCTTCCTCTGGGCTCCAGCTGCAGCTCAAGCCCTGGCTGCCCTCTGGGCTGGAACTGGAGAGACCCACGCTGGCTGTGTCATCTGTAGAGGAGAGAGAGATGGACACCTCGCTGGTGCTATCTCCTCCCGTCACCGGCTCGTCATTCTGCAGACATGAAAAAATACATATTAGACCAGAACTGTGCGTTTAAGGGTCAAGAGCAGAGATAGGCTACTGTAAAATTACTTGCAAAAATCCGTAGAGGAATACAGAAATACACAAAATTACAGGAAACTATACAAAACAAGAATAAAATTCACAAAATGGCAACAAAACCACACAAAATGACATGATAAATGCAAAAAGTAAATCCAAAAACACAAAAACAACAACAAACACGGACAGAATGAGAAAAATGCACAAGATGACAACAAAAACACGCAGAAACCCTTTGTTCTTTCCTGTATTAATGCTCAGATTGATCATTGTTCTAAATGCTGACATAAATGTTGATAATGTGGCTGTTGATCAGACAATCACAGTTTTAATGCCTCCCACTGTGACCAAAAATTACAGCAAAAAACACAAAAATACATAAATGAAAGAAAGCAATTCAAAACGACAACAAAAATACACAAAAACCCAACAGAAATGACCAAAAATTACTTGGAAAACAAACTAGAGGACTACAGAAATGCACAAAATTATAGAAAACTGTACAAAACGATTTTGCATATTGACTACAAAAACACACAAAATCACACGAGAAATAAACAAAGTGAATTAAAAAACACAAAACAACAACAATAACTGTAATAAATGAGTGAAAGATGACAACAAAAACACTCAAAAAACCTTTGTTCTTCCCTGTATTAATGCTCAGATTGGTCATTGTTCTAAATGCTGACATGAATGTTTATGTGGCCCTTGATCATACAATCACAGTTTTAATGGCCCCCGCTGGGTTAAAAGTTGTCCATCTTTGGCCAAGACTGAGTCGTCATTGCCTTACAGTCATTTTTTTATTAGCTATATGATGAGCAAAACTGTTTTAATTCACAGTTGATTTAAAGCAAAGTTTTAATGAAAAGTTGATTTATTACTTCTAAAAGCAGAAGTGTTATATTACATATTCTATAAACTTAAGATGAAGTGAACTGTATCTGGCAAGATGTTCAATTAAACTTAACCATATAATTTATAAAACAGCTGTCCTTCAAATGGTCATTATTGACCCAGCGGCTCACATTCTATAACCATAAGCATTCGTGCACACATGCAGGGGGTGAAGAGAGAGAAAGCAGGAGAAGCTTTTTAATCCACAGGAGGGAAATAGAATAAGGAACAAATGGCAGGGTGTGACCCAGTCATCATGATACATGCCAATAAAACTCATCTTTAAAAGACAACCTTCACTTTTATCATGTGGAGGGCCATATACCGCTCATGGTTAATGTGATATGATTTTAATTGAAATAAAGACGAATAACTAGATGTTTGAACATGACTTAGAAGGAAAAGAAGGTGCCACTGCCAAGTAAAAATAGTCACAGGGATGGGTGGGAAAAAAGCTCCACATACAGTTCAGGTTTGGGATAGACCGGTTAGAGGTAATTAGTAGGTGTGAGCTTTAACTGGGCTTATTGTGACGCCAGCTGCAGTGTGAGTGCAGGGCATAGAGCGGCTTCTGTTGGGGGAGCTGGCAATGAAAGATGGGCTTTATGCTGCAGACTGCGCTTCCTCTGGGAGTGAGAGGACGCAGGACTGGGCCTGCCTTTAACTGTGTGTGTGTGTGTGTGTGTGTGTGTGTGTGTGTGTGTTAGATGGGTGTTGGGCACCAAGTGTCTGTGACTGAAGGCAGAGTTAGCTGTAGCGTCTTAGCTGAGGCTCCACTCTGGACAAGGCGTTACTATGTGGGGCTGCTTTTCTCTCACAGTCTGACAACATGTTATGTTTCACTGGCTGCAACAGAATACAACCAGTGGTTGATGCTTTCCAGTGTATAATTTAAAGTTCAGCTCATGGAACCCTAAACAAAGTAAGTGGATAGAGAAAATTACCCATTTTTAGGTACCATATACCGATGCCCTGAGGCACAGGGCCCTTTAGAGCAGTGGTTCTCAAACATTTTTTGGCTCAAGTACCCCTTTCTCTTATTTCTGAATGCAAGTCCCCCCTTTGTCTGACTACAACACTTTGCTCAGAATTCTGTAAGAAAATAACTATCGAGCATAATGATGGAATGAATGAGTGATAACACTCATTTTAAAGAATTTCATTTTCTAAATAAAAGGAAAGAATCATTTCTAGTCATATCCTACCTGGTGTGGGACCAAGACTGATCCTTGTATTTTCAGTTCATGTTCTAATCAAGATCATTTCCATTATTGTTTTGTGTTTTTGTGTCATTTTGTGTATTTTGTTGACGTTGTCTGTTCTTTTTATTATTCAGTATATTTTTTCTCTTATTTTGTTGTCATTTTTGTGTATTTTTGTTATTATTTAAATTATTCTCTCTCAGTGTATGTGTTTGTGGTGTCGCCTGGTTGTTTTCTATGTAGTTTTGTATGTTTTTCTGTATTTTGTAGTGATCATGTGTATTTTTCTCTCATTTACTGCATCTTCGTTGTTGCTTTGTGTGTTGCTGGTAATAGTAATAATTTTTCTCTCTTAGTGTGTGTGTTTTTGGTCTCATTTTTGTGTGTTTTTGTTATTATTTAAATTATTCTCCCTCAGTGTATGTGTTTTTGGTGTTGTCTGGTTGTTTTCTATGTAGTTTTGTATGTTTTTCTGTATTTTGTAGTGATCTTGTGTATTTTTCTCTCATTTTCTGCATCTTCGTTGTTGCTTTGTGTGTTGCTGGTAATAGTAATAATTTTTCTCTCTTAGTGTGTGTGTTTTTGGTCTCATTTTTGTGTGTTTTTGTTATTATTTAAATTATTCTCCCTCAGTGTATGTGTTTTTGGTGTTGTCTGGTTGTTTTCTATGTAGTTTTGTATGTTTTTCTGTATTTTGTAGTGATCATGTGTATTTTTCTCTCATTTTCTGCATCTTCGTTGTTGCTTTGTGTGTTGCTGGTAATAGTAATAATTTTTCTCTCTTAGTGTGTGTGTTTTTGGTCTCATTTTTGTGTGTTTTTGTTATTATTTAAATTATTCTCCCTCAGTGTATGTGTTTTTGGTGTTGTCTGGTTGTTTTCTATGTAGTTTTGTATGTTTTTCTGTATTTTGTAGTGATCATGTGTATTTTTCTCTCATTTACTGCATCTTCGTTGTTGCTTTGTGTGTTGCTGGTAATAGTAATAATTTTTCTCTCTTAGTGTGTGTGTTTTTGGTGTCATTTTGTGTATGCTGTTGTTGTTGTTTGTCTGTTCATTTCATTATTCAGAATATTTTCTTATTCAGTCATTTTTAATCTCAAATTGTGAAAAGAAAAGAAAAGAATCCTGCAATTTTCTTCAAGTTACTCCACAAAATCTCTTCAAATTACATAAAAATTGAAAAATAAAGTCCTGCATGGGCGGATACATGTCACTTATTACTTTGATATTATCAGTGTCGTACATATTTTATAATTTATTTATATGTGAAAGTCCAAACTTACTAATTTTCCCACCTAAATTGTGCTGCCCACTTCAGATGAACTGCTCTGTATTTGACCCCTGAACTAAAATGAGTTTGACACCCTGCCTTAGTGTCTTGAAAGCAGACGTAATTTGAAAAAAAGTGCCGAATAAATTGTACCTGTTACCACAACCAAGTAAAGTGGACTAAAGCTGTGTGGCTACCAATTAGAGATAATGCTGGAAAACAGCTAGCGCCCAAGTTACTAGGCAACCTCTGATGATTGTGCAAAATGAGAAAGAGAGGAGAAAATAGGGCAAAGCAGTGAATGATAAGGTGCCTCTATCCACTCTATCTCTCTTACCTAAGCTGGAACAGATGGATCTCTATGTCAGTCACTGTGGATCTTTGACCCCAGATTTTAGCGTAATCTATATTTTGTAGATTTTCCCTCAATGGCCCTCATTTATAAACCGTTTGTACGTTCAGATCTGAGCGTATGGCGCAGGTTTGACCAATTTCACGCAAGCTTTGGTATTCATCAATTCTGACGTGATCGTAAGGTCAGATCAGATCTTACGTCAGCTTCAACCTCATATACGCAAATCTGAGTGTGTGGATTTGTGCTGCAGCACAGGACAATCTGAGTGAGACTGAAAATACAGTAATAAACAAGCTTCAGCTGTTATTTCAGCATAAGCAGACACGCATTCAGAACAGATCAAAACAGATTATTAAAACAAAATAAAATTAATTTTAAAAACCCATATTATTACTGATACCTGTACTTTTCTGGTTCTCCTTCAATAAACGCACTGATAAACCCTGCTACTGGACAGGAGCTCATAGGTTCAACACACACACACGCACACACCGGGATCACAGGAGCGCTGCTTCTGTTCTGTGTTGGACCAGCGTGGGAACGCTGCTATATATATATATATATATATATATATACATATATATATATATATATATATATATATAGAGAGAGAGAGAGAGAGAGAGAGAGAGAGGAAATGTGTGATGTTATTTTAACCTGTTTTGCACAACAATGTGAAGGTGAATGGAGCGATGTCTGATGCATTAACGCTGCGTGAGGAGCCAAAGCCAGACTGACTCGTCTGCTTTTTCTTGACAAAAAAAAAGCAGGGATTTACGCTTTTAGGCTGTGGATGAGTAACATTTCATTTAAACCATCATTAGACATTGGATAAGTAAGTTATTGATAAGTTAATTCAAACCTCAGCCTGAGTCTGTTCCAATACAAAAACGCTGCTCACTTCCTCTGTTATTCTCTTCCACAGAGTATTTAAAATGAGCTCCTTAAATTCCAGTTTTCACACCACCAAAAAGCACATCTTTGTTCTTCTTCACCTCAACTGTGAGAACGCTGATTTTCATCTCGGAAACATTTATTTCTTTGCAAGTGTCTGTTTGACCGCAGTGGGTGGGGCCTCCCAACCAGGAATATTTTCGTATGCTGGGATTGGTCGATACGAATGTTTCATGAATCACATGTTGGTCCTGTCGTACAACACAATGTGTACTCGTTTTCATGCAACGTTGATAAATGAGGACCAATGAACCAAGGAAAGAAACCTCTTTGTTTAGCCACTGGTTTAGACAGATGTTATTAACCTTATATTGGATTTCCTCTAAAACTGTAATGAGGCTAAAGCTAACATTGGCAACAGACCAACAACACACAATCCATCCATTTAATACAGTATATCACCTTGTCCTTTTAAGATGGTGAAGCCATTTTCACAGCTAAGGTCATTTAAACCAATCACCAGTCAATGATAGGGGAACAAAGACAATCTATACAATTTACTAACTAAAGACCTGATCCTGGCTCCTTAATTTATCTGAAATCTCAAATAGTTTCTCTTCCTATTGTTCCACTTTTGTACACAGTATCTCATAAAGCATGAGACCTGAACCTGTGTGAAAATCCAATCAGAAACAAAGGACCACATGTCCTATATCACCAGAGGTTTTACTAGTCTCAGCATCACACTGTACACTCCCAGACAGTGTCTGCACTGACTTTATCCAATATAGTGTCCAACAAATGCTTCACATTATCACAAATACATTTCAAGAGCTGACTACAGCAGAAAGTGAGCGATATCTGGTTTTTTTAACTGCAACCAAAGGCTGTCTGGCTTCAAACAGACTTTTTAACAGCAGCAGAGGAGTGACAGCAGGGACTACAGCTTGTACTTTAGCAGCAGCACAGAAAAGCTGCAGGCTTTAAAAGATGCTTAGTAGATCTTTGGCACCTCTGCCTCGAGGTGCTGGTAAATAAGAATCTGAGTCAAATTATAGCTTGATGTATTCTATACAATCACAAGTTTTCAGAGCATATAGGAAACGCTTTCTCACATTTTAACATCGGTGGAGCTGGAATTTGAAATGACACAACCATAGATCAGGTAAAATTCTGAGCATAAAGCATAACCACAGTAATTGTTGCACCTGTCATGGACTGTTACACCACATGATCCTGCATTTATGAGTTTATTGGTTCTGCAGTTTTAATTGGTAACACCACACTACAGGCATTTAAATGTAAGGAAAACAAATGACAAACCTTAGACAGAAAGTTCATTTATGCTTTCACTAAAACAAGGTCACATGTAATACATTAATAAATATCATTATAATTTATTATAATTTGTGTTGACTGCTATGGACTGCCTAGCTCTGGTTGAGAGGTGGCACCAGCAGACGACCCTCAACAGGTACTGTATAAACTAAGGGTGTATAAACTAAGTTCATTGCATTTTATTTACATAAAACATACTGGGTACTTTAATAAATGTATGTGGTTAATTTTTTTTAGAATTTAACAACTTAACAAAATCGGAATCTGTTGTAGAAACAAAGGTAAAACTTTTTTGAAAAATGGTTCTTAAATTACAGTTAGTTACCATTTACTTGCTTTCACAAGTAAAAAAAAAAAAGCATTTCATATCATTTTGTAATTGTAAAGGTGAAATTTGTAATTATTGATATTGTGATATATCGTGATGTACAGTATAACGTATTGTTTAGTATCGGGATATATTATATCGTGAAATGCCAATCGTGAATCATATCGTCAGATTCAGGCAATGCACACCCCTTGCTCAGATGGTAGAGGGATCGTCTTCTGATCCAGAGGTTGGGGGTTCGATTCCAGTCTACACCTGTCTATGTGTCGAAGTGTTCTTGGGCAAGACACTGAACCCCAAGTTGCTCCCAATGGATGATTAGCACCTTACCATTTAGTATAAAGCAGGTCACAAGGTAAATAGGGGTGTGAAAAAAAACTGATTTCACGATATATCGTGATTTTTTTGGGTGCCAAGTTTAAACTGATTTTTTTTATTTAAAAAAAAAATAATGTTAGTTTTTTATTTATTTATTTTTATATGTGATCAATATTTTTGTGTATTTGTAATATTTCAGTGGATACAATGCTTTAAATGTGTTGCAAGGATGCACTTGATTTTATGATGGCAGTGTGTAATACCTGCAATATTTATATATGTACAGACATTTTATTTTCATATAATCTGTTCAGATCAGTGTTTAAACTGACACAATAGGAGAAATGATTTTTTTCTTATTTTTGTGCATTGTCAGTAACTCAGGGTGATTTATCATTAATGTTCTCACTTACAGTTGTTACAATGCCGTCATTATGTTGTCATGGTTACTTTGAGACTTCTACACAATAGTTTCAGTGAAAAGAAACTTGTTGCACTTTATTTTATGATGGCAGTGTGTAACACTGCATTTTCTTTTTATCAGTGAAAATGTGTAAAAACACTAATAACAAATAATAAATAGGATGTTTTGAAGCAACTAGTTTTGACTCAATTTATCCTCTGAATGATCAATATCTTCCGATGAACATATACAGCAACTTGATTTTTCATCTCTACGTTTAATTTTGATATTAATTGGGTAAGCGATATATCACGATATCGTGATAATATCGTATTGCAACCCATGTGTTGTGATACGTATCGTATCGCAACATCCTTGCCAAAACTCACCCCTAAAGGTAAACTAATGAAATGTTTTTGATTGAAAAAAATGGAGGTGTGACCTTAGTGAAGACGCCGTCGTATCCTGGCTCTACACTGAGGAAGCTCTCTGTGTCGCTGCCAGAGTCCCGGTGGGCTGATGAGGGACAGGTGGTGCTGCTGCTGCTTCTACTGGACAATGTGGGAAGTGCTGACGTTTCTGAAAACCACAAAAGACACAAATGCCAGAAGATGTTGAATTGAAAAAAATGCACTTGTGCAGAGTCTGTTTAACTGTTACAAGTTTCATTCTGTGGTATGACATTTGGAGGAAATAACTCGTAAATCAGCATTTCCCAAAAAAAAAAAACATGCTTTTCTTTTACCGTGCCTTAGAAAGCACAGGCAGGTGGCTTAGACATCAAAGACTTCTGGGAATGTGAGATGTGGCGAGCGTACCAGATCAATGGTTATCTGTCCCCCATAAAGATGTCTATAATGAACTGCAAAGACCAGCAACGTGTATCTGCGGGAGCCTCTGAGGGCCGAGCAGCTAAACTCACTGTGAGAAAATGGCAAATGGAAATGCTATTGATGTTCTCCAAAGCCACCCAAAGCCCAGTGAATGTGGATGAAACAGAGATCATCAAATGTGTCTGCTGGCTTTTCCTCAGCTGTGAACTAAAAAACTTTCTTGATTTACTTTTAATACAGAAAAAAAAAACCAAAAAAAAGGTCAGCTGTCAACTAGCTCACCACTTCCTCAGGTGAGTCAGCGCTAGCACACACTTCCCATTAAATACTCTAAAGGTTACCAAACTAAAGCTGGGTCCTGTGGGCCATAAATGTTCAGGTAAGTAACAATAGTCTGAATTCACCAGACATGGCTGTGTTCAAATCTGCATATGAACGTACTACACACTCAATGAGTATATACTGTCCACCAGGGTTGGAGTCAATTATAATTATAATTGCGTAATTTATTATTAATTATAATTATGACGTAATTATAATTGTAATTGTATTTGAGAAGTATCTTGCTGTTGTAATCATAATCAAATTGTAATTCAGTTCAGATAATTGACTTAGTAATTGTAATTGGAATGAAATATCTTTAAAAACTGTCAAATACAATTTATCCAAACGCAAAACTGGGGAACCAAGTCATAGTTCTATGACTTACACATACATAGTTAACAAGTATTAAGATGTGTTTCGTATCAAGTTTTCCCACGACAGGTTCGTTCTGTTCAGGATCATTTTACCATTTAAAAAAATAAAATAAAATTAGAAACCTAGAGGTATGCCCCACCAAAAATATTAATACCAATGTTTTAATGGATAAGGAAGTCTAAAAAGGTGATCAAGTGATGAGAAACACATTAGATGACAGATAATATTTTTAGTGTATTTTACAGCCGATTTAAAACATGGGTCAAAACTGACCCATTATCATGAAAGCGAACAAAAACAAAAAAAAAATTCGAGTTTCGATTCGACTTTGATTTTTTTTTTTTCAATGCACTCAAAAATGAGTGCAGACATCAGATATATTGTCAAAAGTGCAACTTTATTGCTGTGATTGTCTTCAAGCGTTAAAATGCATAGAGCAATCCCAAAATAAAACAGTAAATGAGGCTCTGTCATTCAACAATTTCAACAACTACATATTTTATAACATATAACATTACAATCAAAAAATGAATAAACTCTTCCCTTAGCATCTCATCATAGCATATAACATATAGCATATAACATATAGCATATAACATATAGCCTACTCACAGGGTAAACAAAGGTAAACTAAGAGGGGGCTGGTTCACATTGCACTACGGTAACCCACAAGGACGGAACACGAAAAAGTCATAAAAACCTGTGGTGGGAAAAAAATTAAATAATAATAAAAAAAAAAATATATATATATATATATATTTTTTTTTTCTAAACTCGAAATTGCAAAATAAATATTGTTTTTATCTACAAATTAAACACAGGAGAAGTTTAAGTTTTATGAGCTTATTTACTAAAGGCTCAATAATTTGGGTTAATTGAATTTAAATTACGTAATTAAGAACATAATTGTAATTGACTTTCAGAAGGAAAACATTATTGTAATTGGAAAAAAATGCTGGTCACCGTAATCATAATTGAGTTATAATTGAACATGAACAATTGAAGACATAATTGTAATTGAAAAAATGTAATTGAACCCAACTCTGCTGTCTACAATATACAATGAGCGTTCGCACTGAAGTATACTTCCAAATTTCCCAAGATGCATTTCAAACCTACAACAACAATAACCTGAAGCACACTGAGACTAAATGTTCTCCACCTTTACTTTGAAAGTTTTGAAAACATTTTAAGCGAGAAAGTGACCAAGTAGAAAATCAACATGTGCTCATTTGATCCATTAAACTCACGGAAACACATTTCATGCCAACATTTCTGAGATTTTTGGAGACCCGGTGTCATGTACTGAGAGCGTATCGTACTGAGATGGTATATGAGCATATATGCGCAACCGAAAAATGAATTTTTGCTAAAAAAATAATAATAATTCATTTTTGTTTTGTTTTCAAAGTGAACGGACACGTGCTTTATTAGTTTATTGGATTATGTTAGGGTTTTAATCTCAGTACGGAGGTAAACTCAGACCGTGACGCACTGTGCAACTGATAAAAGTTCCGGTTAATTTCAAAACAAGAGCCCTAGCATTAAAAATGAATGGAATACGAGAAGAGATGCTTTAGTTTTGAAAAAGAGCTTGAAGCTGGTCCCAGGACGATTTTACATTCTGCTTGCAATGCATCATGAGGCAGTTGAGTCCATGTGTCTATTGTGCGCACTTTAAAAATGTCCCGATATAGTATACATCCTTGTATTTCTCGCGTACTCAATCTTTCCATACTATCTAATACTGCATCAGACGTTAGTATGTCATTTCAAACACAACCATTATGTTTCCACATCCACCTTCCCAATTCACGCTAAAGCCAGCACACAATACAGCAGCTCTCACGCAACCAAAGTCCACAGCAGCAGGTTTGTGTACATGTACGGTCATGTCCAGATAAAAGTGCAGGACCAAAATAAAAGAGGAAGACTGTATCTGGCTACATACACAACAGTGGACACACGTAAGCCAGCAGCTGCCAAGAAAAACTGAATGATATCATTATGAAAATGGTGTTGCTTATAAATGACGTCTATATTTGCCCAATAAATGGAAGTCATTGCTTGTCCCTGTGGAATGTGTTCACCAGACTTCAGTGAGCAGGAGGAAGTTGCCTTAATACGTTTCAGCTCATTGTTTACAGAGAAAGTTCATGCAAGGTTAAATCAGTAAGATATATACTGTACACACAAACACATCCATCTCTCTATACATGCTCTTTCTTTTATTGCACACACTTATCTAAAGTACACACAGACTGCCCTTAGCTAGGAGCTAGGCCTGTGCCTGGCTGGATTTAAATCTTGGCTTTTCAGCTGAGAAAGTAACACCCAACCCTGATGAGTATGTGCAGGTATAAAGGATGAGAGGAAGCCTTAATATGAGAACACTAACGACAGAAATGACATTCGGTGAGAACATTTTGTGCTCATTATTGGATCTAACGTGTAAGGCTGTCAACAGAATATTACAATTAAATAAACTACTTCTTCTTCTTCTCGTCTTTTTGAAGCTGGTTGGTTGTATGACAGTTTCCCCTTTTTCTTTACATAGTATCATACACCAGTGTTTCTCAAATAGGGGTACACGATGACATTAAAAACAAGGGGTTTCATAATGTTTATAATAATACTGATGAAAATAATCTCGATTAGAACATGAACTGAAAATAGGGGTCCTTCTTTATCCCACACCAGGCGGGAAATGACCGGAAATGATAAAAACTATAGAAATAAATCTACTAATGAGACACTAAATACTGTTTCATTCTGCTTATTTACAAAATGATGTTCTTTAAAATGTGTGTAATCACTCATTCCTTCCATCATTATGATCTATAGGGGTTTTTTCATAGAATTCTGAGCAAAATGTTGTAGTCGGACAAAGGAGGTACTTGGATTCAGAAATCAGAGGAAGGAGGTACGTGGGCCAAAAAAGTTCTAAAACCACTGCAATAAACTATATTAAGAATTCATTGAAACTAGGCCTGGCCAATATGTAGATATTGAAGATATATAGAGTTTTCTATTTTGGCGATGTAGAAAATTACAATATTGAATATCAAGTTTTTTTTAATTTCATTTATTTTGTATAAAAATACTCATTTTAGGAGTTGCTGCTTTCTCTACTTCTCAGAACAGCATGAAAAGTACAGTTTGGTGGATTTCTGAGTGCGTCCTAACCCATCCACACTACAGAACTCACTCACACGTGCTGTCCATTATAGGAGAAAAAGACAGAAGTGACACATATTGTGAAGCTGTTTGTTAATAAATGTGCCTGTCTTTCTGGCCAGACTTTATTGAGTTAAACACATCGAGATTCATATCGTATATCGCCATTTTGAGAAAAAATATTGAGATATGAGTTTTGGTGTGTATCGCCCAGCCCTAACTGAATCACACATCCATTAAAACCTTTTGAGTTTTATACACAAGCCTGTTTGGAAGATGAAACTAGGAGATTCAGCTGTTGTGGTGAGGGGGGGCATCGTCGGGCAGGGGGCGGGTGGAGGATGGGTTGAAGTTTTGCAGAGGGAGAGGTCAGTCACCCATACCACTTCTATAGTTTACAGCAAGCTGCTAAAATGCAATAACTCTGGGGTGAATGATAGGCCGTTTTTAGGAGACTTCCTTTGACTGAATACGTGACATAACCAACATTACTACTGGCCTGTTTAACACGTGTGCTAAAGCTGACACAGCTAGGTGTGCTAATGTGGCGTGGCAAACCATTTCACCTCTAAACAAACATGTATTAAACTAAGATGATGGTTTGTCTCATGCTCACACTGTATTGAGTGAATGAGCTTAAACACTGTAAAGATCAGCTGATCAATTATTGAGTAAAATATACAACTATCTCAAGTTGTTTATTTGTTTGACTGTCACATTGTGACCTCATCAATTCTAGGTTATTTGTTTTTTCACTGTGTTTTTTTTTTTTACCATTTTTAGACCCAAATGGTTAAAAACTGAAATCTAAACTGACCTTTGAGCACAAGTGCTGCAGCAGAGCTCCGCCGTGACCACGGTGGTTTGGAAGGCTGACACAAAAACATTTCAACTCCGAGGCTTCAGACTTCCACATCAGTCCTTGTCAAAGCGTAATCCCCAAATGGAAAAGAGCAGCATGTGCGTGTAAACCCAAGGAGCTGTAAGTGGGGAGGATTTAAGACTCCACCCACTCACACCTGTCCACTAAAACTAGCAGGGGACTGTGAGCTTTGACAGCTGTCTTCCTTCCTTGGTTTTAAACAGACCACCAACACCACTCACCCTCACACACCCAGCACAGGTGGAAGGCGGGTCACAGGGTGGGGGACATTACTGCTTCAAAACTATTTTGTTTAACATAAATTAAAGCAAAGGAGCTCAAACACAATTCTTAAAGGTCAACATTTTTCAACAAGTCAAAAGTCCATTTATTGTTTATGGTCAAGCAACAAGTCATAATTATGTTGTATTTAAAACTCAATATAATTTGCATTCAATACAAAACAAACATACTAAAATAAAAATACAATACCATTTGATCTTTGACATAAATTCAAATGAATATTTCAACAAAACAAGGTTGTGTTCAAAATTACATACTAATGTACTACTGTAGTGCATTCACAATAGATAGTATGAAGAGATTGAGTATGCGAAAAATACCCGGATGTATACTATATCGGGATATTTTTTAAGTATGCACAGTGGGCACACTAGTTATACTCAACCGCCCCATGATGCATTGCGAGCAGAACGTTAAATTGTCCTGGGACTGTCTTCAAGCTAAAAATCGAACGTCCCATTTTCAAAATAAAAGCATCTCTTCTTGTCTTCCATTAGTTTTTTAAACAGTTTTGTAAATATTGCTCTTGTTTTGAAGTTAAACAGAAGTTTAGTCAGTAGCACAATGGAATAGGGGTGGGAACCTCTGGCTACCTCACGATACGATACGATATGCGATACAACGCTCACGATAACGGTTATCTCACGATATGACGATACTGCAATTATAGATATATTGGTCAGAAATCAATGTACAATAATCTATGACATAACAAGAAAAAAAAATATTGAGTGAAAAAATAACATTTTTATTTTATATCTCTGAAAGACAATAAAATGAAAAAGTGTCCTATGAACAGTGACACTATTCTAGTGCAACATTTCTGTAAATAAGTGTCAACATACCAATGTAAACAAATAAGTATCTCCAATAGTGCTTTCTGTAAACAAAAAATAGGGTCTTTCTTACCAGTGACACCACTATAGTGCAATATTCCAGTAAACAATATATTGGTTCCTTCAACATTTCTGTGAAGACATACCTGCACATTTTAGTGAAAAAGCAGAAAAGGTTTTAAATAAATAAATAAATAAATAAATAAATAAAAATAAATAAATTGGAAAAAAAATCGATACTTAGCGGGAGCATGTCGACAATCGATCGTGCGGGAAAATATTGCGATATATCGCCGTATCGAGATAATGTCACACTCTTACAATGGAGGGTCTCCAAAAAACTTTGAAATGTTGGCATTAAAAATGTTTGAATTTTATGAATCAAATGAGCACATGTTGATATTCTACTTGGTCACTTTCTCACTTGTTTTCAGAACTTTCAAAAGTGGCGAATCAGCAGATATTTAGCCTCAGTGTGATTCAGGTTTATGTCGTTGTAGGTTTGCAATGCATCTTGGGAAACTTGGAAGTATACTTCAGTGGGAACGCTCATCATTCTAATCATACTAATAGTATACTGTATATCAGATAGTACATACTCATTGAGTTTGTAGTGTGTAGTACATTTCAAACACAGCCATTATCTCTGCATAACAAGTAACAACAAAAAAAGCATTGCTGTTCTCCTGAATTCAAAATTCACAGGCTAAAATAAAACGAAATATTCCTCTCAGTTGAACAAAAAAAAATCCAGCCTTTCATAAAATCATTTGGCAGACAAATATATCAAAATTTCAATGTTTGATCATCTGTTTAAAGAAACTACGCTGCTGTTTAATGAGCACACTCGTGATCCACAAACGTGTTATGTATATATTTATACTTATATATATGAACCAGACTGGGGACCACCTATTGAGTACCCCTTCATCAAAATGCATGTAGAAATGCTCTGAAATTATCCTCTGTCGTTCTGCAACAATGAGGTTGGATATGCAGTGATTTTGAGACAGGAAGCCACAAAGCAATCTTTACAAAAAATCTGATATTTGCCTCGATATATCTGCAGCAATTAATACGACAGGAAAACACAAACAAGTTAAAGAGTCTCCTGTGCTCGAACTCTGCACAATAAAAAACCTAGAAGATAATTTTGTATCCCCATCTATACTTAAAAGTTACAGCAGAACAAAACAATAACACCACTGTTTTCTTTTATTCTGGATTTATTACAATCTTGAATAGAAATCTACTCTACATTTCACATATTAAAGTGTAATAAATCTCTCAATTGGTTTCCCACTTTTACAGAAGCTAAAGAAAAGAAATCCATGCAAAACTGAAAAGAAAACTTGAATTAAATAAGGACAACATTTTAATTGAGATGTTCACAGGTTAAACCAAACAATTATTGAACCTTTCACATTGATTCATGTTGAGCCATCTTTAACTCATTAATCCATTGTAGAGTTTAGATTCGAGCCGGGCTTCATTTTCCCGCTCAGCTGTCGGACTGGGTTCATTTTTCACTTTTTTTTTTTTTTTTGTTCCTAAATCTCTATTACTTTAATGTATTTTTTTAATAAACACAAAAACACTTCCATATTGTTGTGGTATCATTTCTAAAGTGATTTCTGCTAGTGGTGGGACGGGATATTGACGTGTTGTGTTGCGTTTAGTTGTTCAGCGTTCACATTCACTGAATATTATTTGCTTATTTTGCTCATTCCAAACTTGCTGCAGGAGCGCAGGGAACAAATATGATTGATGCTTCAGTCAGGCCTGCGCTGCACGCACGGGCCGCCCAGTCTGGTCTGCATACTGTAACGGACTGGGTTCTATGTTCTGGTTATGTTCCACTTGTGTGTACTCAGTGATTAACTGATTCTGAGATTTCCCATGGCCGTGAAGGCATCATGGTTAGGTGAAGCTTTTGCTGCCAATGTGTGTCTTTGTTTACATGTGTTCTGAGTGTTGATTGGCTGGGAGGCTGGGGAAAGGGCGGGCATAAGCGGGGAAAAGACTAGTGAACAACTCTGTTCCTACGGTAGTGTTAGTGTATGACGGTATAAGACGACGGTTCTTTGTGTGTTTGATTATTTATTTTTGGCGTGTTACTACGACCTCCATTAAAGCCTGTAAAACTGTGATAACGGCTCGAGTCACGTCATTACACTACCTTGTGGGCAGAGCTGCGGTGCGTGTGTGCCCCCCCCCTTCCTGCGCTATTAATCTACCGGTAGCAATACATTCAATAAAATAATAATTTACATCGGGTTTGCTTCGGGCTCGGCTTACAATTTAAGTTAATGGGTCGGGCTCAGGTTGGGCTGGATTTTTTGGGCGCGATCTAACCTCTAATCCATTGTAGTATGTGTGTTTTGAGATGGAAGCACATCAAAAGTGTAAATTTAAATCATTATCAAATAAAGAAAAGTGGAGAGTTGCATAGTTTGTGAGAGTTCTATGGGAGGATGGAGGGATAACGCAACATTACAAACATCACTACAAAAAAGCAGCAGGACTCACTAAACCATCTGAGCTAAGCTACCAACCAACATTACAACAATAACTTATTGTAGTGTTGCTATGATGTAATCCAACAAGCCAGCTTGGGATGATGGAGGCCAACTTTTTGTTAACTTTATTCTCTATCAGAAAATAATTACAAGCCCTCCTCACGCATCCCGACCCTGATGTCATTGTGTAGATGTATCAAAGCACTGGGAACCACCAACATAGAAAGAATGGCCACTTGCTGTAAATCATCTAACACCCTTCTCTCAGTGTCATTTAGATTGAGCTCCATTCTTCAAATCACAACCAATGAGCTGCTTTATGGCAGGAAAACCTCATGTGTACTGGTACAGATGATACTGGTTCAAGCTGCATGCATGTTAGCAGATCTTATCTATCAACACTGATACGTAACAGGGTCAGCAGACTTAGAAAACTTAACCTCACACCAGCAGTAGTTCATTAAAATAGGAAGTGGTGGGTGTAAAATAAATATGAGTATAGTAAATTAATTTACCATATCTGTGGCGACAGCATGATGGTATTTGGAGGTGTATTAGTTGAGAACACCAGTATGTGGCTGGTTGTTTGCTCTCTGCCAGGGTTGACACCAACCCTGCTCTCTGCCCTAGAAAAATAACTAAGAAATATGATTTGTGACTTCTGTGCATTGCATTTATCCATAATGGTAGTGTTGTAGACGCGACCCTGTTAAACGGGAATAAGCGGGTATGAAAATGGATGGATGGATGGGTAGTGTTGTAGAACGCGTGACCAGTCTTGGTGTTGGTTCTGGTCTCGAGACCATATTTGAAGGTCTTGGTCTTGTTTTGACATCGGACTGGCCCAACTGTGGAATTTCTGTCAAAGACCAGCAGTGATCTGCTGTTCTTCAACGTCATGAATGTGATGATAAGGAGAAGCACTTGGAACTGTTTCTGATTATATAATGTTGTAATTTGACATCAAGCGTTTAGCGTTAGCTCACTGATTGTTCTGCCTCCTTGGTAATCTTTAGTGTCTTATGTTTCAAACACCTGCTAAACTCAGACATCAGCCCATCTCATTTCCATTCAGAAATGCCTCTTACTTCAGGCCTCATTCACCTGTCAAATAAATATCTTATTTTCAGATATTTAAAATAAGTCTGGACTTTAAAAAATGTAGTTGAACAAATTTAGAGATATTTGCATGTTGTTCTTAGAAAGAGTTGCACACACTTTGTTTTTGTCTGTCAAATGTATTTAAGAGAAAACTAAAGTTAAAAAGAGAATGCTCTTTAATGGTAAACCTTGCCATGGTTTGTAACATTGATTTTTATCTCAGTCTGAGCTTGTCTTGGTCTTGACTCCTTCTCGACATCCGAAAGTTCTCTCTATACTCTTCCATTCTAGACTCGAGCAAGTCCTTGTCTTGGATAGTGTGCTTTTGAGTACAACACTATGCTACTATAAATGTCATCGCAATCTAGTGGTTCTATCGCAAACTTGAAATGTATGGGTATCATAACTGTAACATCTATCATGGTGCAACGCCGCAGTGAGATACTACTCTTGGAACTATTCCCCTGTTCCCTGCAAATGATGCAGAAAGATGGAAGGGGACAAGGTAGACCACAAACATACGTTTGTTTGATTGGAGGGTCACATGATCAACATTCATGTCAGCATTTGGAATGAGTGATCTGATCATTAATATAGGAAAGAACAAAATGTTTTTTATAGTAATTTTTTGTGTTTTTCTGTCATTCTGTGTATCTTTGTTGTGGTCTTACTCGATGTGAGGCACTTTGTGCATTTCTGTTGTCCTTTTTCCTGTAAAATATGTTTTTTGGAGTCATATTGTGTATTTGTGCTGAAATTTTGGATTTTTTTTGAGTCATTTTTGTGTATTTCTGTTGTTGTTTTGCTTGTTTGCTAGTTCTGTGGGTCATTTTTTGCGTTTCTTTTGTCATTTTGTGAATTTTCTTGTCATTTTCTGCGTCTGTGTATATTTTTCTGAGTAATTCTGTGTATTGCTGTTGTCGTTTTGTTAATTTTTGTAGTAGTTTTTAGTGTTTTAAGAGTATTTCCTGTGTTTTTCTCTTGTCTTTTACTGTATTTTCCTGCAATGTTGTAATTCTTTGTATTTTTTTTAATGTATTCTTGCTCTTGTTTTGTGTATTTTTCAGTCATTTTGTACATTTACTTTGGGGGCCGCATAAAATTAGACAGCCAGTTGCCTGACCCTTAATGAGCTGAGAGGGTTCAATGACAGGAACATCCACCCTTAAAGGAAGTGATGCGACATATTCCAGCTGCAACACAGGAAGTTCCCACCTCGCCCACTCTTTTATTTCTATTTTCTTTCTTCCTTGCCTTGTTCATTCACTCATTTATCGTTTCTCACTGTACACTGTAGGTTATCTGTTTACTGGGAACGATCCAGCACATGGATCTGTGGTTTCCTTTCACTGAAACTGGTCTATTTACAGACTGAGCCATCAATAGACACTATTCACTTATCTTTTGCTCTTTTTCAAAAAAGCAACATTTAAGAATGAACATGTTAAGTGTTTAGGATGAACTCCTCTCTGCAGCAAGCCTCATTATTATCGACATTATTGGAAATCAATTGTTTAGGCCTCAATCAACCACAGAAAGGCCAGCTGATTTACAGTATAATGTAGTGTAACAAGATAGCATCATATATCCTTTATATAACCTCAAACATACAATATCAAATGACACTAACATTTGTAAATTATTTATTTCTTCACAAAAAACTCCTTTGTCCTTTTTGTTAATTTCAAATGTATAAAGAACTAAATGTTACAATCCTATTTATACACTATTTACAGTTTATATTGCATAATAAAACATACTATATTTATATTATTTACACATTATCACTTTTGGATGTTGTCAAAAATAGAATAATTAGATTAATAGATAAAATATGATCAACTTCATTGTCTGTCCTGAAGCAGTGACAGAAATTCTTCTTTTTTTGACATTGCCACAACTGTAACACTTTTGTTTTAGCTCTAAAACGTTTAGTTTTTTGTTGTTGTTTTGGTGTAGTGTTAAAGCGTACGCATCATATGATCTACGGCTCCAGCCTACACCGTTTGGGTATTAATATTTATATGTACCGCTTTACTCAGGGTTCCTACAGCTTTAGTCAAATTACATTCAAGACTTTTTAAAGATTTTTTTATGCTATTTGAAATTAAATTTAAGACCAACTTCACAGCAAACATAATTGGGGAAAAAAACGCCACATCAGTCACATACAGTAAGGTTAGTGTACATTTTTTATCTAGTGTCTCGTGTAGACCCCCAAGAAACACAAAAAACAGACTAAAATAATCATAATCACAAGAAAATAGCCAGAAATCTATAAAACAACAACAAAAATATTTTTAAAAAAAACATTAAGAAAAATCTTTGTTGGACAGACAGTTTTCATTAAATTAACATTTTCCCATGTTGTTTATACATTAAAAAAAAAAAAAAGAAAGATACCGTTTATTTTGAAATGTGAGACGAATAACAATCATAAAATTATACTTTCTATGTGTTCAAATGTAATTCTTCTGAAACACTGATTTAAGACATTTTAATTATAATTAAGACCTTATTTTTAAATTCATGTATATCATGCCTTTTAAGACTTTTTAAGGATCCGCAAGAACCCTGTTACTACAATGAATCTGTTTAATTAACTGATTAACCAAATAAACTACCACTACTACTATGATAAAGCCCAGGGCTAATCAATGACCTTAACAATTACTTTAAACTCATTTAAAGCTTCATGTCAAGACAATAAATATCTTCTCAACAGCTGTTTCTTTAAAAAAACAAACCTATAATTCTAATGTTCTCTTTTACACGTAATGACCTATTGACGTTTGACTTCAGAAGAAAACAACAGATACTAGAACAGCTCAGACTAATGGTTTTCGTGCTCATCACCAGTGACCAGCACTTCCAATAGTCTGATTGGATTACATCACAGTACCTCTACAAAGTATGGTCTGCATTATACAACTAAAGTGTGCAGTAACAGGATAAAAGCTTCTCATACTGGTCTTTCTGTGTAAAGTCTGATTCAAATGATTTTAGTGACATTCCCAGTTTTATTATGATAAAACTTAACTATCATTATCATGACGGTGGAGCGAGAAATAAGCTACAATTCAAACAATGTACAGCAGAGTTGGGGTCAATTACATTTTTCAGTTACAATTATCTTTTCAATTATTCATGTTAAATTACAATTCAATTACATTTACAGTTACCAGCATTTTTTCTAGTTACAATTAAATTCCAGTTTTTTTCATCCTCAGAAAGTCAATTGATCACAATGATTGAGCCTAATAGAATGTAACCTTCCTCTTGTGTTAGCTTTCTGTTAGCATCTTTACGGGTCCTAAATCAGATGTAAAATACAATAAAAACTAATATCTATCATCTGTTTTTTTCTTGTCTATTGGTTACCTTGTTAGGCTTCCTAATCAATGAAAATATTTAGTATTAAATACAGTATTCATATTTTTGGTGTTGGCCTTTTTGTGTCAGTATACCCCATGAATGATTGTCAAAATGTGGGAAAGCTTGATATGCAGCATATTTTAATAATTGTTAACTGCATATGTGTAGAACTGTACATAGATCTGTAACATAGTTCCTCAGTTTTGCGTAATTTATAATTGACCATTTTTCAAGAATTTTCACGGCAATTTCAATTACAAAGTCAATTATTTGAACTGAACTACAATTTAATTATGATTACGACAGCAATAGATTTTTTTAATTACAATTATAATTACGCCAAACATATGTACAGTATATGCCACTGCATTGAGGAGGTAATACTTTGATGAGGCTGTGTGAGAAGTAGCTAGGCCACAAATCTAAACTACTTAACAAGAACTAATCCAGACGAATGAATAAGCGAGTGAAACGGAAAACATGCAACAAAAGCAACACGTTGATGAGAAAAGTCTGTCAAAGTGAATCAGAAAGGAATGTAAAGGACTTTACCTGAGTGCTCAGTGTTGCATGGCTGATGGAACGACGCTTCTCTGTCTCTGTGAATCTGTAGAGAGAGAGAAAAAAAAAACAGGAAGACACTAAATCAGCCACAGCATCATGTGATCATCACCCAAAGAGAAATGGTGATGCAGCCCAGTGTGTCTGTTATTCCTGAGCGTGTCGGATTGAAAAGCCACTCTGTAAAGAAGCAGTCTTATGAGACTTTAGATCATTAGAGGGATCTTTAGTTGTGTTCAAGCCCTATCCCGCCCATAGGATCAAACCACTACTCTGTGTTTGCTGCCTTTAGAAGTCACTGTCTCTCTCATAAGCACGCACACACGCGCACACACACACACACACACACACACACACACACACACACGACAAGAATGCACAAACAAGACACACATTGAAATCACACACAGCCTGCCAGAGATCCGTGGTTGGTTGAGAATGCACAACGCTTCAGTTTGGTTTTGCATCTGAGGTTTGACTCTCTACACAACAGCTGTGTGTGTGTGTGTGTGTGTGTGTGTGTGTGTGTGTGTGTGTGTGTGTGTGTGTGTGTGTGTGTGTGTGTGTGTGTGTGTGTGTGTGTGTGTGTTTTACAGGCGTCACTCCTCCTCTTCACAGGCGACATAAAAACGTTGACAGTTTGACCAAAGCTGTACAGATTTGAGTGGCAGCTCTAAATGTGACGATAACCGAGGCTCAGAGAAACTCCATGAGTTTAAATGAACTCTGTCAGGAACAAAGGAGGACAGTAGTCTGTCAGTTCAATTGTGGAGCACCAGATCTTCAATATCAGAACATCACTTTCTGCCAGTTGAACATTTAAAGCAAAGATCTCTTCACTCACTTCTTATTTGGTTTAGTTTTATATGACCTTGTTTCCTCTCTGTTTGTTCATTTATTTCTATTTGGCCTTAAAAGCATAAATTAGGTTTGGCCAAGCTCACAATGTCTATCTTAAGCAATAATACCTTTTAAACTTGGGTATACCAGACTTTTTTCATCATCTCTAAGGCAGTCCTAACAGGTTTCTAGACTACCTAATCCAGGGGTCACCAACACGGTGTCCGCGGGCAATAAGTAGCCCACAAGGACCATGTGAAGGGACTTACTTTCCAGGATTCAAACTCACAAAGATAAATACATATGACAGATGTAGTTAGTAGTGTTAAATTAACCATCTTTAAATGTTTATTTTCACTAAAACATCGTGACCAATGTTTTTAAGTGTTGCAGATTTGGTATATGGGGTTGTGGTATGTTCTATATAATATGATACATATATTTCAAAAAATGTACGGTGGATTTTTGTAAAACATGACATAATTGTTACCTTTTACAAATGTTACATGTTATACAATCACTTAAGAGTTGTTTGTTAGTAGTTAGTTAAATAGGAAAATGATAATTTTCTATTAAATGTAATGTAAAGCAAACAATTGCATAAATTTGGAGAAACAATGTGTTGCATTTCCTACCTTTTTAAGTTACTGCTAGCCTTCCTTATTATCTTACCCTCTAATTACATGAAATGTTTAGTATTTAATAAGCGTTTTTTTCTAACTGGTAGCCCTTCAGACTATACAGTACCTATGACGTAGCTCACAGTTTCAGAAAGGTTGGTGACCTTGAGAAATTAGAAGCACACATCAAACTTTGATTTCAAGCCATACATATTCTTCACTGTTTTTGGGGTCTATAGAGCCTATGATAAGGGCCAGGATGGTTATTTAAATAGTGACCATAATAAACGAGACACGTCACTGTGCCTTTATGACCAGTGTAACCACAAAAACACAAGGATCAAGAAGTAGTAAAAAATTCTAAACCTGTACAAGCCACTTAGTAAATAATGAGTCAAAGGTTTGTGTAGGGTACATTTCTCTCCATAGTTCTCCTTCTGCCTGTACACAACAATTCTACCTATCCTTGATTCCTCCGCTTACACAGCATTAACACTTCAGTAGAGTTCTCAGCGTTACGATTAATGTTTTCAAAAGTAGCGTTTAGAAAATAAACCTCAAATACTATGTTTTTGGGGTTCTTAGAACAAATGGAGATGGGTGAAAAATAGCATGACATGGGACTTCAAGAAAGTAAAAAAAAAAAAATGTTGGTGGTGAGTCATTTTTTAAATATGTACAAAGTTTGAATGGAACCCTAACAAAGTGTAGTGGATGGGATACAACGCATTGAAACGATACAGAGGCTGAAAAACACAAGATAAAACACAAGATAAAACAACTAAAACAATAATTTGTGTATTTGGTATAATAATAATAATAATAAAAACACAAAATGAAATAATTTATGGTCAGATTTTATTTAAATAACTAAATAAACAAAAACATAAAAAATAAAAACATGTTTTTATTTTGAAAATATCACATCACGTTGATCTCACAAACTAGCAATAGTGTATTGTATCGTGAACTCAGTGTAGGGCTGGGCAATATATCAAGATTTATCAAGTTTTCTATTTTGGCGATATTGAAAATTATAATATCGTCTGTATTTATATACATTTTTTTATAGCTTATTTTGTATTAAAGTACTCTTTTTTATTAATTGCTACTTTTCAGAACAGCATGGAAAACACAGTTAGATCCCAACCCAGACCTTCCTCTAAACAAGCCACACTACAGAACTCACTCACACGTGCTGTCCCTTTTAGGAGAAAAAGGCAAAAGTAGCACATATTGTGCAACAGTTTGTTAGTAAATGGTAATACATTAAAGGGACGTATTGCTCATGGGTAAAAGAAGGCACATTCTTTATTGAACACTTGTTTTACCATATTTGAATTACTGCCAAAAAGTTTGTGGAAATACATACATGGCTAACATCCAACTGTTATTCATAATGCAAAAAAGAGCCATCAGACTGATACATATCACAGAATACAGAGAACGCACACATGGATTATTCCTAAAAACACCAGATTTAAAACTCTCAGATCTCATCCAACTCAAAACTGTCCAAATGATTTATAAAGTAAAGGTTCACTTCCAAAAGGGTTGCAGAAAAGATTTTCAGAGAGAGAAGGGGAATATAATCTAAGAGGAAAACTACATTTCAAGATACAATATGCTAGAACAACAGTGAAAGGGATGAGTATAAAAATAGCTTGGGTTAAACTATGGAACTGGAATAGATATTATCTAGAGAACCTTGTTTAGTTTTTTTTTGTGATGAGGTTGGCGTGTATAAGCTTTGCTTCAACCTACACTCATTCAGCTGAAGAATTAAACAATTGAGTGTTGTTTGTTCTGTTTTGTTTTTCTGAACACTGATGAAATAAATTCAAAATTCAAATTCAAAATGTGTCTGTGTGGCATTTTGTACCAACAAATGTAACCTTTAATTGTCTTTCTGGTCAGACTCCATTTTAATTAAAATTATCAAAATTTATATTGTTTGCCATTTGGAGAAGAATATAGAGTTTTGGTCCATATTGCCCAGCCCTAACTCAGGGGAGGAGTCACAAAGATCTGAAATAAAGGGTGGTAAACCAGTTGCTTTCCTAAATCCTTTAGTGACGCAGTTTCCTCACCTATTCACTAAGATTGTAGCAATGATTAGTGCACGTGCAGAACTGGTGCAGACCGCCCTTATTTAAATGAGCATTTGTACGTGTTGTGTTGAACATAAAGGGGGAACATTAGTAAGCGGAAGCAAAAATAAAAATTTGAAGCAGCAGAATTGGAGGTGTTAGTAGAGAAAACAAATTAAAAATGGATGAATTACAGCAGATAAAAAGATAGATATTCATTATTCATCCCTCAGTGGATATATGTGTGTGTCGACGTGACTGTGATGACAGATGGGTGCATGCGTGCGGCTGATCGCGTGCGTGTCTGAGACAGTGACCCACGGAGGAGAGGTAGACGCACGTCCAGCTTTTTTTCTCACACACACGGAACATCTTTTCATCTCTTCTGTGTTTTCTGTCCACATTTACTGCAGCTGATCTCTGCGTGTGTGTTTGCACCTGCTTTTCAGTCGGACTATCTTCTGGTACTAAAACTACCATCGCAAACAGTTCCAGATTTAATTAATGGCAATTATCTCCTTGCATACATTGATTTGCATTTCCTCCTCCCATATTTTTGCTCCCAATGGGAGCTCCGCCTACTGTGTATCTTCAATAGGGGGAAATGCACTAAATAGATTGAGGGTGCATTGGGAAGCGCAGCGGCGGTGCACTCCTGATTCCCTGGGCTTTGTACTCTGTATTAGCACATGGAGTGATGTTTGCTTGATGTTCTAATACCACTAAACCTTTAGTGAATCCGCCCCTCAGTGTATTATCAAACGCTACTACTAACCAACCAAACAGCAGTGTGCACATGCTCATGCACCTACATCATTCAGACAGCTGTGCTGCATGCACACACCCAACATGACAAACACTCACTGATGCTTCCGCCCTCCCTTTCAAGGTCTCCCATGCACACACACAACACACAACACACACACACACACACAGAAAGAGAGATTCAAGTGCAGAACACACAGCGATTTTCTTTTCACAAACAGCTGTGTTCAAATATCAAACAGAGAGCACTCGGAGAGAACAAACAGGCTGATGAGGAAAGATTAGCTGATCATAAAGGGCGTCACACATGCACATTTTCTTATTAGCAAATGAGAAACCACCCAATGATTTCCATAAATAACAGAGGATTACACATCCTGAAAGGAGAGGCGAAAGTGATGGCAGCAATATGATTAAAGTTAAAATAAAAAACTAAAAAAGATAGCTATAGGTGTGAACAATGAATGCACAGGACTGATCAATTACATATAGTCTGTCTACAATTGCTTGGTTTAATCAATGCATAGCTTAGAAAGGTCACCACTATCGCAGATCTGACACCTAAAGACAAACCATCGCACGCACGCACGCACACACACACTCTCCAAGGGTTAGCTTCAAATGACAATAACAAACAGGTTTTGAACCCACAAACAGCTGAGGAAATGTGACAGGGAGCAGGGCAAATAGAACCTCACAATCTATAGCTGTGAGGTTGTGTCCCAATCTGTCCGATATCTGCTTTATCCCATAAAGAGGTCAGCACATGTTATTCTAGTTTCAAAGTCTTTACACTGGCTGCTAGCCAGTCTCAGAATAGACTTTAAAGTTCTGCTGCAGGTGTATAAATGTGTGAATGTGTTTGGACCAGAATACATCAGTGAGATGTTAGTCAGGTATGAACCCAGCAGGTCTCTTAGATCTATGGACACTGAGGGTGTAAAAAAATATTTATTAGGTGATATATCACAATATTTTAACACGCAATTATTTGATGGATCCAAAAACTTTTTAAATCGATTTTTTTAAATCATGGTTTTTAACAAAAAAACCATTAGATAGCGCTAATATATGCATAGCATGTAAACGCCCAGTCACTAGGAATCAGTGAACCACATCAGACATTGTTAAACTTCATCACTCCTCAATGTATTTTAGTTTGGAAGTTGATTGCACTTTATTTTCATAAAACATACTGGGCACTTTTTTAATCTAATTTAAGAAGTTAACAGAATCAGAATCTGTTGTAGAAGCAAAAGGTAAACTTTTTGGAAAATTTTAATTTGACAGTTTGATGAACATTCCACTTGTTTTTATTATTGGTACTTGAATTAGTTAGTTGCAATTTACTTGTTCTCACAAGTTTAAAAAAATAAATTAACCGTTTTGTACTTGTAAAGGTGAAATTTTTCAATTATTGATATTGCAACTTATATCGTATTGTTTAGTATCGGGATATATCGAATTTTGACGTGCACATCGTGAATCGTATTGTATCGTCAGATTCATGGAAATGCACACCCCCAATGGTCACAGGTCAGATAGTGGAGCTCAGAGTTCACAGCAAACATGGTGACACTGCTTTTAGTTGTTATGCTGACAAGAAGTGGATCAAACTGCAGCAGAGCTGAAGTCAGCATCACATGTGAACATTTTTAAATCCAAGTAAAAGCTTCTAATTTTCTCTACTTCTGCGTATGACAGAGAGGGAGATTTATAATCATTTTATTGTTTTTCTTATAAACTGTTAAATGTTTGATAAATAGGCTATACAAATAAATTAGAGACAAAACACTTTTTAGTATTCTGGCTAAAGGTTCTGCAAAAGTTTGTCTGTGAAAAAATCAGCAGCAGTTTGAAGTTTTGATCCCTTTCACAAAGTTTTGTAGATCTGTTTGAATCCCTTAAAGCCCAAGAGAAAATATCAATTGTGTTGTAAAGGTGTTGGTCAGCGCTTTGGATCTGTGTATTATGAAGTGAACAGTTGTGCTAAATATCAGAGGTGTAAATAAAACCAGCGCCATTTAGTCAAGTTCACATTAAATTAACCACAGATGGTAGATGTTTTTGGGTCACGACCAAACTGATTGATACAGTGATTGATTATTTTACGTGATGATAGTTTGCATGGATCCTTAGAAAGTAAGATAGTGGGATACTCTTTTTATTATTGACTCAATTGCTTGACGGTTGAAATATGAGAACAATTTGGTTCAAACTACATGCTAATGATTTTTTTGCATATGCATATTAGGGTGCAAATGACATTGCAAGCATCTCTGTACCAAAAAGGGAATCAGTTGCTGCACATTTAGTGGCGCTACACTTTTTCACAATGTTTTTTTTTTCCTATTTTTAGGAAAAGTGTTTGAAGTGTTCTAAGGTTCGTACTCGTTTGGTATAAATACAGGCATTCTTCGGTTGAGCAATAAAAATTATGAAAAAGTGTACCACCCTTTACTGACAATATATTGGCTCAATTTTTTGGTACAAATGTTCAAAATGTCAATAAGAACAAGGCAAAATGCGAGCTAGCAAAAATTGGTTAAACTTTTACTTTTACCATCATATTGTGAACCACATATCCTAAGTAGTTATATAGCGTTTTATATGCACTAAAAAAGTAGATAAAAACCACCACAGAACAAGACAAATACACTATATTGTTATGAACATAATTTGTATAGAGTATACAGATGATATGGGTTAATCCAAAAAGCGAATAGCTTGCCCCCTTTTCTGTGTAAAAAAAAAAAAAAAAAAAGCACATTGTTAAAAATGCATTAAAGATACAAAATCAAAAAAAGTGATATAATAGATATCATGATTGGAGCATATAGATGTTTACCCTCTAAAATTGTTTCTAAACTGTATAAATGCCTGCAAAATGCCCCCCAGAATAATTCGTGGTATGTTAGACAAAAATGGGAAAAGGAGGAGGATTGGCATTCTGCATGTCTATTACAGCACACTTCAACCAGTTCGAGACAATGGAGAGAATTTGGATGGAAAAACTTGATGAGATTCTTTCTCACTCCACACATTAAAAGTAAACAATTGAAAATTCCTCAACAGTGCTGGAGACTTTGTGACAGTTGGAGTGCCAATCATTCCCATGTATTTTGGAATTGTGTAAAAATTCAACCTTTTTGGCAAAAAATTGTACTCGAAATGGAAAAGGTTTTTGCATATAAAATACCGGCGGAATCACATATCATGTATCTCGGCATGTTGTCGGAGAGTGCTGTCCAAAAGGAGGACTTATATTTGTTTAAAATAATGCTGATGGCTAGCAAGAAAGCTATAACAAGAACCTGGTTAAAAAGTGATCCTCCGACACTGAATCAATGGAGAGACATTGTGGAGGAAATTTATGTGATGGAAAAAATGACCTTTCATCTGAGATTGAAAGTTAGTAAATTTAAAAAATGTTGGCTCAAGTGGACTCATTATAAAGGTAATTTTAAGTTGTAGTTTTATTTTGTAGTAGCCCACAGACTGTATTTATTTATTTATTTTTTTTATTATTTATTTTTTTTGTCTTTGTTTTGATCTATGTTGAACTTCGAAAAATCATAAAATAAAAAGTAAAAAAAAAAAAAAAGATACAAAATCCTCAAAACATTCTTTTATTCAGAGAATGTTTTTATTAAGCAACAAACGTAGCTGCTCACTGCTGCATTCGTTCTTAATAACGAGTTATGGGAGATTAAATTGAAACGTTTAGTTATCTTAGCATTGCTCTTAGTCAACACTTTCGCAGTGATAAAGACACCACATTACAGAGGCAGGTAACTTTTATCCCGGCGGGGCAACAAAAATGAGTTTGTTTAATCGGAGGACCATAGAATCAACATTCATGTCAGCATTTAGAATAATGAGCAATCTGAGCATTAATACAGGAAAAAAACAACATTTTGTGTTTTTCTGTCATTCTGTGTATGTTTGTTGTTGTCTTACTCGTTGTGAGGCACAAGTTTTGTGCAATTCTGTTGTCCTTTTGTGTATTTTTCCTGTAAAATATATATTTTTTAGAGTCATATTGTGTATTTCTGCTGCCATTTTACATTTTTTGAGTAGTTTTTGTGTATTTCTGTCATCGTTTTGCTTGTTTGTTAGTACTGTGGGTTTGTGGAGTCATTTTTTATGTTTTTCTTGTCTTTTTGTGTACTTCAGTTGTCATTTTGTTCAATGTTGCAATAGTTTTGTGTGTTTTTGGAGTATATTCTGTGTTTTTCTCTTGTCTTTTACTGTATTTTCCTGTTATGTTGTAATTCTTAGTATTTTTTAATGTATTATTGCTCTTGTTTTGTGTGTTTATCTGTCATTTTGTACATTTACTTTGCGGCTGCATTTGATGCATAAAAACAGGAACAAAGTGCGTTAGTTAGCAGTCACGCAGCCAGCAGAAAACAAACGAACAAACATCACGGTGCATATTGGTAGTGCTGAGGGATTCAAAACTGTACCCAGTAAAAATACATCTGGTTTAGGAATTAAATGCAAAGTCATGCAGGTGTGCGTGTGTGTGTGTGCGTGTGTGTGTGTGTGTGTGTGTATATGTGTGTGTGTGTGTGTGTGTGTGTGTGTGTGTGTGTGTGTGTGTGTGTGTGTGTGTGTGTGTGTGTGTGTGTGTGTGTGTGTGTGACTGCTGATGTGATGCTTAAAACCCAGAACAACGAAAGGAAAGCAGAGCTGAATATGAGACCACTATGGACACCTTTTCAGACTAAATATCATAAAGGCAAGGGAAATGTATTTGTATAGCACATTTCATACACAAGGCAACTCAATGTGCTTCACAAGATCAAAAAGTGCAACAGAAAACATTCAACAGCTTAAAAATCAATAAGAACATTAAATTCAGCAGCAAAAACATTTAAAATCATCAGTAAATATCATAAAGATGAAGTCTAAATAACTATATTTATCTATATAATGTACAGGGAAACTGGTTCACATGATTGGTTAACCAACTTGCCTTATTTGCAGAATGAGCAGTACTTACTTGAAATGACGTGCAATTATTTACAAGCACATAAAGAAGCACAAATAACATAATCAGTATAATCTATAAACCACTGTGTGGCTGTGGCCTATAGTTTCAGTTGGTGTTAACAGCTTGTGGCAGAACGTCAAACGTTTTTAGGGTAAGGACAAAACTTTTCTCCACCAACTACACTTTCATTTGAAGAACTATCAAAATGTAACACAGTGGTTATTAACCTGGGTGTGATCGGGGTTTGTTAAGCCAGTCTCACGGTTTGGAAGAAGACATGCACAATGAAAACGTGTTACACATAATAAATGTGCATGATAAACTACATTATTAAAAGAGATATTACTGCCCTGTCTTTTGATATGCTTCCCTCCTACTATAGTCTGGTTTGGTGACGGTCATAACTAAGCAAACAACAACAACAACAAAAGTATTATTGCTTTATTAACTTTGTGTTAATCTTTGACATATGCAAGCATGGAAGGAAAAACTATGAATTATGGTAATGTTAAATTGTAATTTTAAATATTAATTTATAAAGTTAAATCAAAAGTGTTTTGAACAAAGCAAAAACTCAGCCCAGGCATATGCGTGTTGAAATAGAATATATAAATGTTTTAAAGCTGTGGTCCTCAACCTTTTCAGCCTGTGACCACCAAAATAAAGGTTTCAAAGACCGGGGACCCCCACTGTAGCTGAAGGTGGTTGAACACAAACGTGAACATTGAAGAACAGTCATGTGGAGACAGGACCATCTATAAGGGGGAATAAAAGGAAGAGATTTTTGGGGTCCATCCATAAAGTAGGCAAAATGATGGTCCATTGTTCTATGAATCTATGATAACCACATTTATTTATTTATCTGAATAATATCCACTGTTATCCAGGAAGTTCAGTATTATTTACACCATGGTAAAAAGTCATCTTAAAGATGTAAATCCTTGTTTTTACAAGTGACCAAAAATGGTGAATAAGGTGGTGAAAAGGGTTCAAAGTGTCAATATTGGCCTTAAAGTGGCAGAAAAAAATAGGAACAATGAGTTTAAAGTGGCAAATAATTGTCATGCAAATTGTGAATGTGGTTATATTGGCAATGAAATACAGTGAAAAGAGGTTAACAGTGACAAAAATGGGTCAACATATGCGACATTAGATGGAAAAAGTGGTGGAAATGTTTTGCAAATTGGAAAAAAATGTGCATAAAAGGCAGTGAAATGTGACAGAGAAGTGGCAGAAATGGGGATAACGTAGCAAAAATGCATTAAACGGAGCAAAAATATGACAAGAATAAGTGATGAAAATAGAGTAAAATATAGCAAGTTGGGTATAGTTGCAGAAAAAGGGTCTCACAATCCCAAATGGGGTCCCGACTCCAAGGTTTAAAGAAATCATATTTTATTTTTCCACGTACGAAGGGTTCGGTGAATGCACTGATGAAGCTTGCAGGGTTCACTACCTCCAATAGGGTTAAAAACCACTGGTTTAACATGAACACAAGATAAAAGGGTTGAAAGTACAGGGTGGATTGTAAACATGTCATTCTCAATTCAAAGGCTATCAACCAATTAATTAAATACATAAAATAAAGAATAAAGAAAAAATAAAGTACAAACAAACTAAAGAAAAAAATTGAGATGTAATAAGTTATTTTGAAAACCATATCTGAAGTACAGTATGTACTATATGAGCTCATTTAAGAAGTTGGAGAAAATTCTGAACAACTTTCCTTAACGTAGAAGACTAGATTAGCCTCTATGTACAGTATTAGCTGAATATATTGATGAAGATTTCAGCTCTATGCCCTAATGCAGAACTTGAGAAACAAGGGAGTGACGTTTTCATACAAGGATTAGAGTGAAACATAAATGTAAGGAAGGTTGAGCTTTTATAGCAGCACTGCATTGAGTCATAATACTGTGTAGAGAGTGGAATTCAGGTTTATAATTTAACAAAAACAATACTAAACTGTATTATATGGCTTAATTATTATTAGTACTATGATGAGACGCTAGGTTTACTGTAAATTCTCAGCACTTTCTATATCTGCACAAGGTCGGTTACACCCTGGACAGAACAGCAGACAATCATGAGGCTGAGGCTGAGAATGAAAGAAAAATCCCCAGCACACCCAAACATTTACTTCTGGACTTAAATGAACTTGCTAAAGGTGCTGAAATGTAAACTAAACCAAAGGCTTATTCTCCTAAGGTTGGATGAATGGTCAGAAGGTCCATCTTTACTTGTTTAATGGCACTTTCAAAGTTGCATTACTTGGTCATTTGAGCTGTGATGCGCTGTAGTGACTGTGGGCCAGGAGAGATGTTGGGATGTGAAACACTGGTTGGAATGAAGTCATTTGGCTTTGTGCCTGTTTCCATCTGAGGCCGGAGGAAACCGTTAGCTCTGCTCGGCTCTGGGTTTTTTCCCACACCCTTCAAACTCCCTCACGTTCTCCTCGCCTCAATTTTTTTTTTCAGCACACATTGAAGATCTCACCCTGGCCATGTAGAGAGGAGATGACTTCAGGAGCAAGTTTAGAAAGTGACGGTAGACTAAGGAGAGGTGTTACATAAACCACAGCCATCTTCAGCCTACGCTCTGCCCTGATTCTGGGTCTCACAGTAGAAACACTTTCTTCCTGACAGGCAGTTCAAACGGCACATAGTCAAAAACCTGCCAAAATCTATCTGTACTGTGACTGCTATGTATACTGTTTTAGACATTATCTCACTTAACGCTGCCGGCGATGATTCTATCACTTCTTCTAACACAGATAAAGACATTGGCTGTGTTGTAAATGTCATACTAACGTACCACTCATACCAAATCTGACATCAAAGTGAGTCAGTAGAGTGTTCACATTAGAAAAGATTGAGCATGTGAGAAACACCTGGATGTATACTATATCAGGACATTTTCTAAGTATGCACAGTGGGCACACTAGTCATACATGATGCATTGCGAGCAGTAGCGTAATGGAAGGTCACTGAAATGTTGGCATGAAATTGGTTTTCTGGATCAAATGAGCACATGTTGATATTCTACTTTTTTGCTTTTTGTTGTTGTAGGTGTGAAATGCATCTTGGGAAATTTGGAGTATACTTCAGTGGGAAATCTCATCATCCTAATCATCCTAACCATACTTATAGTATATATACTACATACTACAGCATATATACTCATTGAGTTTGTAGTGTGTAGTACGGAGTGTGGCATTTTGAACACATCCATAGTGTAGGCTTCATAAATCCGTGTATCATCTGATGCTAACGGCTATGCTAACGGCAGTTCGGCATGACAAGATCGCTGCATCCAACTGTGCATCCGAAACGTGTCCTTTTCGCTTTAGCTGGTGTTGGGCACAGAACCTCCTCACGGACATTTCAGAGGATTTAGAGACTAACTGTTGCAAAGCTAAAAATATCTCGGAATGTGTAACGCTTCACTTCCGGGTCACGTACTTTGGCAAATCGGAAATGGAGAAAACAAATATAGGCGTTCGTTTTTCGTTTTCTGTACTGAAGTAAAAGAGCTTGAATTTGAAAAACAAGGCGTTTTCCGTTTTTTTCATTTTGGTTTTGGAAACAAAAATCAAATAATGAGTGTTTTTTTTGTTTTTCATGTTTTTGTTACATAATGAAAAATGAATGATTCTCATAGATCAATAAGGTTAAAATTGCAACTCACAAGGTTGTCTTAGACTCCATCACAAACACTGGGTTTATTGACAAATGGTCATGTGACATACACTCTTTAAAAGTGTCATGCACTGCATTGTGGGATTGAAGGGAATCCTGTAGAATTCATCAGATTTGGCAAGGATAGGCTAAATCTCTGTTGACAGACAAAGTAGAAATTAATCTTATATGAAATGCCTCATGGTTATCACGCTACATTTACGATAAGAGGTTAGACTGCGATGTTCAAAGTCACATTTCTGATATCAAAGTGTTTTTATTTCATTTTAGCCAGACAAGGATAACAGTGATTTGACGTCACTCTGTGGCACATTCAGTTTTGGCCGTATTTGGGTGATAAACACCAAAACGGTGTTGGTAAGCCACACTGTAGTGGATGAAAACAACTTTTGGAAGAAATACAGGCACAATTTTAAAAAAATGTTAGAGATTGTCGCTGGACTCTAACTGTTTTGATGATTTCAAAATTATTTGATAATTAGATTTGGATTGATTCTTTTAAGAGAAGTAGTTTAGATGAATTAGATTAGTGCATTTATTCAATACATTTTGGTCCTTGTCCATGCCTGAAATCCTAATATGGTGAGCTACACAATGCTGCAACTGTTAAAGCACAGATACCATTCCCAACACATCACATCACTGGTTTCTAAATTAAATATAAATGATTAACTTTAGTTAAAACACCATATGTTTACCCTTTAACTAGGAAGGGTTTGATAGCTGGTAAATCTAAGTTAAATGTGCATATTTTCATCAAGGTAGTATACACACTGGTAATGATGCTCATTTGAAAACGGCACCAAAAGCTGCTACATTTCATACCCCGTTAAACACTTTGACTGCAACAAGTGGTTATTAATTCAGATACAAGAATCAGAAAACATCTTAGCTTCAAGCCGTTCAGTCCATTTTCAGCTCTTATTACCCAATAGCTTCCAGCTTGTATTTGTCACATGTCGTTGGCTTGAATTCACTACTGATAACATTGCAGTGCAAATGTTACCATTTGTTATTTATGTTTAGCTTTCACATGTTACGGATCACGGCAGCTGACAACAGACAGCCATTTGGATGAAAGCAGCTTTTGTCAACCACAGGTAAATAAGGTTGCGCACGCACACATGCACGCACGCACGCAGGAGAGCCCATGCTGTAAAAACACGAATAGAAAATGCTGCATATTTGCTTGGTGACCGTGTGTGTGTGTGTGTGTGTGTGTGTGTGTGTGTGTGTGTGTGTGTGTGTGTGTGTTTGAGAGGAACTGGTGCCAAATTCACTGTTTTTGTTGTCATTTTGTATATTTTTCTCTATTGTTGTGTGTTTTTGGAATCATTTTGTAAACTTTTCTCTAAGTTTGTGTGTTTTGTGGTTTTGTATGTTTTTGGACAATTTCTGTTGTAATTCTATGTTTTTGAAGTCATTTTATGCATTTTTGCAGTTATTCTGTACATGTTTTAATTAATTTATGGACATGTTTTTTGTTGTTTTCTATATTTTTACGTAATTGTTTGTGCATTTGTAGCCGTCTTGTGCGTTTCTGGCATAAATGTATGTATTTTGTAGTCATTGTGTGTATTCTTGGAGTAAATCTTGGTCTTTTGCTGTTGTTTGTGTATTTTTCTTTAATTGTGTGTGTTTTTTTAGTAATTTTGTGTGTTTACTTTGGAGGCAGCATATAATTAGAGTGGGGGCCACATGGAGCCAGTTTCCCATACTGCTGTATGATATCTGAGAGCAGAACTAAACCAGACTGAAGTGCTAAACTCTGAATCAATTGATTCATTGTTGTTCTGATCAAAGGAGAACGCTCTACATCCCGTTTGGTCAAAGTTGACTAAAACCTTTCATAGTAAACAAATGAACAGCTGTCCCATAACTAAAGGAAAACCCCAAAGTGGAAAAATGCTCTAAAGGCTCTTACACATATAGTGCAAGGAATGTTCCATTTGAGTTTTAAATAGCATAAGTTTGGGGTGCTATAAAGATTCCATTTAGGAAACCTCCTTCACTTCAGATGGTTGGACACAAAGCCTTTATGGTCCAGGCACCGGGGCCTTTGAGACCAACAAATGACATGACAACACTTTATATTCTGCTTATTGTCAGTAAGTGCACACTACACTGGCTAAATAACCCCACACACACCCAAAATTGTCTGAGCATCATTAAGTTTCTTGGTTTAGGCACAGGCGTCTGAATTATGCAACACACCATACATCCAAAACCGCTGCACTCCATCCCAAAATAATCAGCACTCTGTGTCGAGAGGGCCGCTATCAGCAACCATGCAATCATCATTGAACTGGCAATGCAGGAAAAGCCAACACAACAACATTGTGCAGGTTTGCTGTATGTAATCTTTGTGAGATTTCTGGTGAAGCTTTGCTCCAAAAACATTTGAACTCTCACAAAGTTTGTAAAAATGAGTGTGACCAGGCCTTTAAAAAAACTGTCCCCAGAGGTTAAAAATACTGAATCTCATCATAAAACTCTGTTAAAGTCATGATTTCACATAATAGTATGATTAATTACCTTTGACCTCCTTTTAATGACTTCATTTGATCAATGTAGCACGTTTTTTTATAGCTTTACCTTACTTTTATTACTTTTTTGATATTGTTTCATCAGCCAGGATCTCGTAAGTGCTCGGTGACTGTTTCCACCAACAAACTGGCTCTATCATCACACCAAACAACCAAGTTTGAAAGTGCAGATAAGCGGGCCTACCTTAATCAAAACCACATCTACAGTTCTCTCTTCTCTGGCACAAAAACTGTACCTCCGCTTGTGTCGCTCGTACATTTTTCCTGTGGATATCCAGGTTGGCTTTGCCCAACAGGGGGTTAAAATCCACAGTTTGGGAGCGCTGAGGCTTTCAGGCTTTAGCTTCACATCTGGACACCGAAGCAGCTCTCTGCCCGACTCCAGACTAGTTCCCTCCTTCTCCTCCTCCCTCTTTTTTTTTTTTCTTCTTCTTTTTCCTCTCTGTCCTCTCTCAACTTCTTTGACTTGTCTGACTCATGCCTTTGCTCTCTCTCTCTGTGTGTGTGTGTGTGTGTGTGTGTGTGTGTGTGTGTGTGTGTGTGTGTGTGTGTGTGTGTGTGTGTGTGTGTGTGTGTGGGCCTTTCGCTCACTGTGTGCGTCAGGCTGCCAATGGACTCTGTTGTTGCAGTGTGACAGATGGCAGTGGGACATTATTACCTCATTTAATGGGACTCAATCTTTATAATTGAGATGATTGTTTGTACGACTTAACCTCTTCCTGTACAAACAGGATTTACCTGAGACAACTCAAATGGAAGTTAACAGAGTAAAACAACTGGTATCCAATGTGGGTGTATGTCCTAATTAAGGGTGTAAGAAAAAATTAATTCGGCGACATATCGCAATATTTCACCTTGTGATTATCATATCGATCCAAAAATGTCCAAATGGATTTTTTTTATCATGTTTAATGAAAAAAACAACAACATTTAATTGTGCTAACATATGTATAGAACATAAACACCTGGTCACTAGGTGTCAGTGAACCACATCAGACCTTTTTAAACTACCTCACTCCTCAATTTTAGCATTTTAGCTTAGAAGTTGATTATTATTATTCATTTCCATAAAACATAATGGCCACTTTTATAGTTACAGTATATGTGGTTACTTTTTTTTTTTTTAGAATTTAAAAACTCAATAGAAGCATTTTTTTTAACCATTTACTTGCTCTTGCAAGTAAAAAAAAAAAAAAAAAGAAAACTACAATTTTGTCCTTGTAAAGGTGAAATGTGTAATTAGTGATATTGTGATAAACCGCAATCATATTGTTTAGTATCGCGATATATAGCATTTTGACATGAAAATTGTGAATCGTATCGTATCGTCAGATTCATGGCAATGCACACCCCTAGTCCTAAGCCAATACAAATACATTTGTGTAGATGGTGCATGTTCTCCATGAGAATGCTGGGGTTCCTTGTGGCTTTCTTAGTAAATGAAGTATATGTGAGTTATCACTGTTTAAATCCAGATTATATTCAGGAAACAAATTGGGAAATTGGCAGTGAGTTTTATTTTGTGGCATGAAATCATCAGAAGTTTACACAAAATTAGCAACATTACATTAACGAGTCCTGAAAGTACATCAGAAATCATTACAGAGGCCAGAACCGAGTGCTGGTTTACTGTTTTGGAAAAAATTCAAAGGTTTGTGTATGTGCATTAAAAAGGAAAAATCTTAACATAAATATGAAAACATTGTGAGCAACATTGTGCAAATTTATGCTAAAATTCTTTCCTCAAAAGGCAAATTAGGCACTAACATAAAAGCTATGTAAAATGTGCACAAAATGCACAACTGTAACACATTGCCCTCTCAACTCAAAATAGCCAAACTATTCCATTGTCCTACCCTGACTCCCTCTTCCCTGTTCCTTTCCTCCTCATAAAGGTATACAACTAACCTCTCTTTTTATATTCTCCCTTTAATAAAGTTTTGTGTTACCCTTTTCACAGTTGTGCAATAACACAAATGTGTTTATTTAATTGCAAAAATAAAACATGCATTGTTGTCGTGGAAAGGATTGCAATGCATGTAGTGTTGACTTTCTACAGGATGTGCAGACGAGGTAGACATTTCTGACCACAAAATCAGTTGCAAACGATGCAAACTAACGTATACACAGAATTCCCTACAAACAAAACAGCCACAAGGATGTTATTGAAAGTGTGTGATTCTATCTAATCAGTGCTCTCTGCTCTGAGGGCACAGACCTGATCTCCACAACAAACAAACAAACAAACAAATGAATTAAATGCCCTGCAAACATTTTCTGAACCTCTGTCTACATCACCCTGTTAATCATTAGAATCAATTGTGAGATTGAGCACCTGGACACGCGAGTGAATGTTGTGTTTTTTTTTTTTTTTTTTTTTTACCTTTGACCTCAGCTGTTGGTGTGAGTTAGCCTATTAGCATCAGTCAGTGAGCAGAGAAGCCACAAACAAATCAAAGCTTCTCTCTGAACCACAGGCTGTTACTGATAGAGCAGCAGCTGTTTGGAAAGGTGTTTAAAAAGGCAAATGTTGGATTAAAACACCTGCTGTATTTCAACATGACATATTTGGGGTGGTGGGGGGGGGTGAGTTGCAAGGTGAGGCCGTCATTGTTTTCATCAGTCACGCATTTCTAATGTTATTGCTAGCCAGATGTTAATGAATACATCTGTTTAACCCTCCTATTATCCTCAAATATTACTAACACATTTTACCCTTGGGGTCAATATGACACCAGGAATATTTCCCTTCAGAAAACGACTTTCAGAACATTTTTCAGTTTTTGTGTCAGGTATTTTGTTTTTTTTGTTGAATACATAAATAACCCCTTGTTAATGAAACATTGACCTGTTCTCTAGCGCCACCATCAGCAAAGCTTTTACATTTGAATTAATTTATCTTGAATTGTTTTCATCCAAATCTTCTCAAATTTACTGACAACATTAATGACCAACAACAGTATGAACCCTATTGGTAGCGGTGATGATATGACCTTTCCTGCAGCGCCACCATCAGGTCAAACTTTTAGTTTTAGAGTTAGTGTATCATGAAAATATTACTGTACATGCAAATCTTTTTTAATTTGTGGTGCACGTTAATGACGCTCTCAGAATGAGCCATATTGATTAATGTTGGTGATCGCCCCCTTTTCCTCTCATAAACATTAATTTACATATTTTTATCTCTTTTTTGTGACATGTTTGGGGTGATTCATTATAAAGACACATTGTCCTCCACGTCACTTTCACCGTGAAAGTTTTACACAGCCAGAGGAACACCAATGCATGCAATACTGTATGTTTTCAGCACATTGAAAAAAAAAAAAGGCATAATCTAATGTTTAGTCAATTGTACCAATCAATATGAAACAAAAAAATAAATTGTTTTTATTGTTTTTTGAATGATAAACATTAAATAGGGTCAGATTGACCCAAAGAATAAAAGGAATGTTAAGCATAGGTCACGCAACAGTTGACGTCACTTTCATTCAAACTGAACTGTAATTGATAAATGTTTAAAAACACAAAGTCATATGTCTGTATTTCTCCTGAGTCATCGTCAAGAAATTTTGAGGTCATTTTTGGAGAAGTGAAAACTCTTGATAAGTAGATAATTTAAATAAAACAACTTTCGGCACGGCCTGCTGTTGTTCCTCAATACTGTAAAAAAATACTGAAAGGTTATATTTATGTACAATACAATGACTTTCATCTCACCTTCACCAAGAGCGTACAGCAGCACTGGAAGTTAAAAAAATACCACACAAATAAATACTGTGTAGACACTGCAGGCCTCTTAATGCTGCAACACAAGCACAGCCCTGCTGAGGTGAGATTTGGGCTGCACTGAACATCTGGAGGAGAAATTAACATCAGAGCCAATAAATCAAAGGGCCTGTCAGTTGCTTTTATGGATCAGGCTCATTTCAACAGCACATCTCACAAACACTCGTTGGGTTAGTGCTCCTTCCTCACCTTCAAACACGCCAAATATCGACCTCGGAAAGCAAGCTCCGAGCTAGCCATCTTTCTGAACCAAGCATTAACATCCCATTCAATAACATGTGCCATTACGAGGAAAGAATGTTTACTTAAATAGGCAAAGTGTTAAAGCTTATAGATGCCCACTGTTTACACAGAGCAGAGAGCTTCTCAAAGTGTGTGGTGCGCCCCAAGTTGGGGAATGGAGGTATAACAGGTGGGGCGCAACAAACAGGACATTTTCAATTTCATGCCAATCTTCTCAAAGACCTTTCTTCATTGATAATAAAGATTATTAGCACTACAAAATGCCAAAACACAAAGTAGTAATGAGAACCTAAAAATGTGCATTCAAATATCAGACTGCCTTTGATATGGGAGAAGGAAAAAAAATCTCCAGGCTTTAATTCAGACACTACAGCTACTTGAGTTTCACTCAGAAGAGGAAAAAACATTAAAGACACTAGAATTAAAATAATATGTTTAATTCCTCTGCACTGGGGGGCTGTGATGGGCCCTGGCTGCAGTGGTGCTGTCTGTCTCGTGGGCCTCAGTGTTAGTGAATAGCTTCTGCTGTTCTGCTGGACTAGGGGGTCTCAGCACACTGTGCACACGGTCTGTCTCCTGCTCCTGGTGCAGACACCCCCTTGTGATGCCTCCTTACCTAGACCATCTGTACCCAGCCATGTGCCTTTATTTTAACTTGTGTGTCTGTGTGTGGTGGACAAGGTTTGTACGGGGTGGGTGTATTTTTAACTGTGTAAAAGCACTTTGAGCTATACCTCTTTGTATAAAAAGAGCTTTTTATAAATGAAGATTGATTGATTAATATCATTAAAACTATGAGAGGTTGAGCTCATTGTTTATTCAATTTTAATGTATTTTATTAAATCATAACAATAAATAAAGTGTGGGACAGTTTAGTTGTACTCATTGTTGATGTAATTGTGTATATACACACATATTTTATATAATATATTCAATATTATGATTATGAAGTGTCCATTTATCACGTAAAAGGCACACGAACAGGAAGTAGTGGCTGCAGAATAAATCCCAGAGATATATTTTCAGTCACAACAGACAAAATCGTTCTGCATGTTGATGAAAGTACAAAGAAATGTTTGTTTTGACAAGCTATTGCTTTAATATGGGCTCAGGAAATGAGAAGGGGAAAAAAAACCATTGTGATTAGTATAAAGTTTGGAGGAAAAAAGGTGCTTACCAAGCGTTATTTGAATTACAAACATTGAAACTAGACTTGTTTAACGGACTCGTCTTTGTTTACACCAACTGTCTACAGGTGTGTGTGTGTGTGTGTTGATTAAGGCCAAATTAAAGCTGAAAATGTCATTAGTCAAAGTGTTAATATGTCAATTGTATTTAAAACAGCATATATGTGATATATATATATAAAGTATATATATATATATATTATATAGCGATATAAACACAAAATCCACGTGGACTAAATGATCTGCTGATCTGCTCTTTGTGATTTCCGTTGCTTCATTACAGTTTTTTCTACGTTCCATTCACTGCACACAGGCACCAACTGACTGCAAACATTTCTCAAAAACAGGACTAATGTCAAAACCTTGAACACATTTCATGGTTTCCAAAGTTTCCAAAACTCTTGCACTCTTTTTGCCAAATTCTGAACACACTTTTCACTCTTAGCCTGTGTTGCACTGTGTACAATACAGCACTCTAATTTTGTGTAAGATTATTTTTATTTAGTAATGTACAGTCAGGCACTGCAATGATTTATTTATAGGATGCATTTGTGTTCACTGTAAGTTGTTGTTTTTGAGGACTATCATTTTTTTATACTTCATGTGAACACACAGTGAGAGACAGTGTTTAGTATGTAGGAGTGCAGTGTGCTAATTTTGAAAACAAAGTGTGCAGTGCTTTGCGAATTGTGTCCTAATACATAAAATAGGGTACAGTGTTTCTGGAAATGTGTGCTATTTTTCAAGAACAGTGTCTTATCATGCAAGAAAAACTATAATCTTACATCTCGTTTCACGCTGTTGCTGCTGTGGGGTTGAGTTTATGATTTATTTACAGTTATTTATTCTATTTTTCTCCTTTCCGGTATCATAAGTATAGTATTTTAGTAAATTTTACATGTAGTTTCCAACCACTTGGAACATCCTATAAACCTCTACTGTTCAAAGTGACCTAAAACGCCTTAGAGAAGTTTTCAGAAGCCGTTCCAATGAATGTCTGTTGTTCTCATCATCCTCATCATTAGCACATTGCATCAGTTTTAAATCATACACCAGACATACGCAACTGGGGCCACATGTGGCCCTCGGTCTAATTTTGTGTGGCCCCCAAAACAAATAAAAAATAATTTTATTGAAAGAAGTTAGAAGGAGTATAAAGCCCAACATAATACACAAAATAACTCTCAAAACACACAAAAATTCCCAAAATACACAAAATGACAACAAAGACGCACACAACAACCACTTAAACAAAATGACTATGAAAACACAAACAAAACAACACATTACAGAATAGCTTCAAAGACACTCACTGTCAACAAAACTACTGAAAATGACAGGGAAATACAGAAAACAACAACAAAAATACAAAAAGTGACCCCAAAAATGCAAAAATCGACAACATAAAATGCAGAAAAATACACAAAATTACAACAAGAACACAAAAAATAACAAAAATGACTCCAAAAACACACAAAATGACTACAAACTGACAAAACAACAAAACCACAAAGACAAAAATACACCCACCCGTGTTAATGCTCAAATTAGTTATGATTCTAAATGCTGACATAAATGTTGATAACGTGGCCCTCGGATCAGATAGAACCACATTTTTGTGGCCCCTGCTGTGATAGAGTTTCCATCCCTGTCACACAAATTGAGAGAGAAATGCCACCAAGGCTATATCCCCCTCTGCTGGTGACCCCCTCACCCTGCAGGCACTACCTAGTGCACACTTCCTCCTCCCTCTGTTATAAACATCTGGCATTCAAAGTGAGCGACTGACCCCACCGCAAACCCAGGAATAAGCAGAGCCTCTGCAGTCTATGTCTGTGCAGGAATCCCACAGTCAGCAACATTTCACAGTTAATCACGCTCTGCCCGCGCAAGATCGCAACCATGTGCTCTCGCAAGGCGGAAATTATGGAGGAAAAACAACTCTCCCACAGGAAGAGTAAAGATAAAGGGAGATATTTGAATGGCCACACAAAGCTGTGAGAGTTCATTAACAGTGGATAATGGTGTGAGAGAATCAAACTTTTAGTGGAGATTATATGCAGCCAGTGCCAATGGAAATGTTCTCTCATCAAAAAGGGTTTTCAACAGGAAATGTGATTAAAATTATGTCTTCAACTAGAGCTAGTTGTGATAAGGGTTGGGGTCAATTACATTTTTAAATTGCAACTACGCATTCAATTATCCATGTTCAATTACGATTGTGGATCTGCATTTTTCCAATTACAATTCAAATTACATTCTCAATTACTACAATTCAATTACAATTAATCATAGTTACTGAGCCTTTAATAAAAAGCCCATAAAACTTAACCATCCTCTTGTAGCTGATAAATATTCATGTGGAATTGTGGATTTTTTTCTTAAAGGTCACATGTCATGCTATTTTTCACCCATCTCTATTTGTTCTAAGAACCCTAAAAACATAGTGTTTGAGGTTTATTTTCCCAAACTCGCCTGTTTTCGAGAGTTTTAGCCTCTGAAAAGTCTATTTCTGAGCAACTCTACACAAACAGGCTGATTTGCGGCCCACTTATCCACATTCATGAGTGGGCGTGTCTATAGATGGGAAATTGACTTCCTCCTCCCCGCACGGTGACGTAGGGCCAGAGGACGGACCGCCCTCCTCCCACCCACTCCGTAGCTGAGCTCATGCTGCGTTATAAACACGAGACAGAGCGTAGGGGAGGGGCGTTCGCCAATACATACATAGACTGTAGAAAATACATACATAGCACTGCGCGAAGGACGCTGACATGCTCACCTTGGTGGGTGTTTACATGTCAATTACAGCAGAGAGCTTCCTGGAGGCGCGGTTTCTCCAGCTCAGTGCTGCGTCAAATACGTCACCAAAGTGGGAACGCTTCATCAAATTGGAGTGAGGTGTTTGGGCTCACCCTGCAGTAAGAAAGGAGCAAATCACCCTCTAACTAACGATTGAGGGAAAAAACACTTTGGGCACGTGTATGAAGCCCAAATAGCACTTAGCTTAACATGGGCCCTTTAAGAATTTTATATTTGGATAAGCGCTACGAGATGACTATTTTTGTAATTGGTGCTATATAAACAAAAATTGTTAGCGTTCTGTTAGCATCTCTTATGATAATGATTCAGTTTTGATCCATGTCTTAAATCAGCTGTAAAATACCAAAAACTACCAATTAATTTGTTTCTCATCAACGAAAATATTGGTATTTATATTTTCGAGGTTGGCGGCAGCCGTTTTTCTGCCAGTATACCATTTTCTTTTTTTTTTTTTTTTTCATGGTAAAATTATCCTTAACCTTTTAAGTCCCAGCCACTTTTTACCAAAAATCACAGAGCCATGACAAATAATGTTATTCTACATAACCTACATGGTGAATTGTTGTTCAGATTGAAGTAAAACCCTTAGTGTTTACAGATGATGTAAAATTATGGAAATATATGATACTGAGTGACAATAAATCATGTTTTAAATACAGAAATGTGTAGTCCGCTCAAAAAAAAAAAAAAAAAAGACTAGAGATACAAAGCCAATTATCATTATCAAAGGCTATAAAAGCTGAAATAATTGAACTAATATATGGACATCAACTGCAGCATGTTTAGTGATGACTATATATCTATCTATTATAATTACATCACATTTGTGTTTAATTACAATTATAATTTAAGTGGTGTTATTGACGCTTGCCCTAGCTAACTAAAGAGAGTCCTCTCTTTAGTTAGCTAGCACAAGCTCATTGGCCAACACACAGGTGATGCTTTTCTAACTTTGCTCTTTCGTTTGGTAAACATGATGTAATTGTGCGAGTGTTACAATGAACACAAGCACACACAGGATGGTTTTTAACTTTTGCCAATATTCAGAGAAGGCTTTTCATTAGGTACACATCAGTAAAACTCAACACGATGTAAACTCCACTTTAGAAAAAGTCACAGCTGAGCAAAATGTCAGCGGAGAATAAATCTGTGATGTTAATTTGTAATTTTACACAACAGTGTTATGCAAGACCTTTAGCTTTTCACCATTTTTAAGGGCAACTTTCTATTTTCACCAAATAGATTCAAATCTCAACGCTCACATGTAAATTCAGATGAACTACAGCCTCCATTCTTTAACCTCCTCTCTGCTAAAACAGAAGTATCATGGATGTAATAATAGAAGAGGTTAAACCTCTTCACAACATCACAGGCCAAAGCTCAAATATATGCTACATGATATGATTTTAAAATGAATACCCAATTTAAGCATTTTTGTTAAGAATAATAAGTTATAATCATTCAACCTCTCTTAGGAGCAGATCTATCAAAGGTCTGCACATGTAAAAATGTATGAAAACGTCACTATGCATGCGGATAGGGGTTAATGCTGGACAATGTGGGTACATGTACATCCAAAGGCCGTGGCTCCTCAGCTTTTTTGGATCGTGACCACATTTCGATTTCACAAATTTCTGGCAACCACGGAAACTTTTATTTTTCTTCTCGAATTAGGTTTTTGATCATGTTTGTTATACTGTGTTAGAGTAGCTAGGATTAGTGCACAGTGACAAGAGACAACAGCCCAGAGAAAGTGAAATATAATTGTTGTGTAAGCTTCTGTGCTGTGCTGTAATTGAAAAATAATATTTATTTTCTATTTATTTATTTTTTATCAATACTAGACATTTCAGATGACCCCACTTGGGGTCACAATCCCAAGGTTGAAAAACACTGACCTGGCTAGGAGTACGCAATGGCACTAAAGGGGGTGCTTGAGAGAGAGAAAGTGGATCATTTTCAAATGAAAGCATTAAAAATATGCAGTTCTGTAATATATATATATATATATATATATATATATATATATATATATACTGTATATATATATATATATAAATTTTGTAAATTCAAGTTGAATTTTTTAAATTTTTTCGATTTTCCCACCACAGTTTTTTCAGACTTTCTTGCGTTCCAATGTGAGCCAGCCCCCATGTGTTTACCTTTTAGTCGGCTATGTGTGTGCCACAGGCATGTTCAATTTTTTATTCACACTATGCTGAGATGCTAAGAGAAGAGTTTATTATTTTTTTTAATTGTAATGTCATATGTTATAGAATATGTAGTTATCTGATTTCTTAATCAGATTTTTAATCAGATCTTTTTTAGGCAAAATCGCCCAGCCCTAAAATATATATTTTTTTTTATTATTATTATTTTTATTTAACATTTTCTTCCTTAATTTATTTTTGTTATCTATTTCACATAATTGGAAAAAAACAAATAAATAAAATAAAAATCACAGAAATAGGTCGAGATAGAGGCAGAAAGCTCATAGAGCTTAAATAATAATAATGTTGTTTTTTTTCAAATTAAAACATCACACATTCTAAAACAATGGTATTCTATAGTTTTACTTTCTCAAATATAAATCTAGTTTAAAATAAACTATATAAAAATGTCTGCGCAGGTGCTTATTGTTACTTGATGCACTGAATCACTGATACTGGCTACTCTGTTATACTGTGTTCCAAATACAAACATGATCAATAACTCATTTTGGAGGGAAAAAGTCTCTGGGGTCACCAGAAATTTGTGATACAAAATGGGGTCACGACTGCACTAAATACTGTTTCATTCCACGTATTTACAAAGTGACATTCTTCAAAATGCGTGTTATCACTCATTAATTCCATCTTTATGCTTTTTTCATAATATTCTGAGCAAAATGTACTCGGATTCAGGAATAAGAGAAAAAGGGAATTTCAGCCAAAAATGTTTAAGAACCACTGCTCTACGAAATTAAGACGCAAGCAGAAAGACTGCTTATCATTTGGAACACGATATATAAAACAGGACAACAATTACATTAAGCAAATCACTATTTGTTAATATCATCCAGGGTTGGGGTCAATTACATTTTTCAATTACAATTACATTTTCAATTATCCATGTTCAATTACAGATCAATTAGGATTACGATAACGGGCATTTTTCTAATTACCTGAAAGTCAATTACAATTACGTTCAATTACAATTTTACTAACTTTTATTCATATAGCGTTGTGATGATTGTATGCAGTTCCTTATGTGTGTACCATGTTGTTTTACATTTATATGTGCATTTATTATAATATCTTATGTAAAAGCTCAACTAAGCCCAAGAGTTGGATTTTAGAAATTGCTATAAACTCCTCTTCGTACAAAACATCAGTTACATTCACAGTATTGTTACTCTTTGTATCGTCCCTATTTAAATAAATTCAATGATATTTTAACTCTAACTCTATCTCTTCCCTTACCAGTGAAAATTCACTGACAGGTAGTGGGAAAACTTAATATGAAACATATTTTCATATTTACCTACATACGTGTAAGCCATAGACCTGTTTTGCATTTCATTAAATTGTAATTGACAGATTATAGTGAATTTTAATAATAATTACAATTACAATTACAATGGCAACAGATTTTTTAAATTGCAATTATGATTATAACTACGTCATAATTGTAAAGAATTATCAATTACGCGTTCACAATTATAACTGGCCCCAACCCTGATGTCATAGATATATCAGCTGTGTGGTTAGTGGCGTTTGCCAAGGTGCCTGTTTTAGAGAAAATGTGACGCATAGAGTTATATAAATCTGTAGGTCAAAAAACGGCATTACGTTTTTAAGTCAAATTAACTAACAGCACTTTCAGTCACATTTATGTTCTATCCTACGGAAATGAATAAATTCAATATATTAACTAAACGTAATGAGTGTTGGTGCAGTTCTGCTCATAAGCAGAGAGGAAAGTTCACCTTATCACCAAGTGCACTTCTCGCCTACTCAGCTCTCCACATTTCTTCATGATGAACATTTTGCACTCGTAAATGAGTTATTTAAGTATTCATGTCTGCAGGAACAGCGATCTGCATAGATCAGCCATAGCAGGTAAGGATTTAGCACATCCAAAGTATTTAAGCACGGGAGGGATTTTGCACCTTTAATTTGAGATCTTAATAAGTCTGCATTTAAGTGTTCTACTTTAATACTACTACTTTAATACTACTACTTAATAAAGTGTATTTTAGAAACATCAATGATAGAACAGTTCTCAGCAGTTAGGGAGAACATCTTTAGAACAAAGCAAAATTAATAGTTAAAAATAATAATTAATAATTAAAAAAAAAACAATTAAAAAGGCAATCATTAAGAACAGTTCTTATGCAGATTATTAGTCTGATTAGACTTACTTAATTACAATTCCTTGTTTACAATGTATTATACTTTGATACTCCCATATATGACGTAGTCATTGTTAATGATATTGTTTTATTTATTAATAAAGTATTATGACCACACACATCCATTATTTGTTAAATTAAAACTTGTGACATTTAAAGACCATCAGACCATCAAATACAGCCTAAGAGATTAAAATATTTATTTATTTTTTATTACTTGAAAAAAACAACTTACAGTAAAACTTACTCTGTTGACGACTTGTATTTCTTTTGTGTGTATTATTTGATAAAGGTAAGTTGAATGTAATGATTTATGTTGGGCATATAACTGTTTCAGTCTTGTTATATATTTTTTTAAATTGTGATTTATGATTGAATATTTTTGTTAGCCTGAAACAAATAAAACTGACAAAAAAACACAAAAAAACCTGACATTGAATACAGAGGATGTGTGTCAGTGCCGTCGCATCTAAAACTAATTTATTTGATTCTTGTTTGAACTTGTCTCATAACAGGCAGAGCAGTGAAAAGCCACAGGGTGAGATACAAAGGAAGGTCTAAATCATAGAGGAGATGGAGAAGGAAATGTTTATTTCCTATTCCAGCATCTCCAGCTCACATTTCAACAACTGCATGAGTCTAATCTCATTCATTCTGCACACACACACACACCACGCTGATCTCTACCTACGAGCAGGAAGAAAAATAAACAAACTCCGCCCATCACAAAGCTCTGTTCCCACAGTGTAGTGACAACACGTTTGCCAACCATTTATGCTACAAGCCATTTTTTTTTCTTTAATATTCCTTTTTTTAAACTCATGTTTCCCATGGGGAACTGTTTGTTGGTGCAACGGTTAGCGTGTCTGTGCACGTTTAGATATTCACCATCATGCCTCACTCACTAATCACCTCCCATTGGCTTGTTTACCATCATGTCCCTCTGTTTTACAATTACCGTGGCTCAAAACAACATCATCATCATCACCGGTGATTGAATTCAGTGAAATTAAAAGCATTTTCATTAAATCTTTAACTCATTGAGGAAAAGGTCAGTAGCTTTAATTGTTTTTTCTCATTTTCCATTTATTCTAAGTCCTGTTCCCCTCATCTGAGACACTGGTTTAACCAGAATGGAGTCATGGTATTTCAGAGGAATAATTGCACTCACTGACAATCATGGAGTTCAAACTTTATTTAAGTCAGGGTTCTCGTCAGCGCTGTTGGAGGCCCCCACGGTGTCATTTTGAAATAATTGTTGCACACCTGGACTTCCATTCGTTCTTTAAACTCTCTTTTTAATCTGGCTAACTGAGAATCAACAGTAGGGATGTCCCGATACAACTTCTGATACGATACCAATATTGCAGTATTTTGAGTATTGGTCGATGCCGATATCGATCCGATGCGATACCAGCACGAATCATACATACTTTTATTACTTATTTTGTAGTGAGTAATGTTAGAAAAGGCTTAATCAAGTAATGTTACTCAAACAGAGAACAATAGTCAGCAACAGTAGGAATGAGAAAAACTGACACATTTATTATTGACCAATTGGTTACATAAATTTTTCCCTTCAACATAATATCTATAGTATTCTACACTTGAATATAATATAATATATATCAGATATTTTAAATGCAATTCGATAAAATCAAATATTCATTTTCTGGCTGATATTCGATGTCAGTATCAGATTGAGACACCCCTGATCAACAGCACTGTCTATTTAATACAAGTCATTTCTTAAATAGACACCGGCTGGGTTTGGGCCGTGTTCTGTCAGGCTCAGGCCAGGTCAGGTCTTCTTTTTAGGCCAGATTAAAGCTCTACTGTGTGCATCCTCCGCTTTGCAGCCCATAAATAACATCCAGTATAAACGGTGTGCTTCATAATCTCAAAATGTATAAACTGGGAAGGGCTTGTCCATAACAGTCCCGATATTTCTGCGGGTCCACAAAATATGGCCATGAAGAAGGTTATAAATAATTTAAAATACATTTTCCAGACCCTCCTACAGACTCTCGCACACTTGCGATCCTCCTACACAGTGAAAAATTCCTGATGCACTTTCATGCTGTTTCATGGCTGGTCTGAATGGCATCTGTGAAGCAGCAAACTCTGTCTAATCCAGGGTCAATTGATCCAGGGTTAAGAAATGAGATTAAGGATTATTTAACCTACTCTTACAGAAGGAGAAACTCCAGCTTTGTGGCATCTTATATATGTTTTTTCACACACCATTTGACTGCTTTTCCAGCAGGCGTGTGTTTCAAACTTTGATGGCATCAACATACACAGCCACTCTACCCGACTGATAAACCCACTGCAGTCGATGCAGGCGAGGCTTTCTTATTTTGTTTGGTGTCCTCAGAGATTTCCCCTCAGCTGCCTCAGTGCTGAGAGCTCCTTTAAACTTGTTCATACTGGGAGTCACTCTGGGTGCATCAAGGCTTCGACAAACAGTGACTCATCTTGCATTGGAGCTAAATAAACACATAACTGGAGCACAGTGCTGTTGGTTAGGCTGGGCTGACAACAACAGACACTTGAAACATACCGTCTCCTCCAGTGGGCTGCTTTCCTCCTCAGCTACGTCTTCCACCGCCTCCTCGGAACTGATGATGTTTACCTCTGAGGAGATGCACACAACACAATGCAATCAGACAATTGCTCCCAACACAGGAATCAATAACAAGCATCTGCAATGAGAGGTAATGGGAAATAAACTGATGTTGTTAGGGGGGTTTCATATTGAACTCTGCACAAGTTTTATTTACGATTTAAATCTTTCCGAGAGGTTGATTTCCCTTAGGAAGAATTTTAACATTAACACGAAAGAATTAATTACTTCTTGGTGGAAACGATGGTTTCATATTAAAGGAATCTATCATGGTGTCGTGTGTGAATCAACATGGCTTAATAAGTTATAAAAGGGGTGAGGGTGGCACCTGCTGGTCTCTGGGTTTCATTCTCATCTGTGATGACTCATCATGTTACGTGATGCTTTGCTACTTTTTAATGGCAACTGTGTCCTTTGATGACACGGGCTCAACCATCACCTTTCATCATTGGTAGGGCTGGGCCATATGGACCAAAACTCATATGTTGGTATTTTTTCTCAAAATGGCGATATACTATATAGATTTTATTAGTGAGGGTGCCTCTGTTTTTTCTTATGTTGTTGTTAACTCCTCCTACACCGTTTGTTAGATTTTAACAAACAAGCTCTCAAAAAATTCAGAAAGTTCCTAAAATCTATGTTTGTACTTTTATAATTTGTAACTTTTTGACCTATTAATTTTTGCCTTTCCCATTAATTTCTATTGGAAATTTCAGCTTTCATCCCCAGCCTTTCTTCAACTGATTCAAACCATTGAAGCTTTAACATGTTCAACTACTACCTTCACCCATTTCAACTTTTTCAACCTATTTCAACTTTTCCAACCTTTTCAACCTTATTGCTAATATTCAGCTATTGCTAGGTTAATCCTTAGCTAATGCTAGTTTAATGCTATTGATAGAATAATGCAATTGCTAGGCAAATGCTAATGCTTTGTTGGTGCTAATGCTAGACTAATGCTAATGGTAACTAATGCGAATGCTAGCAAATGGAAGGTCTGGGTAAGGACGCACTCATAAATCCATCTAACTGTGCTTTTTATGCTGTTCTGAGAAGTCGCAAAAGCAGCAACTCCTAAAACAAGCTATAATACTGTAATTTTCTATATCACCAAAACAGAAAACTCAATATATCTAGAATGTCGATATATATCATCCAGCTCTAGTCATTGAACTTTTACGTGCTTTAAAACACTGCAGGTCTCATATGTTTATTTAGCGGAGTCAGACCTCCCCTCACAGAGTGCTGGAGAAGAGCTCACATGCACTGGGAATGTGACTGTCAGCTCATACATTCCTACGCCAAAACATGGAGATTAACTAGCCTCAGGTATTGGAGACAAAAACAGGTTCAACGTCTGCTCAGCAAGTTCGGCACAATTATAAAGTCCTAATAAAGTTTAGCCATTTTAATTCCATGAAGGCAGCTCAACTTGCTTCAAGTTTTCATTGCTCTTCTATTTGACACCCAAAAATCATGCCTTTAGTCCTAACCTTTCACATCTGTGATGTGTATAAACCTTTTAGTTTTTGGTCAAAAGCAGTAAAGGTTTTCTAAGTTGTCAAAGTTTTCTTTTAGCATATCCAAAAGCTGTGTGTGTGTGTGTGTGTGTGTGTGTGTGTGTGTGTGTGTGTGTGTGTGTGTGTGTGTGTGTGTGTGTGATTCTCTATCTATCCTTTATTTATCCCTCATCCTTTATATTTATCATTATTATTATTGTTGCTGGGTTGTTCCTTGTTTTTTTTTGGGTTTTTTTTTTGTGCACCAACTACCAAGACAAATTCCTTGTACTGTCCTTAAAACTGTACATGGCCATTAAAAACATTTCTGATTCTGAATTACATCATTTTTACCTAATGAAAACTGGTGTAAATATTGCTTCGTAAGCCAATTTTACTCTGTTAGCCATAAACAGAATCCAGTGAAACCAAGGCCGTGTTGAAATGTCATACTAACGTACTACTCATACTAATGTAGTATGTTGTGCGTTCACACTAGATAGTGTGAAAAGTACGCAAGAAATACTCGGATATACTGTATACTATATTGGGACATTTTTGAAGTATGTACAATGGGCACGCTAGTCATACTCAACCGTCCCATAATGTATTGAAAACCGAAAATCAAACATCACCTTTTCAAAACAAAAGTATAATTTCTTGTCTTCCATTAGTTTTTAACACTCTTGTAAATAGAGCTCTTGTTTTGAAGTTAACTAAAAGTGTTGTCAGTAACGCAATGTCGGGTCTCTAAAAACCTCGGAAATGTCAGCATGAAATGTGTTTGCGTGAGTTTAATGGATAAAATGAGCACGTGTTGATATTCTACTTGGTCACTTTCTCACCTCAAATTTTTTCAGAACTTTCAAAGGTGGAGAATCAACAGATATGCAGTCTCAGTGTGCTTCAGGTTTTTGTTGTTGTAGGTTCCAAATGCATCATGGGAAACTTGGAAATATACTTCAGTGGGAACGCTCACCATCCTAATCATACTTATAGTACAGTGGTTTTTTGGCTGATGTACCCCCTTTCTCTAACTTTTCAATCCAAGTCCCTTCTTTGTCCAAATACAACAATTTGCTCAAATTCTGGGAAAAAACAACAATAAAGCATATTGATGGAATGAATGAGTGATAATAACACACATTTTACAGAATCTAATTTTATAAATAAGTGGAATGATCGTTTTTGTCATTTACGGCCATTTGCTGCTTGGTGTGGAACCTAGACTGACTCTTATATTTTCATTTCTATCATAGTTTTGTGTGTTATTTGGGTTATTTTGTGTGTTGTTAATAATATTTAAATTATTCTGTTATATCCCTATTTGAGAAACACTGTTATAGTATATAGTATAGTATAGTATACAGTATATACTCGTCGAGTGTATAGTGTATAGAACATTAGTACGCCATTTCAGACATAGCACAAGTGTCTTCAGAAGTCACTTCATTAGTTAATGGAGTCCACCTGTGTGCAATCTAATCTCAGTATAAATGCAGCTGTTTTCACTCCTCAGACATTCATTAGAAAACATTAGTGAACAAACAGCAGAATGAAGGCCAAGGAACATATCAGACAGTTCAGGGTTAGAGACAAATTTAAAGTATGGGTAAAGTTGTGAAATATCCCAAGCTTTGAAAAGCTCAAATAGCACCCAATCCATCATCTAAAAATGGAAAGCGTAGGGCATAACTGCAAAAATACTAAAATACCATAGATCAGAGGAGGCCCATGGTAACTGGAGCTAATCAGGCTTTTATGGAAAAGTGGCAAAAAAAAAAAAAACAATTGTTAAATTAACGCCATAAGAATTCTGATTTCCCATGATGGAGACAGCACAACATGGAAGAAGGTGTTCTGGTCAGAGGAGCCCAAAACTGAACTTAGTTTGACTAAATGAAAAATGCACATGACCCTGAACACCCTTCCTACAGTAAAACATGGTGGTGGCAGCATCATGCTGTGGGGATGCTTTTCCTCAGCAGGGACACCATGTTGGTCTCATAAAATAATGAAATATATTCACATTTGTGGTCGTAATGTGACAAAGTCTGGAAAAGATCAGGGGTAAATATACTTTTGCAAGGCACTGTAAGCCAAATCCTAAAGCATTTAAATGTGGGTATTACAGTTAACACGTGGCCTTATGCATGCATGTAAAACCAAAGCCCCATGGACCAAATCCAGCTACAAGTAAATCCCACCACGCAGCCCCTATATAAGGTCTGTGAGCAATTATACTAAATGCCTGTCCCATAAAAGAATGTGAGAAGAATGCAGTTTCATGAAATTTATAGTTTTTTGGTAAGTAACACTGAGCAGTTAAAAAAATGTGATTGTCTGATATGAGAGCCACAATATACTCATTCATGTCAGCATTTAGCAGAATGAAAAATGTGTTTTTGTCATTAGTGTGTGTGTTTTTGGTCATTTTGAGTGTTTTCTAATTTTATTTCTGTGTATATTTGTAGTCATCTGTTGTTGTGTTTTGTTTGTGGAGTCATTTTTGTTCTATTTTTGTGTGTTTTCTTCTTATTTTTGTGCACACTTATAATTATCGTGGGTGTTCATAAATTTGTGTATTGTTGTTCCTTTTACAATTTCTCCAATTTAGTATGTTTTTTGGAGTAATAATAAAAGAATCTTAATCGCATCGATATTAAGGTCTTCACTACTGCGATAACGCAACCTCAGACGCTGAGGTTTTTTCTTTCGTCTTCATCATTGTGAGTGATATATATAATCACCAACCAGAAATGTCGAGAACCGCCTTCCTGTGCCGCTGGCCAATCAGAGATGGTTACAGGACACATGCGTGTATGTGCTGCAGCGAGTCTCAGTTACCCCCCAGTTGAGTGCGCCAACAACAACTACACTAGAGCCCTACATAATTCACGTTAACGGAATTATGGAATTAAATCAATTAAAACAGAATCTACCGTTGAATGCAGAAATAGATAGAATCGGGTTGAAACGCCATCACCGTGCGGAAAAGGACTTTTTTTTTTTTTTTTTTTTTTTAATGGGGAAATGTTTTGGGGACTGCTTGTTATGGTGCACTGCCCGCCCCCTCCCGTCCTGCCTGCTTCAAACACAGTCTAAACTGCACTAAACACAGTCTAAACTGCACTAAACACAGTCTAAACTGCACTAAACAGCACTAAACACAGTCTAAACTGCACTAAACACAGTCTAAATTGCACTAAACACAGTCTAAACTGCACTAAACACAGTCTAAACTGCACCAAACTGCACTAAACACAGTCTAAACTGCACTAAACACAGTCTAAACTGCACTAAACAGTCTAAATTGCACTAAACACAGTCTAAACTGCACTAAACACAGTCTAAACTGCACTAAACACAGTCTAAACTGCACCAAACTGCACTAAACACAGTCTAAACTGCACTAAACACAGTCTAAACTGCACTAAACACAGTCTAAACTGCACCAAACTGCACTAAACACAGTCTAAACTGCACTAAACACAGTCTAAACTGCCAAAAAACTACACAAATCATCACTGACTCCTAAATCAGAGTGCCCGCTTAACTTAAACGTGTCTGTGAAGTTTCGTCCGTTTATCGTGTAGCGCTGCATCGCTCCGTTAATACATGATCAGCTGTAATCAGCTTCACCTGCTCAGAGCATTTAAACAACATCTAATCAGAGCAACAGAAGATCTGTGGATAAAGTTGTTCTGTTGTTGTGGACGAGACCATCGATGCCAGGGATTGTAGAGTCTGAATTTGTCCATTTATTTTTGTTTAATCATTACGGTCTGGAATGATGTCATCCTCAGGATCATTTAAATTAGGTTCATTTAAATTAAGTTGATCAAAACTTAATCAATAAATCTGCTGAGATTCAGTAAACCATTGATCCCTGAGGGGGAATTGGGTGACATTAATGCTGCTCTCAAACATATATGACATGAATAATTAAAAAAGAGCAGAACAATCCATGTCAGTACAACTTATATCTACCTTTTAATTGTATCTTACTCATTATTTTAAATTCCATCTTTATTTTTGACATACATTTTTGTTAAATTATGGGTTTTTTTTATTTATTAGTATTCATTTTGTTTCCTCACATGATTTAAAAACAAATTTTCTGAAAAAAAATGATTAACTTTTTTTTAAAAATAATGGCATTTTAAAAAATGTATGTGGAAAGCACAGAACTTGGAAAAAATAAAACTGGATTTGAAAAATAAAATAAAACACGTGCATTCAAATGTATAAACTATTTTTAAAAATCATATATCGAAATATCTATCAGAAAAATTGCAATTAGGTGTTTTTGTCAAAATCGTGCAGCGCTACTCGATGATGCAACAAAAGTTGTATATTAATGAGCATCTCTGAGCTGTTCAGAGTAGACTATAATTCAGTAGCTGTTGGCATCAAACAACATGCACATGTCAAACCTTAGGAAATAGCATATGCTGCATGTAGAATGTGATCATTTTGAAACTCTGTTTTTGGGAGGTTGGTAAAAAGCCCTTAAGGTAAAAGCATTAACCCTTTGCACAGTTTTCTCTGACTGTTAGGGTGTGCCTCCAAAAGAAATAACCTGCATCACAAAGTAATAATGCTGCACCCTAACGTCCAAAGCCACATACTAAAAATAGGTGATTAAAATGAGTCAGCATCAACTATTATGACACAACACACACACATTAACGTACAGTTGTTAGGAGGTCACATGCTGTTGACAGCCGTTGCACTGACAGTAATGTCACAGAGTTGATTTGGCACTTTTTAAATGTTGCATTAGATTTCAACTGACTAAAAACATTTTTTTCAGAAGATATAAAAACATCAGTAGCTTTAAACCACATTAATCCATAACGTCTTCATATTTTGAGTACTATTAAATAGGATATGTTCACTTTAATTGAGAATAGCCATAAAATTTAACTGAAGTTTAAAAAATTCAAACTACTTTAAAGGGGGTTTGGTTCAAATGTATTAGTCTGATCTACATCAATAAGTTTTATTGAGACTATGGCTGCATGCGAATAGTCCCTCCTATCTCATTTCCTATCCACTTTTCCATAACCCTGACGTTACAGGGTTAAGGAAAGATGTTAGGAGAGGAGTTAAGAAAAGCTGATCACATTTGCTTTGACGATCAGACACTTCCACTACGGCCGCGCCTCCTTTCTTGAGAAATGTTGAACGCTCTTTTATCATGGCCGTCACTTAAACAGTTCCGGGGGTTAAAGTACAGTGAATAGGAAAGGAGATAGGAGGGACTATTCGGACACAGCCTAGCGCTGGACGATATGGGTTAAATTTGCTAATGCAAAATGCTGTACAGACACATTTATTAACAAACAGCTGCACAATATGTGCCACTTTTGGCTTTTTCTCCTATTAGGGACAGCACGTGTGAGTGAGTTCTGTTTTAGGAAAAGGTCTGGGTTAGGACGCACTCAGTGATCATCTAACTGCTTTTCATGTTGTTCTGAGAAGTAGCAAAAGCAGCCATTCTTATAACATGTATTTTGATACAAAATAAGCTACAGAAAATAAATAAATAAAAAAATAATTAAAAAAAACCATATATATATATATATATTATATTGTAATTTTCTATATTGCCAAAAAAGAAAACTCAATATATCTTGAATCTCAATATATTGCCCAGCCTTAATTTTGACCATTTTTAATTATCAATCAGTTACTAATAAAAGTGAATTAGCTCGTAAACAACCTCGCAGCTGAAAGTAACTTTTAATTTATAAACACAAATGTACTGACAGCAAATAAAACCTTAAACTGAAGTTAACGTGACCAATTTAATCAATCAATTATAAATAATAAACAATACTCTCATATAAATCTATATTACCAAGTTACTGTTTCTGAGGTTGAACCCTGGACCAGGGTTGGGGTCAATTACATTACACAGTGACCTGCAATTTTCCCAATTACAATTAAATTACAATTATTTTCTATCCTCAGAACGTCAATTACGTTCTCAATTATTAAAGTTCAATAACAATTAATCACAATGAAATAAACAAGCTAATAAAAGTTAGCTTTCTGTTAGCATCTCTTATGATAATTATTCTTAAAACAGCAGTAAAATACACTAAAAATCATCTAATTTTGTTAGGCTATCTAAATAATGAAAATAAAGGTTTTAATATTTTGTGTCTGAGCCCTTTTTGTGTTAGTATACAGTATATTTCTATTATTAGTAGTAGTATTATCTATCTTACTTTATGTTTTACTACTGTAATGTGTGTGTATCTAATCCTTATTTTTAACAATCTTTTACTTAATTATACACTTATTTAACGTTTATTCTTTCTTTCGTCTTTGTTTCAACGTTTATTCTTTTATTAGTGATATTGTCTTGAGCGGCTGTAACAAAAGCAATTTTTCCCTGGGATAAATAAAGGAATTCTGATTCTGAGTATACCCCTTGATTTATATTTTTTTTAAATGTAAAAAGTGGGAAATCTTGATAAGAAACATCATTTAAAAATAGTTATTTACATATGTGTAAAACATATAACTGTAACATGGTTCCTCAGTTTTCCCTTAAATTATAATTTTTATAGAATTTTCATGGCAATTACACAGTGAGTTATCTAAACTCAATTACAATTACAAGAGCAACAGCTTTTTAAATTACAATTACTATTATAATTACGCCATAATTGTAATTAATTATCAATTAAGTTATTACAATCATAATTGACCCCAACCGCGCCCTGGACCACCATTATATTAATAATCATGACATAAAATCACCTCACAGGAAGGTCAAATAGACACTATAATAATAATAATAATAATAATAATAATAATAATACATTCATAACAGACTTATAACCCAATAAGTTTGTAAACAAAAGTTAGACAAACAAACAGCTCTGAGTTGTGATGTCACCCACCTTGAAGTGTGTCACTGCTGCCACTCTCCAATGCTCCATCCACAGAGTCACATGTTTCTAGCGTCTCACTCTGGTCCTCAGGTTGAGCGTCAGTAGAAGGTTCGGTGCTAGCAGAAGCTAAATTAGCATCTGAGGAACTTACATCCACACTTTCTGAAAGGGAGCTCTCATTAGCCTCTATCACAGATGTGTCCAGTTGTGGTTGCTTTAGCTCAGGTAGCATGATCCCACTTTCCACCACTGCAACTACAGCAGATTCATCACCAACCTTGTCCACCTCCATGTCCTCCTCTGCAAGGGTAACCACTTTGTTCGTATCTGCAATGGGCTGCTTGATCTCGACACCAATACCAGTGTTTTTAGACTCTCCAGTTTCAATGACATCAATCCCAGTTTCCTCACTTTTTACCACAGTGGATTCCAACGGTGGATCCTCATTAGACAGTTCTACAGCCAGCTTCTCGGTCCCGGCAGGAGTCAAAGGCTCGATTGTCAGGGGTGAGTCAGGCTCGGTGCCATCATGATGCCACTTTCTCACAGCCAGTCCATTGTCAGTGCCAGACTCATCCTCATTTTCCAACTGTTCCTTACTGTCATAGAGCGTTTGATCATTCAGTTCTACTCTCATTGTTTGAAGCATGTACTCGTCCCCTATTGTGCCATCATCCTGGGAGGGTTGGAATATTTCTGATGTGGAGCTTCTAACGGATCTGAAGCTCCCATCATCGTCACTGGAGATGCTTTGGGTTGAGTTTGGCTCCTGGTCAGAGAGTTCATTAGTGAGCATCTTTTCACAGTCCAACAAATCATCTGAGCAGTTACCAGAAGTCCTAAAACCTGGATTATCCACAGACAAGCTGTTGCTTTCAATGCTGAATCCACAAAGTTCGGCCGTGTCTTTGCTGCTCTCTGTCCCAGTACAATTCCCAGAATGGGAACCAGTTAGTGAAGCACAGTCCCACTGGTGGAGTGCAGCGTAATCCCTACCAGCTGTTTCCTGGTTTTGTTCTGGATTGTTTATGTCTGGTGGAGGTTCCCCCTCAAGGAGGCCTTCTATCAAGAGACACGGAGCAGCCGCGTCAGTCTCCTTGATTACATCATCAGGTTCAATCAGCAATGGGTTGGGGAGGTCTCTGGGGGCTGACACAGATTCTGTTAACTCTTCATTTCCAACATCTTCATCTTTTACACTTAGTCTATCGTAGAGATCCAGACTAGAATCCTCCTTCTCCACATTGTCTTCCTCTTCCTCCACGTCAGAGTCTGAAGAGTCTGAAGCGTACTGTGATGACGCGTGCTGGCCCATGACTGGCTCTTTTGTATCTTCACCAGTTGTTTGTGGCTGTAATGATTCAGAGTTGCTCTCCTCCTCCTCCTCCTCTCCCTCTCCCTCTCTCCTCCTGCCTGTGCTGTCCTCTGCTTCCTGCTCCAATCCGTTGTCTCCCTTCCTGGCTTCCTCTCCTTCCCGGATCACAGCCTCCCCTCTATCAGCTTCCTCTCCCTGTTCAACGCAGTTTGCTGGTGGGAGGATTCCCACAGTGAGGCTTTCCTCTCTCAACTCTTTCTGTACTGCTTCACTCCTGTCAGACAAACTCTGGGTGGAAACAGGACGTTCCCTTCCCTCCTCCTCTTTCATTTGGCACTTTTCTCTGTCAGCGTTTGAACTGAGACACACCCAGTCCTCTGGGGGGCCAAGGCCATGCTCCCGGAGGAGTAATTCTGATGTCTGATTGCTAAAAGACAAACTCTGCTGATTCTCAGCAATCCCAGTCACACCATGTCCACTATTGGCAGTTCCGCAGCTATTGACAGATAAACTTTCTGCTGCGCCTTCCTCGGTCAAAGAATCCAGGCACGCTGGCTGGTTCAGTTGTTCCAAACTGGTTGACTGTGCATCAACATGTTGGATTCTTTGCACAGTGCTGTTGAATGCTGCCAAGTGCACATCCACAACTGAAACTCCCTGCCCAACACAGAAAAAAAGTACACACAAACCAATAAGTCAACACGTGTTTTTTAATCAGCCAGCTCTGTGGTTGCATAAGGTGTTCCACTGGTTGTACAAACAACGGTTTGAAGGTTAAAAAAGTAAGGCAGAGAAAAGACAAACATTCTAATTATGTTTAGCAGTAGCACCGTGGCAGCTCTCACCTTGGCATGATAGCATGTGGAATGAAGCAGCTGCTCCACACTTTCCTGAAGGGTTGGCGTGTTGCAGCCGGGGAGGATCGTCTCCGTCAGAGTGTGGGTGTTCAATCTCGGTTGGTGGCAAAACAAACGAGCATCCAAGGAAACTGGTTGGCTGGTCTTTCTGTCCGTCAGTGTCTCTGTGTCTGCCTCAGCCCTGTCGTGAACAAACACTTAGATTAGCCTAAGGGACACGGGTTGGGTTCTTTTCTCAGGGTGCAGAAGAATCTTCAGGAAAATATTGACTCCAAGCTCCTAAGTAACTAGGAAACTTTAAAAAGATCCAGATGCTTTATCAATTCCAACACCAGTGAGATTTTCTCTTTAAGATACATTAAAATACACACAATCCCGGTTCTTACAGAGCAATCCTCCATTAGTAGCTTTCCGATAAAACCCTTTTTGCTTATGCTTGTTTTTTTCATTAAGATAGTGCTGTACAGAGAGAGGCCACCCTGGCCAGCAGATCTGCTTGCGTCATAATGGGTGGATTGCTTTGCTTTCTAAGCCTGGAGGGCTGCCGTCATCAACCAGGCTGCAAAAGACTTCAACTTTGAACAAGAAAATGAGAGAGTGAAAGACAGAGTGGCTTACTTAAAAGGTTTTTAAACTATTCAGTGAAAACAGTTTACCAGGAAAAAAAAAACAGAAAAAGCTTATGGAAAACATGCGAGGTCCTATCTGAAAGGCAGTGGTTTGCTGTGAAACTCATAACCTAACAACACTATAAAGAAAAGCAGCCCAGCTCAATTGGCTATTGTAACTTTTCAATTAAAAGCAAGAATGAAATAAATTATTTAATCTGTCAAAATTAAAGAACAGATAGACCATAGCAAGGAAGAGATGGGGAACTTTCATCACGTGGGGGCCACAAAAATGTGATTGTCTCTGAGGGCCACAATAATAACAATCTCTATTTTTGTGCATTTGTGTATTTTTCAAACTATATTTTGTCTTATTCTGTAATTTTGTGACTTTTTGGAGTCATTTAAAGCATTCTTGTTGTTTCTGTGTGTATTTTTCAATCACTGTGTGTTTTTCGATTCATTTTGTATGTTTTAGTCATCCTCTTGAGTATTTTCCTGTTATTTTGTGTGTTTTTGCAGTCATTTTGTCCAGTTATTTTGTACGCTTTGGTTGTTTTGTGCGATTTGTTGTCATCATGTATTTAGTTTTCTCTCAGTTTCTTTTTGTGTGTTTTCTGTCATTTCGTGTACTTTTCCTAATCCTTTTCTATCTTATCCTATCATTTGGTAACTTTTTGGAGTCATTTACATCATTCTTGTTGTTTCTTTGTGTATTTTTCAATCACATTGTGTGATTTTTTATTAATGTTTTATGTTTAATTGTCCTTTGGTATATTTTCCTGTCATTTTGTGTGTTTTTGAGCCCCATTTGTATGTTTTAGTGGCCTCTTTGTGTATTTTTCAGTTACTTTGTCTGTTTTTGGAGTCATTTTGTGCATTTCCCAAAATTAGACAAAGGACCGTAAACCACTTGCTCATTTTTGTATGTTTGTAAAGTGTAAAACAATTGACAACAAAGAAAATATGCATAATTTTCCCTTCATATCGATGAGAAAACATTGAGCGGTTGGATCAACATTGAGCTCATCATATAGAACTTGTTGAGGAGACACTAACATTAAACAGAACTGATGCAGATAAACTCCAAACATACATTTTTTGGTTTTGTTTATTAAAAAATGCTGGGAGATAAATTATGTCCTTAGCTCAATGGTACCAGCTAAAAGTATTGAAATTCCTCAGTGTGTGTAAATGAAAAGTATTGGCTAAATGATTATTCAAGTCAGCCAAATTTCAATATATTGATTGCAAACAAATATATAATCCTTGGTGGTGTGTGTGGTGTGGGCTTGGATGCAGCGATAGTTGTGGTGATGTTTCTCAATGGTTCAATTGTTTAGTGAAGACAAGAGACAAACAGCATAGCAGCAAATGAAGGAGGATCCAGGCGATCTGCCCTCTGATGTGCTGACATGTGACTGCACAGAGAGGACAGCAGTGTGCACACACAGTGGGAGCTAATGTCACTGTCACACAGTGGGAGAGGGGATTTCTGATCTCACTCAGTTCATTCTTTATTACACTTTTCACTAAATGTTACTTAGAGAAGTAAAAAGTGGGGTTTTAAGACTATGAAGAAGTGGGGAATGTAGATTATTTGGGGGGGAAAGCAACATGAGAAGAACATGCAAACTGTGCCCAAGTTAAATACAACTAATACATTAAATACAAATGCACAGACTTGCACTTGTATCTAATCATTATATAATTAACAGTCTTGTACTTAATTATGTAAGTTTTCTTTTTTTTTGTTCAGCGTTTTAATTATTAATCATTATTAATCATTCGGAATATTTATTGAGTCTCTGTAAAAAAGGAATTTTCCCATTGTTTGTTCCCCAAACAATCAAAAACTAATTCTAGAATAAAAGAAGTCTTTAGGGTCGCCAGAAAAGAATACAAAAAAGGTTGGGAATCACTGCTCTAAAGGGCCGTATTTGGCCCACGGACCTTGAGTTTGACGTGTGAGTTAAGATGTCTATTACTTATGTGGAGGATTGTTTTAAAATGATAAAAGGAGGAGGTTGGGAACATTTTCAGAGGACAAAAGGAAAGCTACATGTTGACTTACTTAATAAGTAGCTCATATAGACATTCATGTCCTCGAGCAGCTGCTAAAGAAATGGGTGTTTCGCCTTGTCTGTTGGCCAATCGCAGGGCTTCCCTGGCACCGGGTTGATGTAGCAAGAAGCGTGTAACCCGAAAAAGTCCCCGTCGTGCTGAGAAGTGCAGCAGAGTCTCCTGAGGCTTTAGGTCTGAAGAGAAAGCAAAGATTACAAATCATCAACAAGCAAGTAAAATAATAACTAAAGCGCCATATATAGATTTCCAGCGCCTGTAAAATGGTGAAAACCAATCCACAGAAAAGAGGCGAGGGAACAGTGGAGAAAACACATTTTCTGTTATTAGAACAAGAAATTTCTGAACACCTACAAAGTGCCAGCAGTGTGTGTTGATGAGAACTTTCACTCATTCTACTGCAGACTGATCTGAACCATTCTGCCCTGATAAGTTTTCATCAAAAAACGAAACAATCAAGCTGACAAATCCCTACTCATGAGGACCATGTGCTTTGTGACGTGGAACAGAATGTAGCCAATCAAAAAGCGTGTTGACCGAGGAACACGTAATTTGGATCTCCAAGTTTAGCGGGAGCGCTTCAAAATATCTCAAACATGGCTGACCTGTGTAATTGTGGGAATGCAAATTTAAATTTTTAACTCAGACACAATTTTAGCTCCAAAATGTTGCCAACTTTCTGATATATATATATATATATACTGTATATATACACACACATTTATTTTGACAAAGTGGCCCTGTTTGTCATGCTGCATGCAAATCTTAACTGATTTATACCATTCAACCATAAAAATATTCTGCTGCTTAGTGACAAAGATAATATCTAATTTGTAAAATGCTAACTCTCTTACTTTTAATGTGGTTTATGGCTTAATGCAAATTAGGCTGCTTTTGCAAGCCTTAGACTGCTTTATTAGGTCTGCTGGAGCAGTGGTTCTCAAACTTTTTTGGATCAAGTCCCCCCTTTGTCTGACTACAACAATCTGCTTAGAAAACTATTTAAAAACAACTATAGAGCATAATGATAGAATGAATAAGTGATAACACACATTTTAAAAAATCTGTAAAGAAACAGTATTTAGTGCAGAGGTTCCCAACCTTATTTGAATTGTAACCCCATTTTGATATCAATAATTTATGGCAATATTTTTTTTCTAGAATTCGTTTTTGATCATGTTTGAGCTCAGATTAGTGATGGATCGATACATCGGCCGGCCAATATTATGGATCCGCACTATTTACAGAGAGCTTGTTTTTAATATTTGTTAAATATTTTGAACTTCTTGTTGTTCTACCTCACCTTTGTTAATTTCAATAAATGTCCCTTTTTTAAAATTGAGACTTGTACCAATTGTGGTCATCATTGTGTTATTTTTTTAATGTAAATTGAGGGAGCAAAAGTAATATCGGTTCAGTCATCGGCAAAGGTTGATGGGAAAAAAATTGGTATCGGGATCGGCCCTAAAAAATCCGTATCGGTCTATCCCTAGCTCATATATAACTAGATTCACTAAGTGGAAGCATAGAAAAGCAGGTGTTGAAGAAAAAAAAAATCTGTTTAAATTTTTCTGAAATTTCAAGCAAACCCATTCAAACTCCAGACGACACCAGATGGGGGTTCCGACCCCAAAGTTAAAAAACCCTGATTTATTGGCTCCTGAATAAATTTATTTCTATAGTTTCTATCATTTCTGGTCATATCACGCCTGGGGGGACCAAGACTGACATTATTAGTTAATCTTCCTCTCTTTCTCTCTCTCTCCCTCAAGTTCCCCCTCTAGTGCCATCGCATACCCCTAGGCCTGAGGTACACGTACCCCCCTTTGAGAAAAACCTGTGCTAGAGTGTGGGAGCTATTTCTAATGAACTTTGAGGAAAACTGCTGTTAAAGCATTATTCCTGCAGCTAAAATTACATTTTTAGTGGGAACTTTTACCTTCAGACTTTATGTGCTTAGATTATCAGAGCACGCACACACACAGTCAATGAACACAAAAAAGGGAGACAGAGGCGAGCAGTTGGCAGGACGGGTAACTTGAGAGCAATGAGAGAAATAGCATCACTTGCTAAAGCATGACAACACCAGACTGCTGCCTAATTAAACCAGGACAAGGCCCACAGTGACCCAGTAAAGCATGCTAACCATTACACAGGCTGAGGGAACGACAGCAGGTCCCAGCCCAGCTGCCCTGAACAACACTAACACAGGTACCCGTTGGCCAGCAATGTTCCGCCTGGACTGAAACCAGCAGTGAATCATTTCATTGCGGCCATGAAAAACACAGTATTGTGAGCCTGTTGCTCTGACTGGCAAGTACTGTAGTCCCCATAGCAGCTCCCAGTACAAAACAAAGAAACGCACAAACTGCAAAGCTGAATGCCAAACATTGACATTGAGTAAAAAGGTGGTGGAAAAAAACATGTTTGACATTTTTTTAAAAATAAAAAAAGAAGAAAACATGTATTCTTGAAACTTTCTAAACTAACATTGCATTTTTTTTTTAAAAAAGTGGAGACCAACATTGATTTTGGATACTTTTTGAAGTCTAAAAATTCCAAAAAAAAAAATAGTGATTTGTGACGCTGCACTGCTGCCATCTTGTGGAACAATTAACCTGCACTGATCTCTGTAAAACTTTGAGTGCATCACTCTCACAACTTCTGAATGTTTGGTTTTCTGAGATGTCCAGTGACTGGGCCAGTTCAGTCCTCCCACCAGAGTTTGGCCTCTAAACAAATGTGTGCTCTGTGTGTGTGTGTAAAAACATAGCAGGACCAGCGATGTGATGAAATGTTCATAGGAGGATGACTGTGTAATGGACTGAAAAAACGATGACCAAAAAAGCAAAAGTGAGTTCACACATCAGATATACAGTAGCTCCACAACACAGGTTAAATGAAAAGTGTAACGTTTCAAGCTCACACCCTTTATCAGGACCAGCAATGTGATCAATGTGCACATGACACGTACATTACAATGACACGTACGTTACGATGACACATACATTACGACGACACGTACATTACGACGACACGTACATTACGACGACACGTACATTACGACGACGATGCTTAAACAATATACTGTGCAGCAAAACAAGACAGGGTTAAAGAAGTAAACCAGTAAATAGAAGGTTGCCAGTTTAACCTCGCTCTGATCTTTACCAAAGTGTGCCCATGAGCAAGGCCCTTAATCATGACGTGCTGCACCATACTACTGCTAATGGGTTAAATGCAGAGAACATATGCACCTATATTTGTATATGACATTGGATTTTCTTCCCTATATATCCATCAATGGTTTTAAACATAAAAATAATGACACATATCATAACTGTCTGGCTAAAATTATTGCATTTTGGTTCGTGTTTTGCATTTTTCTTTATCTTAACTATATTTTGTTTCATAAGAAATTCAAACTTGGTTTACAAAAATATCTGAGACACAGCACTTTATTATTTAATGTGAGGTGACCATATTTTGATTTTCAGAAAAAGGACAGATGGCCCGACTTTGGAACACTTAAAAAGTACTTGGCATTTACTTAAACATGCCTTATAATGGACATTATAGTACTTAATTAAGTTGTCATTCTCTATAAGGTTTAATTGTTCTATCAAACAAAAATCTGAAATCAGAAGTAGCTCAAGTCAATCTCCTTTATTATGCATTAAAACTAATAGGGATGTAACGATTAATCATAAGGCAATTAAAAATCGATTCATAGGTACCACGGTTGATATCGATTTTCTGAAAATGTAATCGCAGTACTTTTTTTAAAAATATATATTTATTTAAATATTACTATATATTTATCCTTCTCTTGTCCAAATGCTGAGGCGGCGGGCGGAATCTGCTACTTCTTTCTTTCTGGCCGCCTTCTACTCTTAAATATGTTCATAAATGATTCATTACCCCTTTAGCACCGAAAGAATATCTGTCAATATTACGCGAATATCTGTAAAAGTCACGTTTTTCTATTAGCTCTGTCTGCTAGCATAGCATCTCTTCTTCACTGCACAGAATATCTGCATGGCAACCGACCACTGGGTTACCAGCGCCCTCTGCTGGTCCAAACAAATATCTGATGTAATTAGAGAAAAAAGTCAAATTGTTAAGGCACAAAATACATTTTCAGTTGCACTTTTAAAAAGAAAAATAACTATTATGCAGTTTTGCATTGTTTACTATAGAACCAGAATTTAAATTAATAGGCTTCTTCTTCATTTGTATTATTCCTTTATTTATTTCATTCAAGATTTATTTTTAGTTAAATTGCATTGTTTTGAATAGTTTATCAAGGGATTCTTTTGACAATGAAAAATAAAAGGAAAATAGTATTTGTCTACAGTCCCATTTTGTAAAATAAATCGTGAGAGAATCGTATCTGGAGTTGAGTGAATCGTTAAATCCCTAAACACTAATCTTCAAATCTCATTGATTTTTGGAAATATAGCTTTCAAGAAATATAAAGCAACAAAAAACAAAAAGCTTACAGAGCAGTAGTTTGTTGCTTCTTCACCCATGGCTTCTTTGATGTTTTATTATCCAGGAGGGTCTTCCTGCTGACATTTTCTGATTAAAATACATCGTTATTTGGTGTCTTTTTGTTCCACCTGCTCTACTTTCTTGTGAAACAAAGTGGGGGCTTCAACAGATTACATCACTTGTGAGTAAAATTACCATTAAACCATATTAGCTGTAAAGAGCCAAACTGTGAAAGTTTAGCTTTCAGAAGTTGTTGGCAGAGTCACAGTTACTTCGTTCTGTCTACCAAAAAAAAAAAATAACAAACAAAAAATTGCAGATAATAATCCACCACGCTGGACAATTCACCTCACTTTCTTCTTTGTGCAATATGTACATTCAACTCAGGTTATATTTATTTACTTCTATTCTTTCCTTGTTTTGCACCTTCTACTGATTTGATGTTTGTAATTAACTTGTTCATATGGCAATAAACTCTATTCTATTCTATTTTAGACAGGATATGAAACGTAGAGAAGTCTGGCTAAAACCAGATAGTGACCTTTTTTTAAGAACCAGCCTGGTGATGGTTTGGTGTATTCTGTCAAATATTTTTTTTAGTAAAATAACCTTCCCAAACACACTTTGCTCATATTAAAGCAGCATGGCTTTATGGCAGCGTGCTTTCCTTCACACACTAATCAAATACAGGAAATAGTCCTTTTTTTATGACTTCTGAAGGGTCAAAAGGAGTCTCCACGGTTTCCAAAGGCATCTAAAGTTGTGTTAAAACAGCTGATGAAGGACAACTGACTGTGTGCAGAAGCACTAATGAAAGCATTAAAAGCCCTGCATCATCTACTTTTACACATCAGCTAAGACCACATTCAACACAAACACGTCTCCATCTTCCAAAACAACAAGTTGCCAGTGTGATTCCCTCAGTACAAATGCTTTCCAGGCTAATCCGCTGCTGGCCAATACAAAACTCTTTTCATTTCAAGCTGCATCAGTATAATTTACTCTCACAAGTAAAACCTTTCCTGGACCCTGAGGAGCTGTCCAAACTATTTTGTTAATAAAGGCCTGTTTTACTGCCCAACCTCTGACAAATTTATCATCAGTTTGACAGAACACGCTGACATAAAGGATGGCCGTGTTTAAATGAGTGGGAAATAGATTCCTGGAGTGCAATAAAACAATGAATTGGAGATGAAACGTGGACTGTACAGATCACTAGGGAGAAATAAAAGCGTAATAAGTCAAATCTTGACAAATTAAAATACCGGAAAGCACTGAGTGCCCACAACTTCACAATGCAAAGTCAGACAAAGGTATTATAATGTAAATGTTTATCTCAACCACCAGGTTGCCGTTGGCCTTAAAAAAAAAAAAAAAAAAGACAAACCCAATAAAGTGAGATAAATCGATGACATTGCTGCTGGATCTTCATTTCTCAGGACACTGTTTGTGTATTTGTCCGTGCAAGAGAGCTTGGTTTTCATCGTTTACTTTCATTTGTCACCGTCTATGAGGGGAGGATTTTCTTTTTACTTGAGTAAACAAAAGGTAAATGCATTCTTTACAGTTATTTGCACAGACAGGCAGTTCCTTAAAGTAACTCCTCCTGTGATTTCCAGTAAAGCGCCATATATAGATTTCAAGCTCCTTGAAAAGGGTGAAAACAAATACACAGAAAAGAGGCGAGGGGACAGTGGAGAAAACACATTTTCTGTTGTTATTAGAACAACAAGATATTTCTGAGAGCACGCACAAAGTGCTGGCTGTGTGTGCTGATGAGAAGTTTCAGTCCATTTACTGAGGACTGATCTGAACCATTCTGCCCTGATGAAACCTGATGGTTGAACTGAACGCTCCACTTCCTCCAGCTCAGCCAGGCCGGAAAGAGAAGAGTGGAAGAGGAACAAAAAATGTTATAGTGTTGGATTTGTACAAGCTACTGAATAACTGCAACCATTACAGCCTCAAACCATGAGAATACAAAATACAGGGTTCCTATGTCTTTAATCAAATCAAATTCAAGATTTTTTATTGCCATTTGAAATTAATTTGAAGACCGACTTCACAGTAAACACAATTGTTGGAAAAAAGTTACATAGGGTTAGGGTCATTTTTTCTCAGTGTCTAGTGCAGACGTGCAACTGGCGGCCCCCAAAGTAAACACGCAAAAACAACGACAGTAAAATATAAAAAAAAACAGACTAAAATAATCAAAATCATTCCAAAAACACACAAGATGAGTAGAAAAATAGCAAGAAATGCATTAAAAATAAAACAGAAATGGTGAAAAAAAAAATTAAAACCAATTAGGAAAAATCTTTGTTGGACAAGCAATTTTCGTGAAATTTACATTTCCCCATGTTGTTGAAAATCATGACGAGCATCTGCAAAGAGTCCAGCTGTAACCACGTCACTATTTTGTCGTTGGTTCCACTGTCGTGATTGTGCAATGTTACGGTAAATGATATGTTGTTTTTACAGTGAATGTTTAACATTTATTTTGAAACGAGAGACTAATTACAATCATAAAAATATACTTATGTGTTAAAAAATTAAGACTTTTGAAACATTAATTTAACACTTGATTTTATTGTGTGATACTCCACAGCAGCAGTAATCCTAGAGACACTTGGCTATCGTAAGAGCAACCATGAAATGAAATACCCACCATGGAATAGAAGGCTGGAAGCTAACATCAAGGCAGTGCGGAGAGAAGTGAGCCAATTGACAGAGGCCCTGAAAGGTGCAATGAAAATGAAAAAACAAGTCCCCAAGAGGTACAGCCAGATGCCCATACCTGAAGCATTGGAAACTGCCAAACAAAGGCTCCACGCCTTGGCCAGCAGCCTAAAAAATAAAACCGGCTGTTCGCAACTCAACCAGCGAAAGTGTACGCTCAATGGCAGGGGAGCAATAGCAGAGCAGACCCACCAAGGCTGGAAACTGAACAGTACTGGAAAGGCATATGGGAGAAGAAGGCAACACACAATAGTGATGCACAGTGGCTGGTGGCTCTGAGAGAAGACCACAGCAACCTCCCTGAACAGAATCCAGTCACAGTCACAGTGGCAGACATCCAAGAAAGAGTCTCAGGTATGAAGAACTGGACAGCACCGGGTCCAGACATGATACACGCCTACTGGCTAAAGAAACTCATGGCACTTCATGAGCGCTTGGCAGCACAAATCAACCAGATGCTGAGAGATGAGAATCACCCTGAATGGCTAACCAAAGGGCACACAATCCTGATCCTGAAGGATCCCTCAAATGGTACAGCCCCATCCAACTATCGGCCAATAACGTGCCTCTCCACAACATAGAAGCTCATGTCTGGCATCATAGTGGCTAAGATAAGCGGGCAATTGGATCAATACATGAGCACAGCTCAGAAGGGAATCGGTAAAAATACCAGAGGTGCCAAGCACCAGCTCCTGGCTGACAGAACAGTTGCTAGAGACTGCAGAACCCAAAACACTAACCTGAGCACTGCTTGGATTGATTACAAGAAAGCCTACGACTCAATGCCACATACTTGGATCACTGAATGCTTGGAGCTATACAACATAAACAGGTCTCTAAGAGCCTTCATTGCAAACTCAATGAGGTTGTGGAAATCCACCCTTGATGCCAATGGCAAGCCACTTGCACAAGTTTCCATCAAATGTGGCATATACCAAGGAGACGCCCTGTCCCCATTGCTGTTCTGCACAGGCCTGAATCCCCTCAGCCAAACAATCAACAAGACTGGCTATGGATATCGGCTCAGGAACGGGGGCCACCATCAGTCACCTCCTTTACATGGATGACATCAAGCTGTACGCTAAGAATGAGCGAGACATAGACTCACTGATCCATACCACCCGGATCTACAGCGCAGACATTGGGATGTCATTCGGACTAGAGAAGTGTGGTTGGTGGTGACTAAGAGAGGGAAGGTAGTCCACACAGAAGGGGTCTCACTCCCAGAAGGAACAATAGCAGACATTGAGGACAGTTACAAGTACCTCGGAATCCCACAAGCAAATGGCAACCTTGAAGAAGTGACAACGAACGCGGCTACGGCCAAATACCTCCAACGAGTAAGGCATGTCCTAAGAAGCCAGCTCAATGGCAAGAACAAGTCCCGGGCAATAAACAGCTACGCCCTGCCAGTAATCAGATACCCTGCAGGAATAATAAGCTGGCCAAAGGATGAGATACAGACCACAGATGTTAAGACACGAAGGCTCCTAACCATACACGGAGGGTTCCACCCCAAATCCAGCACCCTGAGACTGTACGCTATCCGTAAGGAAGGAGGCCAAGGTCTAGTGAGCGTGAGAGCCACTATCCAGGATGAAACATCCAAGATCCATAAGTACATAAAGGACAAGGCTCCAACAGATGACATGCTCAGTGAATGTCTCAGACAATGGGGAACAGAAGATGAGGTGCCGGAGGTTCCGTCATGGGAGGACTAGCCCCTACATGGAATGTACCACCGAAACATACCTGAAGTGGCGGATATCAAGAAATCGTACCAATGGCTAAACAGAGCCGGACTAAAGGACAGCACAGAGGCACTCATCATGGCCGCACAGGAGCAGGCCTTGAGCACCAGAGCAATAGAGGCCCAGATCTACCACACCAGACAAGACCCCAGGTGTAGACTGTGCAAAGAGGCCCCTGTGACAATCCAGCAAATAACTGCAGGGTGTAAGATGCTGGCAGGGAAAGCTTACATGGAGCGCCACAACCAAGTAGCTTGCATAGAGTACAGAAACATCTGTGCAAAGTATGGGCTGGAAACCCCAAGGTCAAAGTGGGAAACACCTCCAAAGGTGGTAGAAAATGACCGAGCTAAAATCCTGTGGGACTTCCAGATACAGACGGACAGAATGGTAATGGTGAACCAACCAGACATTGTGGTGGTGGACAAAGAGCAGAGGAAAGCCGTTGTGGTTGACATAGCAATACCGAGTGACTGCAACATCAGGAAAAAGGAACATGAGAAATACCAGGGGCTCAGAGAAGAGCTGGAGAAGGCCTGGAGGGTGAAGGCATCAGTAGTGCCTGTGGTCATCGGGGCACTCGGGGCAGTGACCCCCAAACTGGAAGAGTGGCTACAGCAGATCCCAGTAAATACATCAAACATCTCAGTCCAGAAAAGTGCAGTGCTAGGAACAGCAAAGATACTGCGCTGCTCTTAATGCTGACTGTGCACGTCCGTGACTCAATACGACCAGAATCAGCGCAAGTTTGTGTCAAACTAACATGTCCTGATGTCATTTATTCATCTGTGTTTGGACCAAGAACCTATTGTGTGTGTGACTGAAGGGATGCTGTATTTAAATGTTTGTTCAACTTGTTATTTATGATCAACGACACTTTATTTATCCACATTTGTTTTATACCTATTGCTGCTGTTTAATTTGTTTCAATAAATTTTGTTTTGAGGAAATCTCCACTGCATTGTATTTAAATGTCCTACTCATTAGGTGAGTGTTGTATGAACTTTTCAATTCTATAAATGTATCAAAATAAAAAAAAAAATACAAACCTAATAGTGTGTGCTACAGCAGGTTATGTTTCTATCTTACAAAAAGTGGATGTAACGAGCAATTAAATTATCTGAATAAAAATAAAATACAGTGCTGTGGAGTTCATCATGAGCTGGAGGTTATGGACCACGGACGTAGTCCTGGTCCTGGTTCTGGTCCATGAACCGTGTCCCTGACTGCTCCATGGAAGAAAATCTGCATTAACATCTTCCTCCTTTTTTTTCCTGCATAGAAGCATTCAAAATATTTGAATTTATTATTTATCTCAGCAGTCTCCACAATAAGAAAATACAAAAAAACAATAGTGTAATCCTTAAGTCAAAGTGTGTAGGTTGAAGCAAAGCTTATACAAACCTACCCTATCACAATAAAACTAAACAAGGCTCTCTCGATAATCACACAAACAAAAATATTTAGTTTGTATTACTATTTTAACAATATATAATCTACACAAGTTTTATATACAGTTCATACATTCACATCAAACATATATAAACATGAATGTATATATGACATGTTCTTGGTAAAATTGTTACTCTTTCTTATATTTACTAACAATATATGATTTAAAAAGCTTTTGAAACTGGTTTATGTTGTTATATTTCATCACTTACGCTGTTCCATAATTTAACCCCTCATATTGTTATACTCATCCTTTTGACTGTTCTAGCATTTTTCATCTTGAAAGGTAGTTCTCTTAAATTATATTCCCCTTCTCGCTAAAAAAAAAAAAAAAAAAACTTTTCTGCAACGCTTTTGGAAGTAAACCTTTACTTGCTTTATAAATCATTTGGACAGTTTTGAGTTTGATGAGATCTGGAGTTTTAAATCTACTGTTTTTAAGAATAATCCATGTGTGTGTTCTCCGTATCCTGCATTATGTATAAGTCTGATGGATCTTTGTTTACACTATGAATAACGGTTGGATGTTTGTTATGTATGTATTTCCCCAAACTTCTAGATAGTAACTCAGATATGGTAAAACAAGTGTATAATTGAGTGTGCAATGCTTTTTGATTAAGTGTGAGCCTTGTTTTGTCCAGGAATAGAAAATATTAGTTCTTAATAATAGTTTAACTTATTCATAAACAAATATAAATTAAAGTAAATGGTGTATAATGATATTTCAGGATGGACCAACAGATAATATTGTACATGTTGATATTGGCATAGAATGAATGAATCTAACTGGATTTGTTCTGAGATGAAAACGAGCTGAGCTACAGATGAACCTCCAAATCCAACTCTGAAATGAGCAGAAATGTTGTTACCACATAGTTCAGTAATATTACTACATGATGATTGTATAACAATAAGATAAGTTCTGAATACAGATCAATGAAATATTACTGCTGCTTTCAGGAATATTAAAGTATTGTTATGGTTTCCTAGCTAACCAGCGGCAAACTGGCTAGCCTGCACCACGTTAGACGTAACGTTCATAATAATGATGAGGAAATATTGTAGCAAGCGAATATTGGTAGTAGTTTAACAACAGGGTGAAATAAAACTTACCATTATTAACAGTTCTACAGGACGAGCTCCTCCATGGCTGTAGTTCTGTTCGGTCCGTGGGGCTCCGTCCACTTCCCCTGAATCTCTTCAGACACCCACAGAACCAGGAAACAATGTTCTCCTCCTCTGACCACTGCTCTGTCTTCTTTCACTCACATTGGACTCACTTTTAAATGATTTTTGTCGAATTTGCGCTAACGTGACCAGCCGCTCGCCAGCTTAAAAAAATGGCTGCTTTTCGTTTTTGGAGGACCGTCGATAACCCCGCCCACTTCAGAGCTGAGCTGTAGCCCAGAAGCTATGTGGGGCCAGCGTAGCTCTGGTTTTTGGCTCTGAGAGCTGGAGCTATGTTGGTGGAAACAGAATGGCTCGGAGCCAAAACACGCGCTAGCTCCTCCAAGTAAGCTCCAGCTCCTGAAGGTGGAAAAGCCCTATGTAGAGGAAAAAAGAGACCGTCCGCGGTGGGTGACGAAGAGAATTTTTTTAAAAAAAAAAAATATATATATATATATATATATATATATATTATATATAGGTTAATCCTATAAGATTATGGCTCTGAAACAAGTCAGCAACAAAAATTGACCAAAATGCCTCGTGTGTGTGGGGAAAACCAACGAATTCCAACTCATGATCCCAAACGAAATGTAGCCAATCAAAAAGCAAGTTGACTGAGAAACACGCAATGCTGCTTTCAAGGCAACTGTGACATCAGTAGTGGGGTTTCCATTACACATTTTTGCAAAATAAAAGCGATATTTCGAAATGTCGACCAAGTGTAATTGCTCTTTGAACGTGTTTCCATTGAAGGTTATTTTGGGCTGGAGCCTCGCAACTCTCGTGAAATCTCATCCCACATGACATCACCGCAGGAAGACGGACGCTCCAAATCTCCTTATAACACTCTGTATTCCTTTGTTGTTCCACGTCTAATGTGGGACAAATATTTCTTTAAGTAAAATGCTAAGAAATGTCCCGGTCTCCTTTTCTGTCTACACATACCGCGTCATATTTACTCGGAGAGAAGTGGTCATGTGACCAGGTACGTCATGTCCGGCGAAACATTTCAGTATCAAAACGTCTGAAATTCCTCCTCATGAAAGCGTAAAAACTTTTTTGCAATATTTGAGTGTTTTTTTTTTTAATTTGGGTGTTTCCATCACCAGTTTTTATTGCTCTATTTAGATTTTGTGCGTTACCAAGGGTAATGGAAATGCAGCTAGAGTTTCTGAGTTCAGCGTTAGCACGTCTAAATATCTCAAACATGGCTGACCCGTGTAATATCAGATTAGTTTCCCACTTTAGCAAGTAGTAGCGTCAAGTGGTGTTCCAAGTCACTTTTTTAAGTAGAGGGTTGGAAAATCCTGAGTTGCTTGGAATGCAGCATTAGATCATGTTATTAAATCTTTTTTGATCAGATTTCTGGCTTGGAGGAATATTGTTGGTTGGACAGAATCTCTATGTGTGTGGTGTGATGTGTTTAGATTATCAGAGTACGATTCTTATCTTCATGTGTAGTCTGTTCAGATAAAAAATATCTGGTTTAGAAAATCCTTATGTGTGGCTTTAAACAGCTCTTATCTCTTGGCTAAATACCTCTATACAAAATGTATTCAACTCGGTGGACTTTGAACTTTTTTCTTTTAAAAATCTGCCATGGACCCAAATATTGGCATTTTTTAATTCCTTTAAAAAAAGTGCACATGTATCAAATACTGACAAAAGACACTCTTTAACACATCTTGTAAAAGTAAACATTTCATTGAAAGCCCTGCAGTGAGTCAAAGTGCTGAAAGGTTTTCTCTTACTCCAATTCTCTGATAACTGTTATGGGCTTTTTACCAAAGACAGAAAATCCAAGATACATTATGTATTAATCCTTCTGTGACTCAAGGTACTAAAATAAACAGCTGGCACAACAATCTACAGAAACTAAACAGATAACTGAAGTCTGATACCGAAGAGAGCTTACACAAAATAAGGCAAATCATATCTGAGGTTATATCTAGTGCTGTCAAGAGATTAAAAATCATGTGCGATTAATTATTTATGCTCTGTGATTAATTCATCTAATTAATCTCTTTTTTGATCACACCTAAAAATTGCTGAGAAATGCCCTTAACTTGAGGTATTCTCATTTAAATGGCATTATTGTGGCAGATCAAACTTTGATAAGAAAGTGGCATCATAAAGTAATTTATTGTTTTTAACAGACTTGAACAGGTGCAGGCGTAGTAATTTACATTCCACTGTATTAGAGACTAGTCCCAAGGGCAGCGTGTCATATTGATGTGTACTTTTGTCACTCTCCAAATAATAGAAAATACAAATTAAATAAAATGTCATAAGTGGTGCTATAAGTTAGCACATCATAAACAGTAAAAACACTTTTCTGACACCGAACTTGTTTTTTCTCTCCTTCAGATAATATTTGTCCTGAGAGTTTGTTCATTTGTCAGTCACGGCATGCTCACAATATGTAGCAGTTAGCACTGTCCGCGTTAGCTGTCTGTGCTAGCTGCTACATGTTTAGCATTGAGTAGTGGGGGCTGCAAAGCTCCGATGATCTCTTTCTTGCACAATTAGCACACAATTAGGCTTTAGTTTTCCATCCGGTGTTTTTAAAAGCCAAAATTTAAGCAAACAAAGCTGAGCAGCTCAGTAGTCTCCCGTCTTGTATTGTGGTCTGTGCATCAGTATTATGGATATACCGGGAACTATTGAAACAAGAAAGGTTCCATGGCATTTGGAGTACTAAAAAAAAGAAGTTATTTCTTCCTGTAATTAATATATCGCAATGAACGCGTTACAGTGACAGCCCTAGTTATATCATCTAAACACACATGTGCATTCTTCCACCCAGGATCGACAACACAAATACACTAGGCCTGTTATGGACAACCTAGTGATCTAGTTAAATGTAAAAATAGAAGAGAAACATCATCATAGACATGGCATGTGTTGGAGAACAACAAGTTTCAAGTTAAAATTGACAAATCCACATTTTTGTTGACAGTAATGGTTAAGGAATGCTAATGGGTGTAAGGATTGGTACTTCTTCCTCACAGTAAGAAAGCCCAGTGTGGAGACTGTAAAAATGGACCTGAAATCTTGTAAAGTAAAGTTTAAATGTTTTTAGGTGGTTTTGTTCTACCATAGATAATCTTATAAGTTAGGTTATTTGGAGGTAAATTATCCATAGACAGTAATCAGCATGGATTTCATCCCCAAAATGTAATGAAACTTTAAAAGTATATCAACTAATTCTATATTTGGATCGTACAATATATATATACATATACATCCAATTTAACCATGAGATTTTAATTTGATTTGTTCATCCGTCAAGCTAGTGATTAGGTAAAACACAACATATTCAGCCTATCAGTTTAGGCCTTCAGCAAAGTAGAAAGAGTTTTGCCTCTTAAAATAATCCCCCAAACAGCTGTCAATATTGACCAAAAATAATATATTTAATTCCGTCACTAATTGATGTAAATTCATCACATTCAAAAATATTGTTTTGTTTTTAGATTATTTTTTTTGTGATGCATGCGATGATAAAACAGGATAATAAACAATAGCATCACTGTTTTTTGAAATCCAAAACAGAAATAGTGTCTATTGCGTCTCTTGTTGCACGTCCTGTTTCGAGTGTGGGAAAATAATATTAAGTAAAACATTTTAAAAATTAATTTTTAATCAGTATTTGTTTAAATTATTAGACATTTCAGAGGACCCCATTTGAATTTCAGGCAACCGCACATGGGGTCACGACCCCAAGGTTGAAAAATACTGCATTACATTATTAAGTTTGTAGCGGCAGGGGGTACATGGCTTCAAGTTAAATGTCTGAAGGGGTACGGGACTGTATAAAATTTGGGAGACACTGATCGTGGATAGATAAAAAAAAAAAAAAAGGATTACCAAATCCGGATACACCTGATCCAGATAAAACCTTTTGAAAAACCTGGTGATGATACTGTATAGTGTCTCCAGGACAAAGCAGGAAAAAATATCTGATGAAGGATGCTCATGGTTGGCTGTTTAACCGGTAACTGATAACAAGAACTTTGACTGATTAATACTGATAGATTTATATTTATTTTTAAATTTAGCTACTTATGTCAGTGTATTCATTTAATAAATCAGGCCCTAATATGACACGGAAATACCTCACATGCTTGTTTTTGGAAAAAAAACAAAATCACACTAATTTCCCCCTGAAAAAAGGTGACTGAATGTTTAGCGAATGTACCAAACAGATGTATATACCTAATCTCGCTCATAATTTTGTTTAAAATCCATTGCTTTAGTCACACGGCTGCAGGGGATATTCTGCAAAACTTGAGGGTGATTGACCAGATGGCTGTAGTTAATGGTTTCACACTCATCAAATGGCAAAACAAATGAATTAATCCCATTTTCAAAGATTTTTTTTCCATGAAAACAACAGGCCGTGTCTGCATAACAGCCGTTCACAATGTTTCATGGTGTTTTGGATTGTTTTTTTTTTTTTTACTCACACCCAGATCATCAATTTATTATCATTTGCCTGATGGTCCAGCCCACCACTCACTTTTAAAAATCTAATGGAGTTTCCCACCTCTAATGGAATCCAATGCTCCAGATTTGCCAATAACCTTTTTTCTTTTTGAATAAAAATGTATTTGTAGTGTCTTCTAACGACATATTAAATACTGGACTATACTATAGCCAAGTGTTAAAAAAATAAAAATCAGCATTCGATTTTTTTTTATTGCAGCTGTATCATACCTCACCTCAATAAAGACACTAAAGTAGCAGCATTTCTTTTTCACAAAGCCTAAAAACTTGCAAGCCTCATAAAAGTGGAAATTCTGGGCAGAACTATTGGATTAAACTGTATCACATTACGAGCCTATAAAAAGTGTCCCACCCCCAGGGTGAATACTTGGATGACTCCAAAGGAAAATGTGTGGCTGGACTTTAAAGGACCATTTTACGCCCTCAAATCCTGACAAAGTGTTGGCAGTTTTGCAAAGAATAATATGCAATTCCAATTGTGTCAGCCCTACTGGGACCTATTTATACATAATGAGTTGTGCCTTTATAACCAAAGGTACGACAGATAAAACCCTGAATTAAAAAGTCAAATGGATGCATTTTATTATTAGTGAGAATGCAGGAGGCATCTCTATTGTTATGCGTTTTTTTCTTCTGTCCTAAACCGTTTTGTAAAACTGCATATACGTTTTAGCTCCAATCTCATTTTTAGAGTGGACAGCTCCAGTTTTTACCTTAAAATCTGTATAAACAAAATAATGCTATAGCTAGGCAAATGCTAATGCTAGGTTAGTGCTAATGGTAGGCTATTGCTAGATTACTGCAAATGCCATTGCTAGGTCAATGCTAGACTAATACTATTGCTAATATAATGCTAGGTTGGTGCTAATGTTAGGTTAATGGTAATGCTATTGCTAGGATAATGCTAGGTTAGTGAAAATGTTAGGCTAATGCTAAGTTAGTGTTAATGCTAGGTTAATGCTAAGGCTAGGATAATGCTAAAGCTAGCTAATGCTATGCAAATGCTAGGCTAATGCTAGCCTAAAGCTAGATAATGTTAATGCTAAGCTAATGCTATGTTAATGCTGGCTAATGCTATTGCTAGCTAATGCAGTGTAACGTGGGCCAGCACTTGCATCCTCACTTGCATTTTCTTCAGGAAATGCAAATATTATTATTACTACTATTAGGAATACTTTTATTGAATGATTCTAATAATTTTCCTGAAGTAAAACAAACAACAGATTATTTAGACGTATATACGTATAACAAACAGAAAAAAGCCGTAGAAAAATCTAGCAGTGAGGGACTGCTGTATTAGAACGAAAATAATGTCAAACACAAAAAGCTTTAAATAATCAAAATTAATTTCCATCCTTTTAAAGTACATAAGGATGTTTTTGCCAAATTTCTCTCAGCTCATTTTTCCACAAAAAAAGGTAAGTTACATTTAAAGGTCAAAAGACAAAATTTTGTCTTTTGACCTTTAGATGATGAAATATGTCCATCAATACTTCAGAATGAATGTCAAGTTAAAAGAAATATCTTCAAAGAATTCCTTAGATATTGAAATATCAAGACAAAAGGTCAGATAATAAAAGCATATAAGAAATTGTCAAAATATTTAAAAAAAAAAAAAACCCAGATGCAGTCATGGGTGCATAAGGTAGTTAAATGAAAGTGTATTAGGTCAATTTGAGAGGATTTGATGGTTTGGTCATCCATTGATAAGCAATAGTGAATTTGAAGGTTACGCACAGTTTTGACTCTCTCAGATGACAATGAATGCACCTGTGAGTGCAGCATTCCCACGGCGTGAAGGATGACTGAGATAAACCACTATCACCTCCGACTATACTCTACTGCCATCCATCTTCTGCCAGCCCTGATAAATGGAGGGCAGAGCAGCTCTCCTCCACTCTCGCTGAAGTCCGCCGCAGCTCAACGCCTCGTATTGAAGCGCTGACATATTGTGAAGCACAGCGTATTAGAAAGCACATCACTCACTGAGGCTGGAGCCGCCTTTCACATCAGCAACATGACAACTGAGTTCAATGCAGTGAGTGAGGGAATCAGTGTGTGTGTGTGTGTGTGTGTAAGTTGGTCTTCTACAGTAACAAGTGGGTCATATCCCACCAGAGGGAAGGTCACTACTGTACTTATTCTTTGAGTTGATGAGCTTTCTTTCCACTTAGCCTTGAAATGACTTATAAATGAAGCCCTTTAATGAAGTTTTAAACATGTATATTGCAATTTAAATCTGTTAGTTTCTCTATAGTTGTACCATTAACCTCGTTACAGCATAAGCTATTGTCTTAGCAGAAGCTGATGGCAGTTTCCTAACTATTTCAAAATTCCTAGTTTATGCAGCTTCATAGAAAATGATTAACTCGTCAAGTGATATCCACAACAAATTAAAGTCTTTAAAAAATAAAATGAAAAGTACACAAGAAGTTAGTTGAAAAGCCATTATTTAATTTCATTTATTAAAAGTTAAAGAGTAACTAAACCTCAAAATTACTTTTTTCTGCTGAATACAAATGTATTTGGGTATGAAGTAGCGCTCTTGATTGATCTTCGTCCAACTATAAACATTAAAGTCAAAGTATTTAAATTTGGCATATTTATTTGTAAAATGAGTGACTGCCCTCTATGGGTTGAAACCACAATTGATTTTTGCTTTTGTCTGAGAACAAGATCATGTGATGTTTTAGGACCATCTTGCATCACAAATGAGCAGTGTTAGTCCCGCCCCTTTTTATAAAAACTAGCACCTGTGGGCTCTACAATCTTTGGTGACTATATTGGATTGAGAGAAGAGTGAATAGAGAGCTATAGTGAGTAATGAGTAGCTAGTTAACATAGCATAGACTGTTCATTGGAGGTTTAATACTATAGAATAGCCATGTCTCCAGGAGCCCCACCCATAATCAAGGCATTTTTAAAATTTCCTTCCGAGTGACAAGTCACGTGAACGCAATCTTTAAAATACATCAACGTATTGTTCGATTAATATTTACATAGCTAAAAGAAACAATAAATCTTAACCTTTAAAAATAACAAGAAAATAACAGCTTTCAACTTACTTTCGTATGCAAAGCGGTGCATATTGATTACCTAATGTGTATTTCTGGTTTCTTCAAAATACAACGTAATGTTGTGTTTTACGTCCTGGGGTCGTTGAATCTGATGACTTTTATTTTGGAGCCTGAGGCCGTTTCATTTGACAGAGTTTGGTTAGATAAATGACAGAGTTTTACCTGATACCCAATACCTGACTCTGAGAACTAAGGATGTCCTATAATGTTCATCGTACCTGCGCCTCACTGCCCAGCCACTGCACCTCTGCTCCCAGCCTCCCATGGATCTCATCACCGCTGCATCCTGGATCATCTCCTCTGCTCTACCGTCATTAAACCTTTCAAACTGTCAAACATCACTCCTCTGTCTCGCTGTGTGTGCAAACCCTGACATAGCTAGTGCCTTTCAATCTCTCCATCTCCACCAATGAGCCACCTTTCCATCATACACCACCACAGGTCATCATCTCCATTAAAATTGAGTAAATCACATTTTCACAGCTGCTATAACTCTGGCCGATTGACACACTCACTTCAACACAGCTTTAAAGGTATGCTGTGGTGAAAGGTGTCAAATTGAACACTGCATATTGCAGTTGAGAACCCAACTGTCATTTGTCAGCATTACATCTGTCTTTCTCCGACATTACACTTTGTGAGGAAAACTTTCCCAGTCCTCACCGGTGCTGTTGGTCGGCTTGGTCCCCAGTAAGCTCCACCCTGGAGGCAACGTGAGGTGATGCAGCGCCAGTGCCAGGCTCTCGTCCAACCGCTCACACTCCTGAAGGGGAATCTGACACTCGTCCAACAGCAGGGCTCCATCCAGACCGTCTGCCCGGCCTGCTGTGCTCACCTGTGCAGATGTGTGTTATCATCCATTTATTTCATCATTACACTATTGAGTTGTTTTTCATAGTATTCTGAACAACATGCTGTCGTCACAAAGGGGGGTACTTCAATTAAAAGTAAAAGAAACGGGGGACTTGAGCCAAAAAAGTTTGAGAAGCATTGATATACAGTAGATATAGGTACAAATAGATTACAACAAAGATTTTTTAACTACACAAGTCAAACAATAGAAATGTGGTTTAATTCATAAGTGCTTGTGTGTAAATGAGATGCAACACATTTTCACATGTGTAAATTATCACTTTTAAGTTTTCCAATTTTTCCAATGATTTAATGACAATTCTTCAGTTTATTGTCTGACTGCACTCTGAAATAAAAGAATATGAGAAATAAACTCTGAATTCTTTCTACAGTATAAATTAAATATTCTTCACTCGTTGGTGCTTCACTTGTTGGTTGCTTAGTTTTCATTCTTCTGTCCTGTTCATCCCAAAGCAGCTCATGGAAGGTTTACTTCTGGACATTGTGCTCGCTACGACTTATCATCATGTTCTTTCCTCATAATGTACTGCGGCATAGCTGGAACTCTTGTTTTGGGTCATTATTTTGCTGGAGGATGAACTTCTGATCAACTCGGCACATACCAAAGGGTATTTGCATGGTTCAGGGTACCTCTCACTTTGTACAAGTCACTGAGCCTGTATCAAGGAAAACAGCCCCAGACCATCACACTGTTGATGGCACACACACTGTGCAAACATCCTTTCACCAACTCAACAGCACACTAAGATCCTGCATGATGAACGCAACATTTTAAATTCTGATTAATCAGTCCATAATATCTATTTCCAGGATTCAGTAGTCCAATGGTGCTGTTTCATGGCCAAGGAAAGCTACTTTCTCTTATTCTGACATCTGTGGCTTTTTGCTGCAACTGTTCGGTCAAACTTGCAGCTTAAAGTCTTCTATTCACAGGGGAAACTTACCCACTACGACCACTATTTAGCTGTGAGCCAATCATCACGCACGCTGTCTTCTGATTTTGTTGTGGCTTTGGGTGTGTTAGACCTCTTCCTGAGGGAAAGACCTACATGTTTCTGTGTTATGATGGTCGGTCTCTCATCCATTGTTAATTGCCTTTTTAATCACCATTTTTACAGCATCGCGTTAGTTTCTGCAGTACAATACTGTGTTTAAATGCTGCTCACGAGGCTTTTGTAACAAAGGATATTCCCATGCTGTCTTTATGCAGACAGAGGGGGTTGGAAGTGGTCCATAAAAGTTGGAATGCATGTAGGAATTTGTAGCTCCAACTTTCAAAGCTTGAGCAACCTCCATTGCTGAAAAACAGCTTTAAAAGTCCAGTATGATGCTATTTTTCACCAATCTCCATTTGTTCTAAGAACCCCAACAACATAACAGTTGAGGTTTATTTTCCAAAACTCATCTGTTTTCTAAAGTTTTAGCCCTCTGAAAAGCTGCTTTCATAGAGATTCTCAAAAGGGGCTGATTTGAAGCCTACTAATGCATATTCATAAGTAGGCGTGTCTGCAGATGCTTAGCTGTAAGATAGTTTGAGAGAAAGGAGCTCACATTCTAATATATCCATAGAAGGAGGAAAGACGGTTGTCAGGAGGAGGAGTTTCCTGTATGTGACGTCAGGTACGGAGGAAAATCAAACTCGCCTGTTTGGAGCTCACTTTTTACAAAATGTGGAATAACAAGGGAGGGAGGAAACAACTTTTAAAATTTTATCACTGTAGCAAAACCATTATAAAGTGTGTTTTTCATAATACTGCCCCTGTAAATCTTTAGTGTGAAACAGAAACCCGTGTTTGCTAATTGCGTGTTTGTTGAAACATCTGATGATACAGTTTGACAAGGTTGACCATTCTCTTGTTCCCTGAAAAAGGCCTTTTTGCAAAATGTCTTTTACTTTTTGGTTGTAAGTAATATTTCCTTTTTAAAAACCTCTGCCACTTCAAGCTCAAGCTCTTTGTTGGACCTAAATAAAGTAACTCTTAAAATTGGGGTGTTTTGACCAGTGGTATAGAAGGGATGATAAATTGCAATAAATAAAAGCCAATAAATACTGATGGCTGAGAAACATCAGGCCTAATAAAGAGGAAATAAAACAACATTTCTCTTAGTCAACCTTCCATTATTTCAGTATTTGACGTCACATTTATTTACTGTATTCAGTTCCCCATTCTATATAATTTGATGAAACAAAAAAAACTGCTCTTAGCTGCTCACCAGGAACTGAGCCATGTCAAAAGCCAGGTCCTGAACAAAGCTGAATCGATGCTCGGCCAATGAAGACACACGACCCAGCGGCAGCTTGTGGTCCTCGGAGCCTTCGGGGATTTGTCGGCTGAGTGAAAACAAGGTGACCAACACCACCTCGCAGCAGTTGTGGGCTGTAAGAAAGGACAGTGTGAGGCACAGAAAGAAAAGGTATATCGAGAGTGAAGTGATTGTATCGGCTCGTTTGTGTAATAAAAGGTGAAATTTAATGACTGTTGAACACAAGTTTTAATCAAGAGCCTTTAAAAAAGCCTCTATTACACAAGCCACACGTTGGAGGGTCCAACACAACAATAAGCTCCGTTACAAGCATGTGCAAAGAAAGGTCATGTTCGAGTGAAGAGGTTTGTTGTTCAACTCTCAGGTACAATTAACAAGTCCTACTGATGAGGGAGTCAGCACTTAATGGGCTGCTCTAAGAGTATATCCTTTGTGTGGCGTTCATAGTAAGAGCATGAATGAGCAAACTATGTAGCAAAAATATTAAATACCATTAACATAAAGCACAGTTAAAATAAAGCCTATTTATCATTGCTCATTGAAATGACAGTAACATCCCAGAAGTTGTTTGTTTGTTGTTTAAAACAGACAAAGAAATGCAATAGTGAATGTACCAGCAGAAGTGTAACGTGCTTGGTGTTGTGCAAACTACTAACTACATTTTAGTTTTTTGGCCGAAACACTTTTCTCAATGAAACGGGATGTTGTAAAGACACGAGCAAACACAGCGGTCAGCACGCACGTTTGTCTTGAAACGTGGACTCACGGAGCGGCTGTATTTCAATACATCTGAGCAATAAAGTGTGTTTAATGTTTCTGTCACTATAGTTACGTCTACACAGACCCTTACACGGCACACGGCAGCCTCATGCCTGACTGCAGATCTAAAACATTAATCTGGTTTCAGTTAGTCAGCACACATTTCACAGAGATCCTCTGATCATCATCACAACTGTACTTGGTCCGTGTTATAAAGTTCATTACTTGGATGGATTGAACCAGTGACCACAACAAATGATCCACGCCACAATCATAGCACACAGAGCACCTGTGTGCGTCTCCAAGAACATGCTTGGATAATAAATAAAGCTTAGATATAGGGCTGAGCGGTATACCAGTTCATACTGAATACCAGTATATATTTTCGTTAGGATATGAATATTTAATATACCGCCGTACTGGTGTATTTGATTGCATAACTTTACGCTACGCTGCGCGTTCAGACTGGACCCTTTTCAACATTGAACTTCTAAATAGGAAAGTAAACAGTCGCACTCTGGTGTTTGTTGCGGTGAAAATCATAAGTGTAAATAGATAAGAAAGACAATTGAAAGCTCTGAAGCTACATGTGAGCATGTGCCTGCGTGTGCATGCCTCTGCTACAGGAGAACAACTCTCACGGACATGGAGGCACAGTTAGCTTAGCATGTCAGCTGTAATACACAAAAAAAGAGAGCAAAGGATTGCAATTTGTAATTCTTAAAAATGCGGAAAAAAGTCCTGGTGGAGCTGCAAACAAAATGCTACCTTATTCACCATAAGAAACCACCACACCACTGAGTATGCAGCATTTAAAGCTAAAAATAAAGCTAATACCAAGCGCGGCAAAGAGCTATTGGGCTGCTGTTGCAAACTTATATTACTACTAGTGTGGAATTATTCTACAATATTTATTCATCGTGACAGTAAAATAAAGCATCCTAAGTCAATCTACTGCAGTAATTCCTCTCAACCAGTAGAAAATGCTGTGAACACCTGATTATGCATGGAAAAAAAATGCCGTCATATACCGAGAAACTGTTAAAATTTAGAAAAACACTGTGATGTATATTTTTGGTCATACCGCCCAGCCCTCCTTAGAAACTGATATTAATCAAGAACTTGAATAACTTTGTGTTTTAATGAGAGAACACATTTAATTTGACTCTCTTCCAGCAGCTCAATTATTTATAGGCCTGTACATTGTTATTTAATGCATGAGTGGGGTTAAGTTTTTATATATATATATATACATATTGTGCATTGTTGGAATGCCAGCGCTAAATAAATATTTTCATATTTTTAATTGATTTATTCTTTGAGGAATTAATATTAATTTATACAATTGCAACGTTTTAATTTTAGTGAAGTTAGTACACATTCAGAGCCACAAATGCAATGGGACTGATAATTTGCATAATAACTTCTATCAGTGTTTCGTTTTCAGCCTTGGTTTTCTCATTTTTGGTTTCAGCCAAGAATGTTCATTTGGGCGCATCCCTAATGTAAACCAATAGCAATTAGATAACATGATATTTACATTAGTCTCTAAAGGACAGGAACAAGTCATACTTCAGTTATTCAGTGAGTAATAACTGACTCATGACAACAGGTCGGGTCACTATTTTGCTGTTTCAGAACAGGCATCCTCACTCCTGATCTCTATCACATGAGCTCCATTTCAATGAGAGTGACACATTCTTTTCTACAACAAATCCACCACATGGAAAATCTACAGAAGTGCTCCCTCACCTGGCTTTTACCTGCTCGGATGTTTAAGAGGTGAAAATAAAGTTACTTTAGTTGACCCTTGAAATGACTTCTTTCAGCTTTTGAGCTGAGCTGAGCTGTAAATACTTTACTGCCACTTTTACTTGAACTGTTTTAGGCAGAATTCTAAGAGGCATCCATTTTTGTTTTGTTTTGTGTCTGACAGCATGACTAATAGCACACACTGGAGCCAAACTATACTGACCTATTTCTGTTAGAACACTTACAGCGTGACAACCGTCTTGTAACGAGAGATACCAGCAACAAAGATGGAAGAAAAGTCTGCTTTTTTTATTTTCAGGATTTTGAAATTGTTAAAAACTGCACCACTCACCAGGGTTGGGGTCAATTCAAATTGTAATTACAATTATGACATAATTATAACTGTAATTGTAATCATAATTGACTTTGTAATTGTAACTGGCATGAAAATTCTACAAAAACTGTAAATTACTTTTTAATGAAACGCAAACTAAGGGAACCATGTTAAAATTCTATGGCTTACACATACATAGTTGATTATTAAAATGTATTTCCTTATAATTTTTTCCCACTACCTGCACAAGAACATGGATAATCCTTATATTTGATACGTGGATTATGTGAACAGATCCACTGCTGTCTCTGGCGCACACTGCACACCTTTGTTTGACGTGCGTTTGTTTCCCTGTGCGCTGATCTGATGTTGATCAGCGCACAATATAAGCCTGCTTATATTAATAAAAGCAGGCTTACCTACGGTGGCTGGGAAGTGTCAGGTGAATGCATTTACAGAAAAGAACACAAATGCAAAAAGGTCACAACACAAATGCAAAATGGCCACAACGGAAGAGTTTCCGACGGACCGGTATTATGATGTGATAGCCTGATATGAAAAATATAAGAGTATCCTAATCAACTTTCACTTACTTTCATACGTGTTTCGATGTCTTCTTCTTGTTCTTCTCTGTTCTGGCAGGTTAAAAACATCCGCCAGAAACGTGTCCGTCTGCAGTACCGGTCTGTCGGAAACACTTCCGTTGCAGAAACACTTCCGTTGTGGCCATTATGCATTTGTGTTGACCTTTTTGCATTTGTGTTCATTTCTGTAAATGCATTCACCTGACACTTCCCAGCCACCGTACTTACCATTAAAACAAAGAAATATATCGTTTGCATGAGGAAGAAATAGGTTTTAATTGTCAGTTTCAGGTTGGGCACGGATATAAATACCTAATATCTGTCGGATCCGTAGGTTTCACTTTTGCTTTGTTGGGTTCTGGTCAAAGCTTGATGTAGGTTCATATCATAAATGGTTTATTTACCATAAAAACTATTTTTGAACGACTAATTGCTACGTGACTTACCAACCATTTCCTTGGTTGACTGCAGCCCTACAACATAATCTTAATTTAGTTGTAATTAAACATGGAATCTAAAAATGTAACTGACCAAAAACCTGCCACTCACCACTTACAATATATCACTGGTTCACTAGTTGAACCCATTTTATTTCAAATTAAGAATGACTCAGGAATAAATGGGCTGGATGTTTTAACGAACATGAAATGTAATGCTAATGGTGCTTCAGTGGTCTGAACAAACACAGTAAAGTACAAGCAGTGCCCTCCACAGGCTCACAGCACTCTGAATCCTCATTGAGAGTACTGGCATGGCTGCTGCTCCGCAAACACCATCAGTTCTGCCAAATATCCACCGTCTGATTTTTAGGGGCATTACGCTGTAATTTGCATGAACTTACGTCCCTCACAACTGATCAAATGCATGTGGGACAAAATGGACATTTTTCCCAGACTTCAGCTCTTTGTACGTGTCTGTAAACACACTGGCCCTCATTTATCAACCTTGTGTGAAAACGGATGTAAATCTGAGTGCACATTTGGTCGTACGACAGGACCAACATGTGATACATGATACTTTCGTATTTGACCAATCCCAGCGTACAAATGATTGGGTGTTGATAAATGCAGTGGGTGAATTTCATCATCATTAACATGATACACCCTACAGTTTTGACTGAGGTCAAACAAGACAAGAAGCATTTCCAAGAGTGAAATCAGCATCTTCACATGAGAGGTGGAGCAAAACAAAGAAGTGCTTTTTGAACGCGTGAAAACTGGAATTAAAGAAGTGCATTTAAACATTCTGTGGAAGAGGATCAACTCCTGTAGGTGAGGTATGCCCCCCTGTGTGCGCTGAGAGAAACTTCACAGCAGAGATCCTGGAGACACACATGGACCTCAGTCCGCATGCTATTGGCAATAAATATCACTTTACAAGAAATTGACAATCGAAACGTTTTTAAAAAGCCTTAAAAATGACTAAATGTTGTCCCAGTTTTCTGTGTTTATGATGCCTTCAGCCAATTTCACCTATAATTCATCACATACTGATCATTGTAGCGCATTTGTAAAAGTTTAAGGAACTTTTCACATTTATAAGCATGAATGAGGTCTTATTTCCTCGACACAGCTCCCAGTGATGTGCTGTATGTATAAAAAAGGACCTCATTCTCCAATACAGAGCATAGCAGAGCTGCGTCCTAGTGTGTGTGTGTACTAGGAAAACCTATGCGCTCCTGTTCGGTAGCAGAGATTACCAGCAGGATTATACGATATTCCTTAAAAAGTTATATCGGTAAAAACGTGTGCTTTTTTAAAATGTATTTTATTTAGTTTAATTCGTTTTTATAATCTGTTTGGATCTGTTCCTGCTTAAATGACAGCTGAGGCTTGATTAATGCTCTCAGTCAGATTTAGCTGTGCTAAGTAACAAATCCACACTCAGATTTGTGTACACAAGCTCAGACCTGACGTTACATCTGATCGTAGCATACAATCACATCTTTATTGAAAAATACCAAAGTTCGCATGAATTTGGTCAAATGCACATTGTATGCTCTGATCTGAAAGAATGAACGCTTGATATATGAGGGCCAGTGAAAGGCCAACGAATGAATGCAATAAATACCAGCACTCTATCGCCTTGCTCAAGGGCATTATAATCTGAGCCAAAGTCGCTTTCTCGTGGGGCCATTTCTCAGGCCAGCTGAGAACTCTTTCTTGACCCCCGTAGCTCAGTCATAAGTTTGGTCCTGCGCTGATGGAGGAGGCAGTGGAGCAGAGCTAATCTGTCAATGGAGATCAACATCCCCCTCCTCCTCACCCCCCCATTCAGACGACCGTAATTCAGTAGAGCTCTTAACAAGATAAGGCAGTTTATCATGCTCTGCCTCCTTTTCTTTCCCCGTCTGGAAGACTGACTGACACTTGAGAGCAGTTCAATAGTAACTTGCTCATAACATTTCTCGTAAACTTTATATTTGTTTCATTTGCTAATAAAATTAGATGTATTTATTTTTTTTACTGTAGAAGCAGTGACCGTTGACCTTGGATGTCAGAGAGTGTCGTTGTGACTCATTCAAACAAACAACACTGTGGATGTGGGATAAGTTCCACAAACAGTGACCCGGGAATATCTAAAGAAAGGCAATTTCTCTCACTCACAATAACACAATATTATTTAAAGAATGAGAAGGGGTGAATGATTGATCTCTACATAATCTCTTATTACGAGCAGTGTTTTTTAAACTTGTGGTCATGTTTCAATGTGGGGTCACCTGGAATTAAAATGGGGTCGCCTGAAATATTTAGTATTTGTTTAAAAAAATATATAATGATTAAATTATATATTTTCAAATTTATATCTAATTCTAATAAACTAATTGCAGAAAAAAAAAAGAAAAACAAACATCTCTGGGGTGGTCAGAAATTTGTGATACTAATACAGTGCCTGTTGGAAGTATGTATTCATATAGTGGGGGCTTAAGTAGAGTTGTCAATTATGACCAAATGAGTTTGTTTTTGAAGGTTGGATGTACAAAGAGCTGTACTCTGTAATGTTAAAAAGGGGTTTATTTGTGGGTGCAAAATAAAATAGGATCATCTTCATCATCTAACGTACTCTTCCTCATACATGAGCATCATCATCATCATTTTTACCTGCTTTAATCTGACAACTCTGTGATGTCACAGTCCCCAGGTATCGCAGTGGTTGTGAGCGACTCCCGTCTAATTCCTGCACTGGTATAAATAGCAACAGAGGTGGGGCCGCTCCGTTAAACACCTCCGCTCGCACACGCACACAGAGAGAGAGAGACGTTGGGAAGCACTGCCTTATAGTGTCTCGAGTGACTGCTGAACATACAATTTTTCTGTTTTTATACTTTCTATAAAATTAAAAAAGCAGTTGAGTGTATTATATAGTGGGATTTCATTGTCAGACTGTACAGGTGCGATAAAAAAAATGTGCAGTCAGCTGTATTATTTAGCAGAGTTAACCCGTAAAAATCACTGAGGGTGGAGCTTCCTACCAAGCAGTGAGTGGAAGGCGAGATAACAACACGCTGTGGGTGGGGGGGCTTACCGGGACATTGTGCCAGCAGGGTGTCATGACTGCTCCTCTCGGTGGCAGTCAGGTGCCTCTGCGTACTGCCAGCAAACAGCAGGAAATAGTCCACGCCCTCGTCGGCTGCAGCCAGCTCCTCATCAGCGAGCTGCACAGTGACAACACACTGACCCTGTAGACATGGAAAAAACAAGACTTATTCATAAAGAAAACTGCCTAAATACAAATAATGCTTTTGTTTGTTTGATGATTGACAGCCTTGGATCTTTGTAAACAGCATAAGCAGTTACGTTGTGAAGAAAAGCTGAGACACCATTAAACTTTTCCGTTCAGTCTTTTTTGAGCTACTAGTACTAACCTCTATGATCTGGTAATCTGAACAAGACATTGGTAAAATTTCCAGTGGGAAAGATACTTAAGTTTGTGGTGTAGCTGGGCTGCGTAAATCATCAGGGCAGTACGCTAAATGGGTTCCTCCCAAAGAACCCTACTGCGCAGACTCTGGCTCAAAATGACTCAAATTTGCAAGAAGGCAGTGCCCCTAAGCGCTGTATTTTGGCTTCAAGGACTTTGAGTGGGAACAGCTACAGTGCACGGTCGCCCACTGGTCAAAACGAGCGCTTAGAAGTGCTCAGAAACTTCTGCCTTCTGTATTTCTTCAACAACATTCACCAATGGAGCGGCAACAAGCTGCCATGCTTTTGGTGGTTTTAAAGCCCCATTTTGCGCCGTTGCCGGTGCTACTGACCCCCCAAAATAAGGCTCGCTCTACGTAATCACAGATACGTCCTGTGTTTGGTCTGCTCTGAGAGCAGTTGTGTTCACTTTGCACCTAATCGCTTGAGGTTTCAATTGGAAACACTCCGAGACGGTTGCTGCCTCTCAGCCTGGGGTCTCTGGCACGTCTGGGGGGGCTGCTCGGACACCGGGGACACTTGTTACCAGACTGGCTTAACTAATTACACAACACAATATGCACAACTGTAACATCACATTGCACTCCCACCTTAAAATAGTCAACTTTTCCGCACCACATTCCATATTTATTTAATTGCAATAATAAAACATGCATTGCTGTTGTAAAAATATTGCATCATAGTGTTGACCTTCAACAGCCGTGACCGGCAAATACATCCTCTCTAGAATTTGCCTGTTTGATCCGCTCTAGACTTTGTTTGCATGTTCACACCAACCAAACGAGGATCCGAGTGTTTTAACCACTCTAGGATTTGTCAGTGTGAATGTACCCTTACAGCTAACTGATCTGCAGGCACCAAACCAGGCAGATGTCTTCAGAATATTCAAGGAACAGTGAGACATTAGACATCAGTCAGGAGGAGCACAGTGCTAGCAACAGCTAAAATAAACACTGCACCCACAAGCTCCCATGCCCTAAGTAATATAACCCGTCTGGAAGGCAACCGAAACCTCCCAAGAGACGAGAGGGGGATTTTCAAGTGAAGAAGCCACTTCCCTTATTGATGAACACAAACACATGATGTGCTTTGTGAAGTCAACTTCCTAATGAGGATATCAACACACTCTACATCACATTAGATGAGCTTTATTGATCCTGTCATGGGGAAGATTGGTTGTCAAAGTAAATGCATAAGTGATTGTATCTTTTTGTGTGTTAATCTGGTTCTGAACTAGTGACCTGTCACAGTTGTACCATGAATATGGCTGTACGGATGTTTAAACCTAGTCTGGAGCTTTCTGGCCCATTTACTCTAATTAACACCCAGTTGTCTGTTCCTTCAGTGCCTGGTATTTATCCACCCGTGTTTCTTCTTCCTGATGTTATCATTGCTGAGGATTGTTTATCTCCCACCACTCTATGGGTCCGGCTGGCTTGTCTGAATCTGGAAGTCCCACAGAACATTTGGTGGGAGTGATGTAATGTCATATGAGGACAGACTGAGGAGGAGGAACAAAAAATAGCTCCATTGTTTAAAAAAAAATCTGCAGGACTGTAGCTTGTTTACAACGAGATGAGATAATAGAACATTTCATCCCACTGAACAGTAGAAATGTGTGCAACATGTGCAGCCTAAGTAGGGTTAAATGTAGTTAAAGTAACAATCCCAAGGTCTTGTTATGTAGGGAGGAAAATCAGCAGGCAGGACAGTATCAAGGCCACCAAATAGCCTCAAGTTTGTGTTTGGCAAGTCTCTGCTACCTGCACAATAATGTGACAGGGGAAAATGTGTCTAAAGACAGCCAATGGCAGGGTAAGGGTCTGAAGTCACCTTCACAGAGACACAACACAGCACACCAAGTAAGTGTGGAGGACACTGGGTTTGCTATGCATGGCAAGTATGGGCTTTAACAAGCAGTGCAGAGGCAAAGGAGTAAATGGGTTGTGAATGGGTAGAAACCAGCAGGCATGACATTCTATCCATTAAAAACTCATCTCTTATCCTGAGCCCAGATTGGGTATTAAGGTTTGGTGTTACTGAACGAATTGGTGTCTCTGTGGGTTTGTGAGTCCGCTATACGATATGACAATGAAAAAGCATTAGAGTCAAATAAGTTCTACATTCTACACACAATGAAGAAAAGAGGAGTGAATATAGAAAAATGTTTGATTTGCTTTTTTTTAATCTGTGACGCAGGAGGCAGTTTGATATGCACTTTGTTTCATAGCCTGCTGCCTTCAGCTGCTATAATTTCACTTATCAACCATTGTCGCAAAAAAGACAAGAAATAAACCTTGAAACAAATGACTAATAGAAACGACATTTGTGAATGGATATTTAATTAACAGGATGTGTAGAAAAGCAAAAGATAAACTTGCTTCCACCTCCGTTACAGCAAAGATGTTAACAAGCGATGGAGAGAATAAAAGCAGAGATCTTCTGGAAACGACAGGAAGCACAGCTGCATGAAGCAATCTTTGTAAAAAGAAAAAAAAGTGTAAAAGGGCTGCTACCCATGTTAAACTCCCCCAGCTGACATTGAATCTAATCAATGCAACAGCTGATGAAACAGGATGTGCATTCAATCTCAATTCAGGAATAAATGCCACACAACACCATAGAGTGTTTTTCACTCACACTGTTTGACTGGGCTCTCTGTGGGTAATAAGTGCTTAGCAAAGTTACCTGCGGGGATATATTGACCCGCTAATCATGGAGCTTCAACAGTGGGGAAAAAAGCATCCAAAGCACAGCTTGATCCAAAGAATTCCCCACCCTTCTCTACATATGCATATGAGCATACATAGCTTTTTTTTTTTTTTTTTTTTTAGTTTTAACATCCTGATGCTGTGCTACTTTCCTCTTTGAAGGTAAACAAACAGTAGGTTTGACCAATGTTCTATATTGTTGTGATATTTCACAAATGGTGCATATAATGAGGACATGACGACTTATGTGGCAAAGCTATTGTTCCCCCTCTCTGGAAAGATTCATAATTCATTCATTATAACAAGTAAACATGAGGTCAACTAGAAAAAGACAATGATTCATCTCAAGCCTGTGCAGCATGAGTCCCTTTTACAATGGCAGGCCAAATTACATTAAAACACATCCTTGAATTCAAAAGAAATGCTGACATCTGGAACATCCTTCCTCATTTTTTTCAGTTTAAAAAAAAACAAAGAAGGGAAAACAACTGAGGGAAGAACTAAATAATATAGATGTTCGAAGGCTCTAAAGCAGTACTGAAAATATGGGGATGTAACGATTCACTCACGATTTATTTTACAAAATGGGAATGTAAACAAATATTCCTTTATTTTTTAGGGGGGGAAAAAAACTAGAAAATACTGTACTATTTTCCTTTTATATTTAATTGTCAAAAGAATCCCTTGATAAACTATTCAAAACAATGCAATTTAACTAAAAATAAATCTTGAACTAAATAAATAAAGGAATAATACATATGAAGAAGAAGCCTATTCATTTAAATTCTGGTCCTATAGTAAACAATGCAAAACAGTCATTGCACTGTATTTACGTCAGATATTTGTTTGGACCAACAGAGGGCGCTGGTAACCCAGTGGTCGGTTGGCATGCAGATATCCTTGCAGTGAAGAAGAGAAGCTATGCTAGCAGACAGAGCTAATAGAAAAACCTGACTTTTACAGATATTCACGTAACATTACAGATATTCTTTCGGTGCTAAAGGGGTAAAGAATCATTTATGAACATGTTTAAGAGTAGATGGCGGCCAGAAAGAAAGTAGTAGCAGATTCCGCCCGCTGGCTACGCTTTTAGATGAAAAGGATAAATATATAATATGCTGTTTAAAAAAAGTACTGCGATTCAATTTTCAGAGCATTGATGTGAACCGTGATACCTATGAATCGATTTTTAACTGCCTTACGATTAATCGTTATATCCCTAGTAAAATACCTAAAGTAAATTAAGAGTGCAACTAAAAGGGTGAATAAAATGTTCACAGGCCACGGCTACGTGATGTTTTTTTCATTTGGAATTAACGGGGCAAACGTGACATATCACATCTATTGGGGGAAAAAACACAAAACAATCCTCTTCTTTTCGGCTACATCATAGAAGACCACATAATAAGAACTGGTTCCCTTTTATTTTGATTGTAGTTTTGAAGCACCAGCTAGACAACAACAATAGGTTTCACTTTCGTCAGCTGAGCAGGAGAAGGAGATAGAGTAGAGGAGAAGGGAGGCAGACAACCATACTTTGGCCAAAAGCCAGCGATTAATGCAACGGCTGCTCTACCTCCACCATACAAGACGTTGAGAACTGAAGGACTTTATAATGATCATTAGTGAAGCTCTGATCTGATGCAAGGCTCCATGCCCCCGATGAAGCCTGTTCCGTTTGCAGATGTCTCTGTGTGTGAAATATGTCCGTGTGAATGTCTGTATGTTTATGCTTCCATCCATCCACACTTTTGATTATACAGTATCCATGTCGTCTAAGGCTCGTATTAAATATATAGTCTCGGCTAAAGTAACGGCAGCCATCTTGGATTATGTTTACACAAGCGCGTCATCGCGACAGGACGAGCATGCGTAGAACGACCTTGAATTAACTTAAAGCGGAATTAAGGAATTATTTAATTCAGAATTAAAGGGGAATTAAAGCTCTCATGTACTGTAAATATGACCACAGAGAGGATAGGACTGCTTAGGATTTAATTTAGATGGTACCCCAGGTGATTTCTACCAGAAGTTTCCTGGTATCGTTCCCAATTTCGTGCAGTCTGTGGTTAACTTTAGTTTTGTTTCGCTACCAATGGCACACGTACAAGTTGATCACAAGAAACAAGGGGCACCAGTAGATACATAACACCAACTCTGGTTCTTTGATCGGTTCTGAGTTGTAAGGCCAGGATCGCTCCTGACTTGACCCTGGACAAATAAATGATTATATTGCAAAAAGAGCGGACAAGGACAGATTATTTGTCCCGGTCTGCTGTGTGTGGCGTGTTTTACACACAACTAAAAATATGTCCCTGTTTTATTAAAGCTTAGGTTTAGTTTGTCCATATAACCCTGCAATTTTCAAACTTTACCATTCTGCTACCTGTTCTGAATTGATACTAAATGAAAACCCTGAAAAGCAATAACCCTGTGGATTAAACATCAATATGATTAAAAGTTTATGGGCTGTTAAAATTCCAGTCTCGTGTGGACAGGCCCTGGAGTCATAGTAATCTACAACGTGATATATCAGAATTCTTGGAGTTTTGATAATATTACAAATATCTCTGTGATTTGAATACAAAAATGAGTTACGGGGAATGAAAATAAAAAACAGAATGTAACAAGAAAGATAAAACATTTTATGGTGTACCAGCAGTCGTGACTACCGTACCATTATACTCATAGTAATGCAGCCCATGTCAGCTGCTGAGGCCCTCGCTGCTCGCCTAATTGCAAGCCGCTGTGGAAAACATTGTCTGCTAAATGCCAAGAATGTAAATAACATGTTTACTCACAGCAGGAGCAACAGAGTCTCTCACTGTTATTGAAGAAAAACTCATTTTGTGAAAAGCACCCAATAAGTTATATAACCCTCTGTCCTTTAATCAGTCTTTATTCATCAGTGCCTCATTAAAAAGACCTTTGACGTTAAACTGCTTTCAACAACATTAAGGCCAATGACTTCCAATCTTTGCTAAACTGTTTGTGCTGTTGATGATGTTGGAATTTACAATTTAAAACTGGAGCTGCAATTTTCATTCACACTAGAAGTCAATCAGCATAGTTTTTTCAGGGCTGCAGCTAATCAGTTCATCAGTTAACAAAATCAAACATTAGGGCTTTTATTTCTTCATCTAATGAAAAAATGAAAACATTACACTTAATTCCATGAAATACAAAGACAGAAAAGTGCAAATATGAAATGTCCATCCATCCATCCATCAATTTTCTGACATGCTTGTCAAATATGAAACAAATGAAATCAAAAGTATTTCATAATTAAAATTAAACATTTGATTCTCAGTACAAACCTTCAGAATAACAGTGACAAATGTTTAATAAGAAGGCAAAAACAAATAAAGTGCTACCAATACCCTTTCCAATGTAGGTTTCTGTAGCTTATGAACATAGAAAATACTTTTCAAAGCTTAAAACGTTTAACCTATCACCAAGAAGGAAACAATAAACTTTCCCAAGGTTAAAAAAGGAAAGAAGATTTTTTGTTTGCTTCTTTGGCACAAATTTGTCTATCACACCTTTTTTTCCTTCATAGTGCTATTACATCAGTGTTTCTAAAGGAATAGGACTAGTAAGATAATGAAACAACGTAACTACTTTTTTTTAACAAAAATATCCAACTTTAAGTCTCAGTTTAAAGGTCCTATTTTTTTTTTTAGCTTTTAACCTTGTTACAATGTTAATTCTTTATCAAAAACACCCCAAAGTATTATTGGGATTTTTTCCTGCATCTCTGACCAATCCTCGCTCCGCCCTCTTCTGAAAAACGAGCAGTTCAGACCCCAGTGACATCAGTAAAGTCTGAACTGCTCCCTCCAGTAAATGCCTGCTGCTGGTGCAAGTACCAAATGCAAGTATATCCAACACAGCCGCGGGTACAGTACAAGTGACGCCTCCTACAAACCACGCCCACGCAAGGAAATTTTCAACATGCTAAGCCGTTAAAACGGAGCGTGGTTTGTAGCGGCTGCAGCTAGACCCTTCTTCCTCCACAGTGAACACTGTGTGCCTGTTGCCCAAGCTTCGCCTTGGCTCTAGGGCTACGTCATGAAATGGGCGGCGCTCCAGAGGAACCGTGCGTCTCAACTTCCGGGTTGAAAGAAAATAAGTCATATTTCTTAATAAATTAGTATTTTATTTTGCAAAATGTTAAATATCAAGTTCCATATGTGGCTGTAGTTGACTTTGAAAGGTTTAAAACAGCATGATACTCCTTTTAGTCTCAACTTAGTGCTGAAATCTCCATGAGCATAAAAACTTTGTAATGTGTAATGAATTGAACGCCTCATATGGTCAGAGTATGTAGCCGAGATGCTAATGCTAGCATCTACCAGTCCACAAATATAAGCACACACAGCACCACAGATGCTATTTTACTCACAAACAGTCCCTGATCTACTCCCGCCATGAGCCTCAAAACACTGCGGCCTCACACACACACACACAACAGCGAGAAGTACATGCACGTTCACGCGCACACAGAGACAGACGGGGATACACACACACTGTGTCTTTACATAAACACATAACATGATGAACCCTCCGATTAGACCAGAATGAGCTCTTTATAGAAGCACAGAGTCAAAAACATCACAGCATGAACACACGGAGCAATGGACTTCCTCATTGAGACTGTCAATCAATGCTCGCCGAGGGCTGTGATTGGAGGAAACCCTCCTCCTTCCTCTCAGCTTTTATAGGAGGGGCAGGGCCAACAGTTAAGGTTGGTGACGTGCGATGGTCACCAGAATCAGCCAATACGCAAAATTAAAATACTTTAACTGAAATGTTAAAAGTTGGACTAGGATCAATCAACGGCACTTCTAATACCCAAATAAATTTGTATTCAGCAGAAAAAAGTGTTTTTGGGGTTTAGTTACTCTTTAAACATGCTTCCATGGTAGCTACACAAGTTGCAGATGTATTTTTCTGTGCAGCATTTTGTGGGAAATCTTCCCAAAATGTGGACATTCTCAGCCATGATGGTGTAGCCATGCTACCAAACCAGAGATGGTAAAGACCCAAGACGTCTCACTCCTCAGCAAATCACTCAACAACACCCCGACTTTACCACACGGACGATGAAAACACTTGCGATGACGTAAACAACGATTGTCAAGAATCACATTCGTCTGTGATGAACTTTGTCATCGATTTTTTTGTCGACAAATCATTAGAGCCTTACTCCAGATGCAATTAGTGGCCGACTGTTTGGCCCCTGTGAGCCACCTCGCTGTGAACTGCTGTGATAAGTGTTGAAGTCTAATGAGGCCTGACTACTTGCCCGTTTCCACTGAGGGGTCCCACTGTTCATCACAGATAAGGTGGTCTGGATGCTTAATGTGTGAGCCAGACTAGCCTTGAAGACACACACACTATCACACACGTTGACATACTAACTTGTCTAATTTCCTGTTTGCCTTCCACACCTGCCTCCAGTGTAACCTTTAAGACACTCAAAAATACCTTGAAAACACACCCTAATTAAATATGTATCAGAAAATACTTTTTGGCTTATATACTTTAGTGCTACCTGAAAATACCTTATTAGACAAAGCCACACAAGTACGAAGTTAATGGCATATTATGGTAATTACAGCATTAAAAAAGCAATTTTAGCAAAAATGTGTGTTACCATTGTTCTACTCACAAAAGATTTTTTCTCTGTCCAGCTAATGGAAAAACAAATTAAATTACAGTAAACATTTTGGGGGTATTTTAGGATAATAAAAGCTGCATGACCACTGCCAAACTCTGAATACAAGATGTGAAAGCTAACAAATGCGGCAGGAGGAACACAAGTATCAGGTTAATTACTATTGGAGTGATTGATAATTGTATGATGTCACCTGGCATCTAAAATGTGTCTAATATTTAAAAAAAGAAAGAAAAACCTAGAGTAATGTACAAAACAAAATGCCTCATTTACAAAATGGAGTCAAAATGCCAACTAAGTAGCTCACCAGGTGTCCATAATAAGGTTGAATTACCAAGCCTGATCTATTGTAACAATTTCTTTGTCAAAAGAAGCCTGATGAATTTTAGTCACAAAAACACATTGGGTTTCTCAATTATGCCTCTTTCCTTGAACAAAAATCAATTAAAATGGTTTTGATATTTGTGTGAGGCCGAAGAACTAGGACTGGATCCCCAGTATCTTGGAAATGATTAACATATTGTAACCCATAGCAGTATTTGAAAAGACCAAATAAATCTGACATTACATGGGAAATTGAAAGTATTTCTGTGCTCAGCTCATTTTCCTGTATTACTCCATCCATTTACTTCACCTCAGCATGACTTTATTGAACGGGGCACTTCCACACCAAGTCTAGCCAAAAACATCACAAAGTTGACAAAGTCTGGCCCAACTTTACTATTTCAGATCCATGGCTTTGTCAATCTGAGTAAATGTAATAAAGACTAAGTGTTGGCTTGTAAAACAGAGATAAATCTAGGGTTTAGTTCTAGTAATTTAATCAGTGAATATTTTCTGTAGGAAATCCTAAATACACTGCATGGACATACTTTTATTTGGTCAAGTGAAAACCCTCTAGAACTATTTACCGTACGTTTTCACTATCAGTTTTGCTATCCTTGCTCCCCAGCAGGATATTTTATACTGATTACCTCAACCGAGGAGGTAATATTTTCAATGGAATTTCTTTGTTTGTTTGTCTGTTAGCAGGATTACGTCAAAAGTATTTAAAGGGTTTAATTTAGATAACAAACCTAACAACATGGAAGATCACAATACTTTTTGGAGGGGATCCAGATCAATACACTAATTCTGGATCAGTTTCAAACATGAAAAAATCCCTCATCAATCTCTCATCATTGGTGAAATTGCCAAAACTCCCATCTTGATTTGTAAAACACCGTTCTTTATGAAATTTGTATCAGTTATGTCAGGTGGGTTCCTCAATTACCCCACTGAGTATCATCTAAATCGGATCCAGATTGCGCATTTCGTCAAGATTTTTCGAGAAAAAAAATGACAGTGTCCATACTGTATCGTTATTAATGGGGATAGAAATTTCTTACAAGCCTTTTAGGTGGAAATGAGCATCGTACCATGATCACGATCACTGATCCAGAAAACTGTCAATATCTGGCAAAGAAAAGATTAGTTGATTTGTAGAGGTTCATGCTCTGAGTGCTCTTGTTTGGTATTTGTAAAGCAGGGGTTATTGGGAAATGAAAGTGGCATTAATTTAAAAAGAAGGAATGTTTGTAATATGTCTATAGCTGTGTTTCCATTACAGTTTTTCGCAAAATAAAAGCGATATTTCTGAAGTTTCAAAAAAGTATAAATGCGCCTTGAATTTTGAAGGTTGTTTTGGGGCTCGTACTCATGAAATCTCATCGCTGCAGGAAGATGGATGCTCAAAACCTCCTTATAACACTCTACATTCCTTTGTTGTTTACTGTTTAATGTGGCAGTAATAATGTTTAGGTATAATGCTAAGAAATGTCTCGGTATCTTCTTCTGTCCCCACGTACTGCGCAATGTTTTCTCGGGAAGAAGTGGTCATGTGACCAGGTACGTCACGCCCTGTGATGTTTAACTGCGTAAAAAGTGTTTCTGTTTTGCTTTCCTGGCATCTCACCTCCTCGTGAAAGCGTAAAACTTTAGTGATATTTGAAGGTTTTTTAAAAATTCAGGAGGTTTCCTTGACCAGTACTTATTGCGCTATTTCGATTTTGCACATATCCAAGGGAAAAAGAAACCCAGCTTATGAGAAATATTATAAGTTTAACATTTACGTGCCTACAATGGAATATTGTTTCTGAAAGTATTTCATACAGAAAATGTACCAGCTTAGGACAGATATACAGACAACCATATTTTTCATGTGAATCACATTATCAAAGATCCAATGAAATGCTCATCACAAATGTTGTCCAGCGTTTCTCATATAATGTAATACAACAAGGTCGGCCTGCTACTGCAAAAACAGCCTCCAACTACTCGCGACTAATACGTTGTACACTGTGAGAAGAAAACATTTGTAACCACAAGACAACAGAAGTAGGGGTGTCCCAATCTGATATTGATATCGGTTCGATATCAGCCAGAAAATGAATATCGGATTTTATCGGACTGCATCTGAAATCTCCCATATACATTATATTTATTCAATTGTAGAATACTGTAGATATTAAGTTGAAGGTTAAAATGTATGTAACCAATTGGTTAAAGCAGAACTAAGTAATTTTTTCACCTTAATAAATCCTTCTCATAGTGTTTATGGGGGGATTGGGGGGTCTTTCATTACCCTCTCCTGCCTGTCTTTGGCCAGAAAACAGCACAAGCAATTTCCCCTGCCTCCGACCAGGTGGCAGGCTTGCAGCTCTTTTTTTTTGTTCTTGCGACAAGACGTACTGCTTTACGACAGCCCAATGCACCCTAAAGGTGCGTTCACACCATATGGAGTGTTTATGACAGTGACATAACCAAAAGGGACCTTTAGGGGGAGCGCTAAGCGCAACTAACTTAGTTCTGCTTTCATAATAAATGGGTCGTTTTTCTCATACCAACTGTTGCTGACTATTGTTCTCTGCTTGAGTAACCTCACTTGATCAAGCCTTTTCTAACATTCCACACTACTAAATAAGTAATAAAAGTATGTAGGATTCGTGCTGATATCGTATCGGAAAAGGCCAATACTCAAGGCTGCAATATCGGTATCGTATTAGAAGTGAAAAAGTTGTATCGGGACATCTCTAAACAGAATACAGAGAAAGTTCATAGAGAGCTTGATGCGTTCAAGCATAATGAGAAATCTGACCCACTTTCACAACATGTATCATTTTAAACAAGATATGTCGAGGTGACCAGGAGTTTAGGTTGAGTCCTTATCCAAGGCAGCAAGTTTAGGAAAAACATGAAAGCTTGTACTCTACAATTTACCAGAATTGGCCCCTTCTTCCCCTTTTCTAACTGCACAATTACACATTTTCCAAAATAAATCTTACGTAATATCTGGTGAGCCTGCTTTGTAAAATTGTATACAGAAACAAAACATTAATTCGTCAACTGACCCCAAAGATTCTGGCTCTGCATAAGAAACAAGAAAAATGAGCAGCAGGAGTTTTGTCCGCTTTATACTTCACACATTCTTTCATTTGGTAACAATATGGATGGAGTTTTAAATGCTGGGTTACAAATCACTCTCTTAGAGCTAAAATGGTTATAATGAACTTAAACGATGTCCACTGCAGATGAAACGTGTGAGTAGAGGAGTATTTGTACCATGATTGATTTTCTTCATTGTCCAAGCACACATCCATAGAAAGCTGATTTATGCCAGTTCATTAGAAGGTAACTATGGCAGCTACGTGCACAGACTCCAAATCTATGCCACGCTGTGTTTTAGTGTCACTGATGTGTGCCTCCAGAAAAAATAATGACTGGAGTGAGACACTTTAAAGAATGTAAAGAATGCCTTTTAATATAAGTGGAGCCACCCACTGTAAATGCAATCAAAGATGTTTTTCCTCATTTTACACGTTATTTATTTATTAATCCATCATTCGTCCCTGCCATTACAGGCGTAAAGTCTATTAATATGCTGAAGAAGATCACTTGACACACATGATCTCACAATAACAATGTTTAAAATGGTTTCTATTTATTAATAATGTCTGTGACGTACATTAAACCTGATGTGCTCTACTTCCTGTCACAGACACACTGTCGTTATTGATCATTTGAGCATGTGAACATTTACCAGATGAAAGACTTGCTGAGCAATTCTAATTAAAGCAATTCATCCACTCTCTATACCCACTATGTATATATGTCTATGGCGCAAAGCCCATAGTACATACTCCGTTACTTCCGTAGCAACAAGCAGCGTTAAAATGCCAAAAAAACCATAAGCGGCCACATTTTTATATGTTTTTTTTTAGCAAAGTTGCAGGAAAGTTGTGGGCTTTTAGAAAAATTGCAATGTCACACTGATTTTGCGGAGTTTGCTTGATTTTGCGTTAATAGTTAAAATCCTGGAGGGACTGATTTATGGAGAAATTAGAGCGAGAGCTGAAGTCCACCGCACCTGGTTTCCCTCCACAGGTCCTGGACCAGGTCTCCGCCTACAATCAGACTGTTTATTATGTATTACAGTTGTTTTCTGGTCCTGCTCCTGTTTTCGTGCAGTCTGTGGATATTTTAGCTCATAGAAAGCTGCTCACATTTATTGTAAATTGTTTTATGGTGTAGGCGATCTTAACAGTGTTACGGTCCAAATAGTATCAAAATAATCTGGTGACTGACTATCGACTGTGGGGCTAGTGTGAGGAACAATAGATGTTAGAACTTCTACGATTTGACCCTTTTGCAAAAACAATTACAGCTTTTTTGAGGGCAGCACTTTATAATACCGCTAGCCACTAATGGCAGCCGTCAACACACGGAAGTTCACAAGAAACGAGGTGCATTAGTAGATTCATTACACCACCTCTGGTTCCTTGTGCATGTTTTACATAACATTTTTTTTGGTTTTGATTTATTTATGTATCAATAATGTTTCAGTAATGTGACTTACGCATTGCTCCTTTTTTGTCCGGGAGCAAAAGTCCGCCCAGTCACAAGTTTAATTAGATACTATGTGGATCGTAACACTGTTCACAGATTCGGACTTCCAGCATCAATAACTCTTTAACAAATCATCATCCAAACACAAATTACGCCTCTGCCATCAGTGTGCGGTGGACAGCATGATACAAGATCATTTTCTGAAATGCTGCAAAGTAAACGTCCGTCTGTCGGTCCTCTCTGTGTGGTGACCTTAAAACATGAAGCTCTCATCCTAGTGTCACCCGTAAATATCCAAATAACATACAAATAAAACAAGATTTAATTCTAAAACTGAAAAACGCTGCTTGTTTAGTTTTTAATTTTTCTGTATTTCTGTTTTGGTTTTAAGTCAGTAAAACAAAATAACCATACTGTTATTATGATTTCATTTTAAAACGGAATAACCAAAGAGCGAAGGGTACATGGATTATTATTAATTGCAAATTGTGGAAAGTCAACTCAAATCTTGCAATTTCTCACAAACATTTCCATAAAATTCCTTTAAATTACACAAATATTGGTTACAAAATCAATATATATATATATTTTTTTTTTTTTTCTCTTGTCTGCACATGCTGTCAAAGGTCAACACTACAAGAAGTGCAATCATTATGAGACAGCAATGCATGTTTTGTTATTGCAATAAAAGGAATTGATTTATTTTATTGCTTTATTGTGACCATCACCAGCCCTCCCTAAGGAAGGGTAAGAAATCTTTTATTATAGGGAGGATAAAAAAAAGGGAGAGCAGTGTTACACCTAAGTGGAGTGGGAGGGGGAGGGGAAAGGGAGCAGGGAGGAGAGACTCAAGGTAGGAAATAGAAAGAGTGGGGAAGAATAGATTGTTTTACAGTGAGGGTGAAATGTGAAGTTGTAGAATATATTGTGCTTATTGTGTTGTGTAATCAAGCCAGTATAGTGACAAGTGTGAAGCTTAGCTATAATGGTGGTGGCTGTGGACAAGGGGAATGAGTGAGTGGTAGTACCTAAAGCAAGTATTTGGGATTAACGTGTCTAAAGTTAAGCCCAGTATGACTTTTATCCCACATCCCAAGGCGTGCCAGTGCATCGTATACCAGTATATGTGCAAAAAACCGCTACCGCAAACCCAGGAACTGCCCTGGGCCCGCAGATGCAGCCAGGCCAGCAGAAAGAGTGGGGGCCAGGGAGCCCCAGGCCACCCCCCCACGGCTGAGCAAACCCCCAGGCGCCCCCAAGATCCCAAGCTGAGAGGCAGCCACCGCCCCCCACACAATAATTTTTTAAGTGAATTTTATCGATATTGAAAACTAGAGCACAATAATGTTATATATATACACATGCATACGTATTTTTCCCCACCTAATATCTGTGGCCCACTTGAAATCAAACTGGTCAGTATTTGGCCGCTGAACTGAAATGAGTTCGACACGCCTGCTATAGAATGATATAGATAGAAATCTTTAGCACCAAGCAAGATCTGACCCACGGTCACAGGAAACATGAACTTTTGACCTGGAAATAAACTTCAAGTTTCTCGCTAAGAAGGAACAAAAGCTTGCTCCTGCATGTCAAACAGAGAATTATCATAGCACTGAATCCCAACAGAACTGCCAACATGTGAGCTTTGGCCAATGCAAAGAGAGCAAATCTGAAAAATACTTACATACAATGGAGCTTGCTGTGGATTGAGTTTCATGTCCCTTGATGCTGAAAAGGAAAAAAAAAAGGAGTTCAGCCTTGCTCTATGTTAATTAGTTGACTATTGTGTTAGAAAACAATTACAGGTAGAATAAAAGCATTTTCACACAAAAGGCTGCTCGGAAATTATACAAAAATATTTCTATAGCTAGCATGTAAGAAAATGTTTGTTAAGTAGAAAGTTAGAGATGTACCATATTAGCTTCGTACCCATGTCCTATATTGTCCAACAATTCAATTCTGATTTCCTAGATATAAATCTCTTCCCCTCCAAACTTATTTTAGGTTCTATTAACACATTCAGATTACTTTCAATGTGATGCTCCACTGGCTTTCTCCCACATAAAACATCATCTGTGCAAAATAGGAAAACTAATTCAACTTCAGTTATGGGAAAAAAAGTGCCATATTTATTTTTTACATGTTCGCCTCAAAGTTGATTTGATTTTTTTAATTTATTTTAATCATGTAAATGACAACTTAAAAACTGATTAAAACAAAATAACAAATAAATATCAATAAATAACAACAAAACAGTATCTAGCATCTTTAAATTCTTATGCATCTCAGTTTACATGAACGAAAAGGAGTTGGAAGAAGTATTATTATAAACTTCAGCACATATCAGGTTGTATTTTTTTCACATCTATAGGGGTAAACGGCCCTCTCTTTTCAAGTATTTTCCCCTCATAAAGATTGTATACCCTCCGTGTGGTGTTTTTTTGCAAGGGAAAAAAAGCATACATGTTTGTCAAGAAAAATGTGCACTACGTGTAGTGTCAACTTAAGCCAACAAATGCCAAAATTGGGGAAAACATATCGTCAGAAAAGCTGATACCGATGTCAACCGATATTACACTTTATAGCCAATATCATCCGATAATATTGGTTGACAAGCAACAAACATTATCTACAATATATATGAACTTTCAGTAGTATCAAAATGTGTGGTTGTCAACAACAGGCAGTTAAGCTTTGGCTCTAGTCCCAGCACTAAGCAGGGGGTTTAACAGCCTGAGTTTGGAATAGTTACCAAAGTATAAGTGGGAAGACATTCACTCCTACATCCCCTAACAATACAACAGTAACAGACTTTCAGCAGACTAATGTTCAAAGAGAGAGTCATTTTCATTAAATGCATTATGCCCCCATTCCAAGGGAAGAGGAGTGTTCTGGATTAACTGGTCCATGGCCACGTTTGATTCCACCCTGTTTAAGATGAAGAGCTTGAAGCCCTTTTATGGGCATGGGGTCAGAAGCATTGGGTGAGTAATTACTTTCAAACAAATGTGTTAAAGGCACAAAATTGAGGAGGTAGAACAAATTGTAAGCCTTTTCACTGAAGGATTTTAACGGAAGAATTTTCTTGTTTGCATTCATCCTGCAAAGGAACCAGTTGGCTTTGAAGGCACTGTTCTCCTCATTTGCAGAGACAATTTTCCTTTGTTTGCTGTTCTCTGGCACTAAAGCAACTCCTTGTTGTCTACCTCAGTGGTCAGCAGTCCATTAATCACATGAACCCCACAGTGGGAGGCTGCGACAAAAGGCCAAGACCTAATGAGTTCAGCAGAGAACTCTGAAAAGGAGTCAATGCTAGGCCTGACGGAGCACTTCCGTTTAATACAGCCAATTCACTTTTTGCAGTTTAATCCAATAATTTTTCTCACTTTCCTGCAAAATAAATAGGCTCGATCTAGAATTACATGGATCAGGTAAGGGGATAATCACTAGCTCTAATAATACACTGCAGTGTAATCCTCTTGCCTTAAGTGCACTGGGCCACAGACCAGCTTTCTCCCTTGCAGCACAACTCTACTTGTGCACATGATGTCCCAAACAAGCGCAACGATTTATCTCCCCCCTACAGATCTCAAACAATTTAATCATTAAAACTGTATGTGTTCTAGATAGGGATGTAACGATTCACTCAACTCCCGATACAATTCGATTCACGATACTGGGTTCACAATACGATTCTCTCACAATTTATTTTACAAAATGGGACTGTAGACAAATGATGACTGAAAAACATTCCTTTATTTCTTTGGGGGGGGGGAGAAACTAGAAAATACTGTACTATATTCCTTTTTAATTTCATTGTCAAAAGAATCCCTTGATAAACTATTCAAAACAATGCAATTTTACTAAAAATAAATATTGAATGAAATTAATATTGGAAAAATACAAATGAAGAAGCCTATTAATTTAAATTCTGGTTCTATAGTAAACAATGCAAAACTGCATAATAGTTATTTTTCTTTTTAAAAGTGAAACTGAAAATGTATTTCGTGCCTTAAAGGGGACATATCATGGTTTTAAATCCTTCCTTTTTACATAGAAATCATACAGTTGTGGTCTATATAAAGCGGAACTGCAATGCTTGGGTCTGAATTCCTCATTATTATAGCTCCAAAGGCCCCTTTTCTACCCCTTTTCTGATGTGCGTCTGAGAGCAACTCGTTTTGGTGCGGTCTCTTTAAATGCAAATGACACACTCCATACCCCGCCCCCTCTTCAGGTGACACTCGGTTCAACTCCACCCTGCTCGGCTATTTTTGTAGTTTGATAGAAGAGATACGGCTATGTAGCGGCGCATAAACTTTTTATTCACACGTTATTTACAAAATGTCAACAACGGAATACTTGTCCATCCAGCCTTACATGTTCGAGCCAGAGTCTGACCCGGTGGAGCGAGATGAAAATGAAGATGATGAACCTGCAGAACCCTAACAAGTGAGCTAACACAAGCCCCGAGCTAACGCTAGCGCCATGCTAACGTCACGAAATGCATTTTAATAGTCTTTTCAAAGACAAAAACGGCAAAATGAAATGACTAATGAAAACTTTAGACTTAAATTAAATCACGTAGGCCATATCATCAAGGATCTAAAACGAGCACACAGCGCGAACATATGAAGTCTGAAGACGGTGCAACTGCTAATGCTAGCAAAACAATGACAGGGACGTCTTATCATCACACTTTTTAGCGTTATTTACAGCTTACCGAAGTGCTCTGTTCGTCGTCTCCAAAGATAGAAGGAATTGAACCCTCAATCAGACAAAGTCTTTCGGCAAATCCTTCTTTATACTGGCGGAGGTTGCAGAAGCAGTCATCCTTGAAGTGCTTCACGCACACAAAAATGACCTTTCTGTAAAAAATAAAACTCAACCAGGCACTTCGAAAAGGTTCTGATGCTGGGAGACGGTGTAATGAAGCGTGTGGGTTACTACATCCAACAACCGAACATTTTGACTTATCCTCTCGTAACTTCGGCATCCTTGAGCTTGGACTACAAAATAAAAGCGAGGAATAAAAATGGCGGATTGCTCAAAGTGTTGGACCTGGAGTTGATGTACTAATTTGGCAGTTCCGCTGCAAATACTGTGATGTAATAGTTCAAAAAACGTAATAGAGAATAGAAAAATTTAAACAGATTGAAAAATATGAGCAAAACAGAATATAAAGATATCTACGGAGCACCTGAGGAGACTAATTTGATTTTTTCTGTACTTCTAAGCACTCTAAATATACAACAAAATGCATTTAAGGGCTAAAAAAGTGGATTTAGCATGATATGTCCCCTTTAACAATTGGACTTTAAAAAAAAAAAAAACAGTCATTGCACTGTATTTACGTCAGATATTTGTTTGGACCAACAGAGGGCGCTGGTAACCCAGTGGTCAGTTGGCATGCAGCTAATCTAGCAGTGAAGAAGAGATGCTAATGCTAGCAGACAGAGCTAATAGAAAAACATGACTTTTACAGATATTCATGTAATATTACAGATATTCTTTTGGTGCTAAAGGGGGAAGGAATCATTTATGAGTAGAAGGCTGCCAGAAAGAAAGTAGTAGCAGATTCCGCTCGCCGCCTACACTTTTGGAAGAGAAGGATAAATAGATAGCGCCTTCTGCTGTTTAAAAAAGTACTGCGATTCAATTTTCAGAAAATCGATGTGAACAGTGATACTTATGAATCAATTTTTAACTGCCTTACGATTAATCGTTACATCCCTAGTTCTAGACATTCATACCAGCTGCATTTGGAGTATGAACTCTTATTAGTGCTGGGTAAAGCCGAGTACGAGGAATGTCAAAAGTATCGACACTCAAAAAATGATCATACTGAACTGTTGTAGATACGATACTCGTTCCAGATATGATACTCATTTGCAAAAGTATCGATACCATACCCCGCCCCTCCTCCTCTCTCTCTTTTCATACACACAGATGCAGCAGCGGTTATCATAGTTATCAAGTGTGTCTTGCTATTTAAAAGTGGGAGGTTAAGTATCTTTTTCATGGGTGGTTTACATGGGAGATTTATTTCCTCTTTAATTCAGAATAAAAGTTAAATCGACTTTAAACTGACCTCCTAAACACTCAATTCCTAATGCAAATTTAGTCATGAGGAGTGGCTCATCCCACCTTCCATATACAGTATATGTGCTCAAAGATGTACGCATGTTACGGACGTGATTAGAGGGAGATATGTCCTCAAAAACATTCCCACTGGTAAGTATGTCGCCATTACCGGGAGCTCAGCGCTGTTACCGGGAGCTCAGCGCTGTTACCGGGAGCTCAGTGCTGTTACCGGGAGCTCAGCGCTGTTACACACGGAGCTCTTCTCATCACAGTCTACCTGAATATGTGATGAGCAGCAACACATCATGCACCACAACTTAGTTAAAGGTACAGTCCGCGACTCTCAGATTCCCCTCTCCCCCTCCCTCCCCGCTGCTCTCTTGCCCTGCCTCCAAACTTCCCAAAGTCCCTCCCTCAGAGGAGCTAACAAGCTAACGTTAGTCCGACAGCAACATCACGGTAATACAACATGCTCTGTTAAAAGCATATTACTGCAGCGCTTCTCTCTCTCAATGTGCACACAGTACACCAACATAGCAGCAACAGCAGCAACACTACAGTGTCACTTAAAGCAGCCAAAATGGAGGCTGCTGCGTTCACACAAACAACACATGCACCACAGAGTTCTAGCTGTCAGACAGTCCATCACACACAATCCTGGCTCTGATTGGTTCTTTTTGCTCAATTTTTCACACAAACTACTAGTTTCATGTAAAGCTGTCCTTACATAGTGACAGCTTTAGCAAATATGACAAAAAGTCACTTTTATAGGAGTTGCAGACTGCACCTTTAAGGCCAGACACCCATCCAACAAAGTGAATCAGTCTAAGTTTCTCTGTCAGATCCACCCAAAGTTCCCACAATCACGGTGACGGAGATGAACTTGCAGCAACACGTATCCACTGGAAAGAGGACTAACTAAGCTAAGCTAACCCACCAACACATAAGACTTGGCTAAGAGCTAATGCTAAGCACTTAGTGAAAGGAAGAGACTAGTAAAAAGTCCACGTCTTACCGTCATTAAAACACAAAGGGCCACAGATTTATTATTGGACAGATTTAACACTTTTTATGGAAGGATAAAAGCTAACATGGCATAAAAATATCGTTGCTATTCATCCGTTCCAACATTTGAAACGCAAAATTTTTAATTATATTTCACGTGTTCACAGTCAAAGCTGGTCCCATTAGACCGTAATGTAACTGTAACTATTGTAATTATTACACCAGAATATCCCATTAGTAATGCTATCAGTATATTAATGATTAAATCATCAAGCTTGATCTGGTTTAATTATAGTAAATCAGTGAGATATTTATCAACCATAACTTTATGTAACTCATTATCAGATATAAAATATACAAGATTCAGCAGCAGTGGTTTATATTAAACAGTAAAAACACTATTGTAGTTATTTTTGCTTTTCATGTGCTTTTTGACCGTGAGGCAAAGAAACTCAGAGGACATATTCCTTTCGACCTACAAAATGTGTGAAGTTGGGGCCAAAAAACAGAAAGGAAAAAAAAAATCATGTTCAAAAAGCAACTGAACCTAAAGTGAATGTCAACAATGATTTGTGTTTTACAGAATCAGCAGGAAAAGGTAAACCACTCTGGAGAAAAAACTACACCTGCTTGAAAATGACTTTTTAAAAAAAAGATGTTTCCTAATGCTTTTCAACAGAGCATTGCAAAAACACAGCTTTCCATACATTATAGTTTTATTTTAGATAAAAGACATTATAAATAAAAATCAGCCTCCCTGGCTAAAAGTTTATTCTATGTCCTTTCTGTGTAGATGGAAGCAGTTTTATACAGGAGTCCACAAAGCGTTTCTTCATTAAGTTCCAAGTATGTTTTAGGTCATTATTGTGTTGAAGACAAAGCACCGACCCAAACCCACACTTACATCTGGCTTGAAGGTCTCTATTCAGCAAGAGAAGGATTTTGTTACGATTAAATCTCCATTCTTGGAAAGTTCTTCAGTGGTGTCCTTGCGCTTCTCGTCAGGTCATTAGTCATGTGTCTCACCAGTCACTACTACTTCTTTTGCTTCCTATCTCTGCCAGGCTCAGTCTGTACTGTGTAGCTCTCATTACATTTCTTAAGTTTACCTGCAGTCATTTGGAAAAGGCTTGAACCCTCACATTAGTATCATCAACCATCGGAATCACATATCAGCAGATATAACTTTTAAATTGCACTGTGGCTTTACACAAAGTTCCGATCTTAAGTTTATAAACTAGCTGATAACACATATATAACTTCAGGGTGCTACGATTCGATTAATCGATTATTACGACATGAACCCACACAAAAGCTAGCTTATTCAGAAAAAATCTAGAGTTGCATTATTCTCACTAGAAAATAAGCATTTTGCTGTGCACAATGAAAGCAGGTTTACAAACACAAAACCTACAATATCGGCTCTCGTGGAATTTTGGGTTTTTAAATAAAAGGTGATTAATAAAAGAACAGTGATTATTCACCATGTTATCAATTATGAAATCCTGCCAGGGACTCGTCATCATTGCTGTATTCTATCACCATTGCTGTCATCATGTTTAGGATTTTAAACTGTGCAAGAAAAGGAGCAGGTCAACTTGTTCCGGATTAAGTGAGCTCCACTGTGTCCGTGTTTCAACACAGGTCGGGTGGGTGGACCTAGGAATGTGCGATATTCTATCGTTTATGATTTATCGTCAAAAATATTCTCTACTTTGTCATCCCACGATATAAACGATAAATCCCATGTCGGAAATTAGCGAGGACCATGGGCCTTTTGTCCCTCAATTTAGCCAAGAATGCCCATAAAATCCTTGTTCCACGAGCCAAAACTGCCCGTTTGTTGTCAACTTATCCCTGGAGCGGAACGGTGTTTACGGGAGCTCCGCAGCGAAGCCTCCGCTACTGCAGTGTGCACCACACCTCCCGCCCCCTCGGCTCTCACACACACACACACACACACACACACACACACACGGCGGTGCTCATCACCTGAAGCTGCAATACATCATGGACCGCTACTTGGTTAAAACCAGATAACCATCCAACAAAGTTCCTCCATCATTTCCACCCAAAGTTCCACAAACACAGGGACATAGATGAACCTGTAGCAACGACTATGAACTGGAAACTCAACTAAAGCTAACTATGCTAAGCTAACCCACCGACACACATACTGGGCTAAGAGCTAACGCTAACCACTCCATATAAGGAACAGACCAAATAAAAAACACGTCTTATTGTCATGAAGCCACAGAGAGCCATCAATAATAATGTCCCTATGCATTCGTCCAAACTTGTGAAACGTAATATTTTTAAATTATATTTCACGTGTTCACAGACAAAGCTGGTCCCATTAGACTAATGTAACTATTGCGATTATTACACCTAAATATACTGAATGATTCAATCATCAGCTTGATCTGGTTGAATTATAGAAAATCAGTTATTCATTAACTATAACTTTATGTAACTCATTGTCAGATAAATTAAACGACATTCAGTAAAAACACTGGTGGAATTATTTGTGCTTTTCATGTGCTTTTTTTTTTAGAAAATACTTTTATTTTAAGTGAGGAAATAAATGAATTACATACAATAACACTAATGGTAATCCAAATGCACAAATATATTCCATAAAATATCAGCTCATGAACTCTGAGTCAGCAGATATTGTAGCCTTTTTTAATGTGTCTATTGTTGATGTATTCAGATTTATTTGTGTTTGTAAGGAACCTGTTTACACTTTAAGTTGGGAATTGTTTTATTTATTTAGAGTTTTTTATTCATCGTGATGTTTATCGTTATCATGATAAATACCAGAAATTATCGGGATAATTTTTTAGTCCATATCGCCCATCCCTAGTTGGACCACATCTCTGCAGAGCGGAGAGGGTGCAGCGATGTGACCAAATCCATGGCCTCGGGAAGCGGCAAGTTGGGAGCAAAGCTGTAAACAAGCTGGCTCTTCCAGGCCGACCCAGAGGTGGTCACGGAAGAAATGCGCCCGGCGAGGAGACACTGGTGCCAGGAATGCACAGATACCTCTTGGCCAACTTTGAAATCATAGGATACAGCACTTGATTCTTCCCAACGTTAGTTTTAAATCCAAATGAGTGAATCTCCCGCTCAGTAATTGTAGCTGCTGCTACCGTCTCCTTCACCTGGTCCTTTCCTTCAGGTGCCCGGGCAGCATGCACGACTTTAACTTTTGTTTTCCAAATTGCGGTCATGTTTCTGTCATTTAGTTATTATGAAAAACAACTGATTTTTAACATTTATGAATCGTTATCGAATAGTCCCGCGTGGAATCACGATTAATCTAATAATTGATGTATTGGCACACTTCTATATATAACCCACAAAATGTAGTTCACTGGATCACAATGACACCATATTTTGAACAGGAAAAACAGACTAAATGTTATTTTATTCATTATCTAATTTAATAAATACAATTATATTTCACTTCAAACTATGCGCTTTTTAAGTCTCAAACTGAAGGGGTGTGCACCCTAGTTTAAGAACCGCTGGTGTAGTTAAAAGTTAGAATTACATTACTTGGCTTTTTCTGTGCAGGATGATTTAATGACTTAAAAAGTGAACATAATGTGAAAAAGGAAGTTGACTCATTTTTACTGCAACATCCTAAAATGGAATTGCTTAGCTTGTTGCTTTGGTTTCATACACACTACAGTACTATCAGAACTTCCTCATGGCTGATACAAGTCAAAGATTTAACAAGCAGGTTGGTTGCCATAATAAAGTGTATCTACGTGGGAGTTAACCTACTTTTGGATATCTAGCTTTAGTTCTCAGAAATATGGCTGATAGAATTGGTTTCAAACTGAAATTTAATATAAATGTAATACTGTATTCATTTCCATGAAGCACTTGTGTTTATTTGGCATTTTAACACAGCAAAGTGTCTGTCGATACAAGTGACTTCACGCTGTTAGACAACAAGAAAGACAAGCCTCAAGTGATCCCTTCTGTGCACTTTTCTCAGTTCTAGGAGAAGAAAATGTTTTTTAACTTTGATTGCAGGGACAGATGTCAATAGATAACCGTCAGTAGTAATTCAGAAAAGGTTCCTGGGTGATGCAAGAAGCAAGTTACTTGAATTACAAACACAAGGATGGGCTGCTAAGATTGTCTTTAAAGGGTTGTCTGATAGACGTTACTGCAGACTCTACCCCTTGTTTATCCTGTACAGCTGCAGGAGGGTCTGCTGATTTTAAGTCAGTCTCACACAGGCAGAGATATTTATTAGTGATGCACCAAAATTTTTGGCCAAAAATGGCCCAAACATACATCGTAATTTTTTTGACCAAAATACTTTTCTCACCAAAAAAAAAGCCAACCGAAACAAGATGTTAAATAAATAAGTAAATAATATTTTCATATTTTTATAAATGCAATGGGAATAATAATTTGCAAAATTTCTTTATTCCGGTGTTTCGGCCTTGGTTTTTTCAATTCTGTATTGTACCATGCAAAACAAAATGTAATTGTTGAATGTACTTGACATTATGGTTATACAATAGTTGGGGTGTGATACCTCATCTGTCACTCATGCTCCCCTTTGGTCAATTATTCAGAAATGCTTGATAATGCTACATCTGTTGGGTCTCCTCACTTCAGTTCCCATAATGGGAAATTGGGTTTACATATAATTAATTGATTTCTTTCTTGCAGTGTTACTCAGAGTAAACAAGTATCAGGCAAAAGCAAGATATTCTGCTGCTGCGGGTAATTGCTGGTCTTCCGCGTCATGTTACAAAGTCCACATCCAGTTACAAAGCTTCTCGGGAGGAAAATAAAACCAACAAAGATAGAACTGGTATCACCTCTCTGCATGTGTGTAACTGGTCAAACTATAAAATTCTTCAATGGATTATATCTTGTCCTTTCTTGATAAATGAATGGGCAAGAATCACACAACATGCATACCAACTTTCTTAGTAACAGAAGAACCTTGAGAAATGACCTCACCCCAGCTCGACCTACAGCCATCCGACACCTTCTTAAAGAGTTTACACAAGCCATTAACTCCCACTGAAACACTAGGCAGAGCCGGCCTTCAGCTGCACTCTTTAGGAATCTCTAATAGAGCCCGACTGCCTTTGAACTGCTTCTGAAAAACTATTCCCCGTCTGCACAGGAGGCCTAAATGTAGCTCGGTTTCAACCATGTCCAAGTGCACGACCGTCACAAATGGACCCATAAATCAAGGGACAAAAGGCATTCAATGACGAGATAGGGGAGGTGATATGTTGAGTCAGTGGTTGTGAATGGACGCGTTATGGCTTCTTCACGTCGCCAGGTTAACAAAATAAGCCAGAGCAGCCATGTGACTGCAGTGTGAATGGAAGGATGAACAGGATTAGCTTCACAACTCATTAATTTGACTGTCAGCCCAGGCCCCACACACATGGGTAAACATGACACAATAAGAATTGGTCATGATATAGATTTTATCCATCTAGTCATATATACAGTAGGATCATTTTTCACTTCTCTAGCCAATAGCCAATAAAAACCCAACAGTCTATCTGTTCCTGTCAGAGCTAACAGTCAGTGTCATTGTTTTAATGATGGCTTTTTTGGTGATTGATAAGTAAACCTAAAGATGTTTTCTGTACTCTTGGATTCTTTGCCTTACACAAGATATGTGTTTTCTTAACTTAATAGGAATGACGACTCCCAACATGTTTTGCTTACCTGTTTCTGCATCAGCTTCAGGCTTGGGGGATGACACTGACAGTACAGCTGACTTACATTAATCTATTTTGAAAAGTTGAAAAACAACATTGCAGTGTCTTTGTAAACTAAACCTCTCATTCCATATATTGCAGGTGGTAAAAAAGCTTTCTACCTTGTTCCTGGAATTGCCAGCAAGTCCCATATGTTTTGGTTCAGTAAGCACACAATGGCCACGGTTCCATGATATTTTTTTAAATTTCGGAATTAAAGTGTTCTGCTTCGCGGTTACATGGAAATAGTCATTCCCGAAATGAGGTTTACATGGAAAACAGGTTTATTTGGCTTTATTCAGTTGCGCTTTAGGTCTGGGGGTTCGGAAGGGCTCTGATTGGACAGTGAACGAACGTGACGTATCAGGAAAAACACACAACAAACCTTTAATTGTTGGCTATAACACAGAATACCACACATGAGAACTGTTTTCAGTTATTTTGATTATAGTGTTGAAGCAGCAGCTCGACAATAACGCACGGTTTTAGTTTGGACCGCGGAGTGGAAGGGAGATAGGAACTAATCACCGGTAAAAAGCCCAGTAAAACTCCGGAAAACCATCACCAGGAATAAGTAGTTGCTCCCTGGTAAAGACAGTAGCTCTAACAACTGGTAAAATGATAAACTTGGAGATAATACAGCCTGTACATGCAGTACAGGGCCGCATTTACTCCGCCTCCGGGTCCTTGTGCCAGTTGTCTGATGAAGCATGTTCCGTTTACCGCATTTACTGAGGTCCGTGTGTGTTTAATAAATGTGTGTGTCTGTGTGAAAGTCTGCATGTCATAATGAAAGTCTCTATTCATTATATTCGTGTATTCTAAGGCTCTTGTAAATAAATAGTCTGGAAGTAAAATCAAAAAAAACCAGCCACCTAATTCGGATTTAAAGGGGACATATGCTAAATCCACTTTTTTAGCCCTTAAATGCATTTTGTTGTATATTTAGAGTGCTTAGAAGTACAGAAAAAATCAAATTAGTCTCTTCAGGTGCTCCGTAGATATCTTTATATTTTGTTTTGCTCATATTTTTCAATCTGTTTTGATTTTTCTATTCTCTATTACGTTTTTTGAACTGTTACATCACAGTATTTGCAGCGGAACTGCCAAATTAGTACATCAACTCCAGGTCCAACACTTAGAGCAATCCGCCATTTTTATTTCTCGCTTTTATTTTGTAGTCCAAGCTCAAGGATGCCGAAGTTACGAGAGGATAAGTCAAAATGTTTGGTTGTTGGATGTAGTAACCCACACGCTTCATTACACCGTCTCCCAGCATCAGAACCTTTTCGAAGTGCCTGGTTGAGTTTTATTTTTCACAGAAATGTACCCACATCTGTGGGTAAGGTCATTTTTGTGTGCGCGAAGCACTTCAAGGATGACTGCTTCATCAACCTCCGCCAGTATAAAGAAGGATTTGCCGAAAGACTTTGTCTGATTGAGGGTTCAATTCCTTCTATCTTTGGAGACGACGAACAGAGCACTTTGGTAAGCTGTAAATAACGCTAAAAAGTGTGATAAGACGTCCCTGTCATTGTTTTGTTAGCATTAGCAGTTGCACCGTCTTCAGACTTCATATGTTCGTGCTGTGTGCTCGTTTTAGCTCATTGATCATATGGCCTACGTGATTTAATTTAAGTCTAAAATTTTCATTAGTCATTTCATTTTGCCGTTTTTGTCTTTGAAAAGAGTGTATTAAAATGCATTTCGTGACGTTAGCTTGGCGCTAGCGTTAGCTCGGTGCTTGTGTTAGCTCACTTGTTAGGGTTCTGCAGGTTCATCATCTTCATTTTCATCTCGCTCTGTCGGGTCCGACTCTGGCTCGAACATGTAAGGCTGGATGGACAAGTCTTCCGTTGTTGACATTTTGTAAATAACCTCTGAATAAAAAGTTTATGCGCCGCTACATAGCCGTATCTCTTCTATCAAACTACAAAAATGGCCGAGCAGGATGGAGTTGAACCGAGTGTCACCTGAAGAGGGGGCGGGGTATGGAGTGTCTCATTTCTATTTAAAGACATGCTGACATGCTAACAGGTCAGCTAAATTATCAGGCTCATAAAAAAGCAAAGAAATAAGTTATTGTACTAATAAATATTGTGCATTCCTAACACTTCTTTTAAATAACTAAATCCAAGCTGTTTCAAGTTGTTATGGATTACGTTCTCTGGCAATTAAGAAACATTAGCAATATATTATAATTTTTTTACATCTGTACATTAACATTTGGTACACAAAGTTGTCTAAAATAGACTTTATACTGTGATGACCCGCCCTACTGTACCTCTGATTGGCTGAACGTTTTTTCAAGTGATCAGGAGGTGCCGTCTATGCAATGCCCACCCCCAAAGTGCCAAAACTCAACATCCCCGCGAGCGCACAGACCGAGATGGCGAGCGCGCAGAAAGGCACCGCGCACAGAAAGTGATCTAACTGTGCGCGATTAGAGTTTTCATGCGCTTGGTTTTTTGGCACTAAATTGACGTCATAGTTTCTTGTCAAGCACAGCGGCGCTCCGTGAAAACGTGAGCAGCTTTAATCAGCTTCACCTGCTCAAAGCGTTTGATAAACATCTCATCAGAGCTACAAAAGATCCGTGGGATAAGTGGAAATGTTGCGTGTTGTCGTGGACAAGACCAGCGATGTCGAGGACTGTAGAGTCTGAAACATTGTAAGTTAATGATAAATATAGATTCTAATACTGTAAAATATTCTGGGCCCTAGTGATAAAATAACTGTGGTTTCTTAATTACCCTAAAGTGCCAGTGAACTTCTCACACGAGCACTAGGACTGATGTGTTTTAACCGTTTCATCAGCAAAGCATCTCAGTATTTGTCAGTTCACTCATGCATGTCTCGTTAAATTATCCAATCCTTCCATTTTAAGTCCAAATCATGCAGCTGTGTCACGTAGGGCTGGGTGATATAAATCTGGATATTTTTAATTCAAATAAAGTCAGACCAGAAAAACAATTCTGGGTTAAATTTTCTGATGAAAAATGCCACACAGGCCCATTTATTAACAAAGAGTTGCACAATATGTGCCACTTTTCTCCTCTAAGGGACAGCACAATGTGAGTGAGTTTTGTTGTGCGGATTGTTTAGGGGAAGGTCTGGGCTAGGACGCACTCAGTAATTCATCTAACTGTGCTTTTCATGATGTTCTGAGAAGAAGCAAAAGCAGCAACTCCTAAAACAAGTATTTTAATACAAAATGAGCTATATATATGTATGTATGTGATATTGTAAGTCTCTACAGTTGTCACTCTTCTCTATTGAAAAAAAATTTGCTAAGAGTTTCCACAGTTCACGAGTATACCGGTAAGATTTTGAAACGATATAGATTTTGAAACAGGGAGGGGAGGGTGGAGCGTGTCATGATTCTACATACTGCAGCTTTAAATCTTGTAAAGAGTCATCTGTATTTTAAGCAATCCCAGCTAACATCAAGGTATTAGCATGATATAACTTGGAAAAAACTTGGTTTATAGCCCAACAGAGACCTTGACTGTATTTAGAAACTGTGCAGCAACCAAGAGGCACAAGTTTGAACTGTGAGAGGAAACCAGCAGGTCGAGAGAAACTATTTATTTTGTTGTTTTTTTATTTAGTCAGATGTGTTTGTAGTTTATGATTTTTTAATATATCAAGGACATCATCACATTTTTTAATTAATATTAAAATAAACAACAGTCTTAAACAACTGTATTCTATACTTTCACTTTCTCGAAAATAAATCAAATTCAAATAAACTGCAGTATAAAAATATCTGAGCTTGTTACTAATCCTGGCTACTCTGTATTTGTAACACAGAATAACAAAAACAAATAAAAAATAATTCTCGGCAGAAAGAAAAAGCATGTGGGTCACCAGAAATTTGTGATATCAAAATGGAGTCACAATCAAAAAAGGATGGGAACCACTGCCTTAGTGTCATGAGTGACATAGAATATATATATATATATATATATATATATATATATATATATATATATATATATATATATATATATATATATATAATCGATTAAATCGATTAAAAATGATTCTAAAAAATAGTTGTCAACTAATTTAGTCATCGATTAGTTGCTAAATAACATTTATTTGACATTGGGGGCTCATTTCGTTCATATTTTAAATCTGCGGTGATCAAAGTGTGGCAGTAATGAGCCACCTGGGGTTTTACTCAGCCAGTACAGCAAGAGAAGTAGTGAATAGCCAATAGCTGGCCTCGCTTTATGTCACATGCTTCATGCAGAGTCTCTGCAGTATTCAGCAAGATGGCGGAGGTAAGAGCAGTGGAGTAAGTTCAGGAAAGAAAAAGAAAAAAACGGAAGATACAATTAATTCAACAAAGTCATCCAAAGTGTGGGAGCACTTTACTTTGAGCCTTCAAAAAAGAAGAACCTGTAACCTGTAAACTCTGCACTACTGAAGTGTCCTGACACAGCAGTACTACGTCTGCGCGAGCACCTTAAACGAATGCGTGTGTGTAGAAGCGAAGGACCAAGCGCCGGCACAGTGAGTTTACGCCACGCAAAAATACTGATGAGTTATATAATGTATCAACACATGATTGTCGTTTTTTAATATAATGCCATAAATTGTGAAAAATATTGTTCATAATTAAAATGAAAATGTTCATTTTGGTTTTAAAACCGTACTTATTCTGTCAATTTTTTGTGTGTTTTAGGAAGAAACAAACCAATATTGGTGATTTTGTGTGCAACAAGAAGATACTCACCCTGCAGCAATGTCCACTATTGTCAGACAATGTTTTAAACATGCTACAATGTTGTTTGCAAATGTTGTGTAGTCATAAAAGCTGATTACATTGCTGTTTAAAGCTTTACAAACATGTTCTGTTATCAGTTTGTCGTTTACCAGTTCATATTTCAGTCTTGCAGCCTAGTTATGACTGAATGAAAGACGTAAATGTTTAAATCGTATTTCAAATCGTATTCACTGCTCTTTTTCAGACAGCAGGTTTTTTGTGTGTGCAGTTTTTTTCTGGACAACCTTCTTATGGATTTGATTAAGTTGGTTCCATGCCATTGGCACTTTATTTGAAGAACTATTCATTATTTACAATTACAGAGCATAAGCTATAAAGCTGTTTCCCAAGTATAAGCCGTGTGTACAGGAAAAAAAAATAAAATGCAATTTACTGCAATACTATTCTGTTTTATTCTTCTTCCTGAAAATATGTTCTGAAAGAGTCCTTAACTCACTCAGTGCCATTGGCGAGATAAGTCGTCAATTCAAATCCAAACGCTCAGTGCCATTGACGAGATAACTTGTCATTTGTGTTTTTTCACGGAGATTACTAGAAAACACACTGGCGGAGGTCCCGCATCAATATCTAAGCTGTGGGGTGTTGTAGTGACCAACTGGTGCCCTGAAGATGGCAGCAGTACACCTTTAGATGAGAGATTAGCCACTGATGCTACAATTAGCTGGGGGGGAGGAACAGGAACGAGGGAGATTTTGGCGCTACAGAGTGATACAGTTGTTTAAGACTGAAGTATCCAGCAGTGCACAGCACCACATACTAACACAGAACATGTGTGGACTTGAGTGGATTATTCATAATGTTGCGATCGTGAAATAAATCCATCAACTAACTGAGATAAACGGTCATCGCTGCGTGTCGAGAGGAAGAGGAAGTAACGTCTGTGTGACATAGACTCAACTGTGAGTCAGATAGCAAAAAAATAGGTGACATGTAGGTGGTAGCAGCGCATCTTTGAATGCAGAGCTCAGAGGGAGAGGAAAGGAGTTTACGAGACAGAAAAGGGCGCAACGAGAGATGATGTCGATGTTCCTACCAGAGCACAGCAGCTCACAGCCGACCAGAGAATGTGTGGAACTTTAGCGGATTATTGGAGTGTGGCGATGGTGAGATAAAACGATAAAAAAAAAAAAAAAAAAACGGGTCAAGCAGTGACCACTCTGCATGTCCGGGAGGAGGAGGAAGTTGTGTGTGTGCAGACTGACGGGAGAGAGACTTGGAGGAACGACAAAATACAGTAAGAAATCCATTCAACTCTGACCAAGATAGCAAAATAATAATTTTCTCATCAAAAGCCTGGTCTCATTGTTTTTTTGTTTTTGTTTTATATAAGGAAACAATGTTCAGATGTTAGAGTTGTCACTAAAGCAAAAAAAATAGCTTTAAAGTCACTGACGGTTTTTTAGAAAAAGGCTGTTTTCTCAGCGTTTTGCTCTGAAACTGAAGATTTGTGACAAACTTGCTCTATTCAACGGCTGATTACAAAAGAACGAAACAAGCCAGAAAGAGATTTTTTTTACTGATGAAAGTAGAGGCTTCAATCTTTCAGATTGTCATAGTACAAAATATTCTGCGGGTCTTTAAAATCAGTGATGATCATTGATTTCAGAGGAGTTCAACATAGGACTACTAACACATAATAAAACACAACAGGTATGATTTTGATGAGGATATGACATTCCAAAATGGTTAAAATCTCTAAAAAGTCTATGTTGAATGATAAAGGCTCTTTGTTAATAATTTACTTGGGGGAAAAAATGGGCAAAACTAAAATGTAAGTAAATAAAACGATTAATCTATTAATCCTAAAAATAATCGACGATTAATCGATTATCAAAATAATCGTTAGTTGCAGCCCTAATAGATATATATTGTGTATATATATATATATATATATATATATATATATATATATATATTGATATCACATTGGTTTAAATGTGAAAGGTATTCATCCCTACGCATGTAACAGCACTCTACAAAAACCTTTACCAGTTATCTTAAAGTTTTAAAGTCTTAAGAAAGGACATACAATTTCATTTATGATCTAAAGGTGATAGCACATTCACCAGATCCATGATCTACATGTTGATTCACATACCTGCCATACCTCATTATCATTTATGACAGTCATTAGAAAACGTTATTAAGGCAAACGTCTGATCTAACGAAGAGATTAAAGAACAGGATGACCCAATTCAACGATGTGCAGTCACTGTCTCCAGAACATTGTGTTTCCACAGCATAGAATAATATTCCATTAGTATCATCTTCTTGGCATGCAGCTTTTGGGCTTACATTGCTTTATCACTGCCAAAGAGAAAACATAAAATCATCGATTGATGGCCTTCAGAGAACAACTGGCCTTTCAAAATCAATCCAGCTCTCAGGGAGGCCTGGAAGAGAGCAGTATAACACCAAAAAGCCCAGATGAAAGATAAAAACTGGTCAAGATCACTTCATCCAAAGTGTCAGGAAGGAAGTCAAGAAAGAACATAAGTAACAAGTAATTCCCACAGTTTGGTGTTTACACATCATGCTAGGGAAGGAGCCTATCATATGTTAGTGAACATATATAAAAAGCAATGTTTGTAACTAAATAAAACCCATTATTTCAACATAAAGAAAAGGACCACGGCAGAGATGGGCAACTATCACAGCGGGGGCCACATTATCAACATTTATGTTAGCATTTAGAATAATGACCAAACTGAGCATTAACACAGGAAAGAACAAAGGGTTTTGTCTTTGAAGTCCTTTTATGTGGATTTTCTTGGTGTTTTTTGAGTTTATAGCCCTTTTGTGTGTTTTTAAATTAATTTTGTCTATTTCCTTGTCAATATGGCAAATTTTGGTTGCCTTTTTGTGTTTTTCTTGTCATGATGTGTGTTTTTGTTATATTTCATGTGTTATTGCAGTCTTTTTTGTGTGTCTTTCTGTCATGTTTGTCCAATTTAATTTGCATTCTGTGGGTCTTTAAAGTTTTTTGTATACAGTGGGGCAAAAAAGTATTTAGTCAGCCACCAATTGTGCAAGTTCTCCCACTTAAGAAGTGTTAGGGTTAGCCCTAACCAAAGTAACAAAGACTACCATCAGTAACACACTACGCCGCCAGGGACTCAAATCCTGCAGTGCCAGACGTGTCCCCCTGCTTAAGCCAGTACATGTTCGGGATCGTCTCAAGTTTGCTCGAGAGCATTTGGATGATCCAGAAGAGGATTGGGGCAAATGTCATATGGTCAGATGAAACCAAAATAGAAGTTTTTGGTAAAGGAGGAGAAAGACCACCATACCTACTGTAAAGCATGGGGGTGGTAACATCATGTTTTGGGGCTGTTTCTCTGCAAAGGGACCAGGACGAATGATCAGTGTAAAGAAAAGAATGAATGGGGCCATGTATCCTGAGATTTTGAGTGAAAACCTCCTTCCATCAGCAAGGGCATTGAAAATTAAACGTGGCTGGGTCTTTCAGCACAACAATGATCCCAAACACAACGCCCTGGCAATGAAGGAGTGGCTTCGTATTAAGCATTTCAAAGACCTGGAGTGGCCTAGCAAGTTTCCAGATCTCAACCCCATAGAAAATCTTTGGAGGAAGTTGAAAGTTCGTTATGCCCAGCGACAGCCCCAAAACATCACTGCTCTAGAGGAGATCAGCATGGAGGAAAGGGCCAAAATACCAGCAACAGTGTGTGAAACCCAGTGTTGTGCTAGCTACTGAAAAAAAGTAACTAGTTACCACTACTAGTTACTTCATTCACAAAGTAACTCAGTTACTATTTTGATTACTTACACCAAACAGTAATGCGTTACTGGAAAAAGTAACTTTTGAGTTACTTAGAATTAAAGAATGTATTATTTATTTTGGGTCATTTGTGTCCGTACAGCTTCATATCAGTGCTGTAATAATATAATAATCCACTGTTGATCAACTGTGCCCCTGTATTAACATTGTTTAGGATAAAATCCTCTGATAAATGAAATGTTATTGTAACCAACTCTACAGTTTCTAATCATTTACATTCACAGAACTAAACTCTGCTCAGTATTAGTCTTTACAAACACCAATCTGACTGAAACACTAAGTATTCTTTCAATACCAGTTTATTTACCTGAGACCAGCAAAAACTGAAAATGTTACAAGGAATTGTGAAATAAATAAAACACAAAACAACCTGAATATTATTAAAAATCAAAGATCAAAAATTGAAGTGGCTTCAGCAACATAAAACGGTTGTGTTTAGCCTTAGAATGTTCCCTTACAGCTTCAGTACAAAAAACTAGCAATAATGTTTAACATAAACACAAAAAACCTTCTAAAATAAATAAATGAAAAGCAATCTGAATAACATTCGGAATACATTTTGACCAACTCTGCTTTACAAAAACTGCTATAAAACAAGCATAAATGATGTACATATAAAGCACAAAACAGCTGCTCCAAAATTAAAACTGTAATTTTTCAGCCTTAGCACAGTAATGTAAAGTAAGCTGTGCATATTCCAGCTGCACATTCTGCTGTTGAAAATACTTATAAAAATAAATGTGGAAAAATAAATTCACAGCATTTTTCTCAGTTACACAATGCTAAACATATCAGGCTAACGAGCTGCTGTTAGCAGTGACTCAGCAGTTGCGACAGGCTGCTTATTTACAACAACATACCGTGCAACAGTTTGGCTGACCTGTCCCTGGATAACAGCCACAGTCCGTTAAAATCCAGCCGCTGTTGTTTCGGTGCAGAGGCTTCCGTCACGTCCACCAACTTAGCTTAGTGCTTCACTGATGCATCTTTTGGAGACAAAAATAATACGTGTATTTCCACTCTGAGAAGCACGTCCTGCTCTCACATTGACTCGCCATGATTGGCGCACGTGATGTAAGCAGAAACACACTGACAATATTTCTTCTTCTTCTGTTTTACCGTGGTTGGCACGGAGTCCCGCAAAAATATGTAGCGTCACTGTAAACAGGAAGTACACTGCAGCTAGCAAAGTAACGGACAAACGCACCATATTGTAAGGTAACGGCTTCGCATAAACTTTTTATTCAGAGGTTATTTACAAAATGTCAACAACGGAAGACTTGTCCATCCAGCCTTACATGTTCGAGCCAGAGTCGGACCCAGCGGAGCGAGATGAAAATGAAGATGATGAACCTGCAGAACCCTAACAAGTGAGCTAACACAAGCACCGAGCTAACGCTAGCGCCAAGCTAACGTCACGAAATGCATTTTAATACAGTCTTTTCAAAGACAAAAACGGCAAAATGAAATGACTAATGAAAACTTTAGACTTAAATTAAATCACGTAGGCCATATCATCAAGGATCTAAAACGAGCACACAGCGCTAACATATGAAGTCTGAAGACGGTGCAACTGCTAATGCTAACAAAACAATGACAGGGACGTCTTATCATCACACTTTTTAGTAGGGATGTAACGATTCACTCAACTCCCGATACGATTCGATTCACGATACTGGGTTCACGATACGATTCTCTCACGATTCATTTTACAAAATGGGACTGTACTTAAATGACTGAAAAATATTCCTTATTTTTTTGGGAGAAAAAAAAATAGAAAATACTGTACTATTTTTCTTTTATTTTTCGTTGTCAAAAGAATCCCTTGATGAACTATTCAAACAATGCAATTTAACTAAAAATAAATCTTGAATGAAATAAATAAAGGAATAATACAAATGAAGAAGCCTATTAATTTAAATTCTGGTTCTATAGTAAACAATGCAAAACTGCATAATAGTTCTTTTTCTTTTTAAAAGTGCAACTGAAAATGTATCTTGTGCCCTAACAATTAGACTTTAAAAAAAAAAAAAAACATTGCATTGTATTTATGTCAGATATTTGTTTGGACCAGCAGAGGGCGCTGGTAACCCAGTGGTCGGTTGGCATGCAGAAATTCTTGCAGTGAAGAGATGCTATGCGCTAGCAGACAGAGCTAATAGAAAAACTTGACTCTTACAGATATTCACGTAATATTACAGATATTATTTCGGTGCTAAAGGGGTAAGGAATCATTTATGAACATGTTTAAGAGTAGAAGGTGGCCAGAAAGAAAGTAGTAGCAGATTCCGCTCGCCGCCAACACTTCTGGACAAGAGAAGGATAAATATATAACGCCCTCTGCTGTTTAAAAAAATTACTGCGATTCAATTTTCACAGTATTGATGTGAACCGTGATACCTATGAATCAATTTTTAACTGCCTTACGATTAATCGTTACATTCCTAATAATAATGTATCATATTTTTCTGCAGTCAGTGCCTTCTCCTCACCCTTCTCTCTCTGCTCTGTTTCTGGTGTCATGAAGCTGATGATGGCAGTTCCTGATCTGTGGTTCACGGCTCAACTAGTCTGGTCCACTCTGATGTTCTATCTCTCTATCCTGTTTTGTTGGTCCTTCTGTCCACTAACCCCTGGTTCTACTGGAGACTTCTTCCTGTTAAAAGGAAGTTCTTTCTTCCCACTGTCGCTAAATGCTTGTTCTTGTGGATCTTTTTTTTTTTCTTTCTTATTATGAATTTTATATTTTGATAAGCGCATTGAAATGACTTTGTTTGAATTTGCCCTATACAAATAAAGTTGAATTGAATATATGTATATAGGGCAAAATACTGAATCAGAATGCTGATTTGTCCACCAGGAAAACTGCACATAAACCCCCATGAAATTTCAATAATGACTCCCAAATATAGAACTTGGACTAGGTCTGACCATTAATTAGCAATGATTTACACAACCATAACCAAACTAAACTTATTTTAACCTGGTATCAAGCTGAGTCAAGGAGTAGGCTTTGTTTTTTACAAGAATTATCTTAAGGTGTTTACTCAACTTTTTGTATACTTTTAAATAGGGGTGGGAACCTCTGGGTACCTCACGATACGATACGCGTTACAAAGCTCACAATAACGATACTGCAATTATCGATATATTGGTGAGAAATCAATCTATGATAATCTATGACATAAGAAAAAAAAGATTAAGTGAAAAAATAAAAATTTTATTTTATATCTCTGAAAGACAATAAATTGAAAAAGTGTCCTATGAACAGTGACACTATTTTAGTGCAACATTTCTGTAAATAAGTGTCAACACACCAATGTAAACAAATAAGTATCTCCAATAGTGCTTTCTGTAAACAAAAAATAGGGTCTTTCTTACCAGTGACACCACTATAGTGCAATATTCCAGTAAACAATACATTGGTTCCTTCAACAAACTGTGACAAAATTTTTGTGAAGACGTACCTGCACAATTTAGGGAAAAAGCAGAAAAAAATAAAAAAATAAAAATAACTAAAAAATCGATACTTAGCGGGAACATATCGACAATCGATCGTGCGGAAAAATATCGCGATACATCGCCGTATTGAGATATTGTCACATTGCTACTTTTAAATAGGGGTGGGAGACATGGGGGAAAAAAATTCAAATCACTATATTGTTATTATAATAATTTTTGCAAAAATCACAATTTTAACACAGTTTTTCAGATAGATTAATAGAGTTTTTTGCAAGTTATTCAACAGTAAAAATCAAACAAATTTACCTCTATAACATCATAGTTTTTAACGGAATAAAAGAAGAAAAGTTCACTTTTTGAACAGACGAGTGCATCACACGGGCACAAAGTGCACAGTGGTAAACGGTGCCCTCTCAGTTCTTTAGCCAAGCCAATAAAAAGAAAAGTGCTGCAGTGCTTCTTATCAAAAACAGTTTGGATTTCATTTACAAACTTTATAGCTGCTGTATTACTGCTGTGTCTGTTTCTGAAACCTGAAGGCGCACAGGCTAAATGTTATTTATGTCCAAATACTCTTTGATCTGCTCACTGATGAGACTTACTAGGATCTTTGAAAACACTGACAGTTTAAAAATTGCTTGGTTATTGTTTTTAGATAGCCTCCACTTTCTTTAGATTTTGGGTTTGGTTGACGTGAACAGTCAAAGAAGTTTAACAACAGCTGAAGTTCGATTAAAGGACCAGGGAAATTCTTTTAAGTACACCAGATATAGGTGACAGCATTTGTGAGCACAAAGTTAGCATTCTTTATTGACAGATCAATCAAAGTTTACTTGGAAAAGACTTGGAACAAAATTTCTGGGAAATTAGGAGCACATTGAAGTGTTTATTTGCTCTTAATCTGTTTAGCGTCATTGTGAGCCTAGAGCATAGTCTAGTGTTTTAAGACCTAGGATATACCTCTAGAGTTAAGTAGTTAACTCATCTATAGCTTTTCAATTGTAAAAAAAAAAGATCCACTGCATCTAGAAGACTGCTGTATAGCTACAACAATAAAACAATTATTCATCCTGCTTTCCCTGTCCCTGCCAGAATATATAATTTTCTCATTCATTTATTCACCATTGTTGCCATCATCCCTACAATAAGGAACTCCACAAATCACAGTACAATCCATCTGTTACCTCCAACCTAGAGTGGAACTCATGTTCTGGCCCTCTGAAGGCTCTACCATTAGTGTAACATAAAGGGAGAACAACTCCAACTCCATATATATGCAGTTTATAGTCTGTGTAAAGCAAATTCAGCCATTTTCTTCTAATCACATTAAATAGGTCATACATGCATTCCTTAAAACATGTAAAAGGCCATTTAACTATTTATAATTTAATTGTGGAGCTAGGTGTCTCAAATTTCTGGATTTAATGGGCGAGTCAGAAATCATAGCCCCGTTCCGTAACGAAGCCATCATTAGCATAAACCCAACCCTGCTGCTGAAGCACACCAAACTTCCGCAGCCCCCAGCGGGCGCAATTCAACCCCTAGCAAAAAACAAACCACATATTCGGACTCGAGGGAATAAAACGCATCCGCTGGTGCCACATTTTCCATGAAATGAGCACTTTTTTTGCAACACGATTGCGTGTTTTGTCTCTCGCGGGCGCAGTTCTGACTACCCGGGAGATATGCACATATTCGTTTGGCTCGAGCCGAGCACTTTTAGAAAACCAATAAAGCACCATCGACGCTAGAGCCGCTTTCACACTGCTCTCTCCCAAAGACACAGTACACTGAGGCGGTGCCCTTCCTGCGAGTGGGCGTGGTTCCAACACCTCCAACTGACCCACAGCGTTTCAGAGCAGAGAGAAGTGCTTGTTTTTCCATGATTTTGAGACCTAATTTTATACACAGCGATCTTTTTTCATCTTTCAAATTTGGCTCAGTGGTCAATGACACACGTTTCTGTGGCGTGACAAACTTATAACACAAATTTATTTCTGCTTCACACAGACTTGAAATGTTTTACATAGAAACTTCAATGATTCAGTGATCAGGGTTGTTTGAAAGCTATTTCAGTATATATTTGTAATAACTAGAACTAAGAACTGCAAATGTCCCATTTGTGGGACAATAAAGGTTATCTTATCGTATCTTATCTTAAGAAGATCACCAGTCCATCTGACATGGACGTACATTGAAACATACAAACATTCACTCACATGCAATATACTGTAAATTAAAACGCTAAATGTCAGCTAAGGGCTTAAAAAACCCTTTTTTGTACGCTCATGGGGTTACGCTACATTTCTCATACACATATTCTATAATAAGCTTCTCACCAAGTACCAGAACATACATAAAAGTGAAATTTATTTTTTTTACTTTATTTTTGTCCTTTGCGGCCTGGTAACAAATGGTCCACAGACCAGTACCAATCCGCAGCCCGAGGGTTGAGAATAAGGGTGTGCCATCCAAGGAACCTCGCGATTCGATAATGATTCAGGGTGCTAAGATTTGATTATCCAACAATTATCACGATATTAACGATTGGGCAAGACAGACCAAAACTCATATCTCGATAGTTTTCCCCAAAATGGTTAAAACAATAAAATAAAGTCTTACCAGAAAGATGATTCTGGGTTAAATTTGTTGATGGAAAACGCCACACAGGCACATTTATCAACGAACAGCTACACAATATGTGCCACTTTTCTTTTTTTCTCCTCTAAGGAACAGCACGTGTGAGTGAGTTCTGTAGTGTGGCTTGTTTAGGTGAAGGTCTGGGTTAGGACGTACTCAGAAATCCACCTAACTGTGCTTTTCATGATGTTCTAAGTAGCAAAAGCAGCAACTCCTGAAACAAGTATTTTAATATATCTATATGGGGATATTGTCCACATATAGAAAGTTTATAGAAAGTTTAATTTAATTTAATTTACTGTATAGCTAAAATAGAAACCTTGATATATATTGAATCTCGATATAAAGAATTGCATGAATGCATGAAAGTGAAATTATTATATATTATTTATTTTTACTTTGCAGCCTGGTACCAGATGGTCCACAGGCACAGACCAGTACCAATTTGCAGCCCAGGGTTTGAGAACCACTGCAGGAAGGAGCAACAAGCAAATAAATGCTGTTGACTGGTAGACTTAAGAGCCTTCTTTCTACATGAACATTTGCCATCAAATCTATTGAACATGCCAAAAAAAACAGGAAGTAAAGCTCTGGGATTGATGTTTAACTTGGCCGTTTATTTAACCCTGCATGTGTTTCTCCCCTCCTTACCCACAAGTCACTTGGTCCACCCTTGTGACTTACAATTCATGGCAAAAAAGGGAACAAAGTGTGCCTGCTTTGTGTTGAACCCTTGTCTGATTTTCTTAACGTCCACTATCAGCTTTGCTCTTCTGGGCCACAGCTATATTAGTCAGGGCTACGTCAGCCTTTTAACAACGCTGGCCACAGTGACTTGCACACAGCGTGTTGACTGCTATTTAGATAGTCACGGCTGTTTGATTTAATCAAACCTTGCTATTGTCTCCATTGACAGATATGAGGCCATCGTGGTGACGCAACCTCATCCTGGTGCACAAAAGCCACCTCTGTGCTAAAGCTGTGCACAAACACTGGTTAACACAAAGCAGGGGGATGAAAGGTCTCCTCAGTCGTTGGTGACAGTTATTACCCTCTTCACTGAAACCAAATACCTGTGGGCCCAGATAGCATTATCTTGTTGTGAGGCATACCAGGGGCCGGCCTATAATCAGGTCTGATCCTCAGCAGCTTTGATGGTCCGTCACCCACTTCTTCTGCTATACTGTACTTTACAATGAGTCATTAACCTCAACCGCACATTTTTAAGAATGACATTTAACTGAAGTATAAATTCTATTGTAGAATAAAACAAAACCAGGTCAACAAATCAACTTATTTCTGTGGATTGAAATTGCATTCAGTATCAAATATGGATCCTTTTTGTGACAAGCTCCTGACTGGAAACATCAAGTTGGGCAATTTGTTCCACTTTATTCATAGAGGTAAATATGGCCAGATAATCTCTCAAACTGAGCAATAGGGCATTTTACCGTCAACTCAGCACACTTACTCATGTAGAGTTGTGGAAGATAACAAGTTGACATTGAATAGAAGACAAAAGGGCAAGGACAGTAAATCCAATGAAAAGGCAGGAAGCCAAGAACCAAGTTTTAGAAAAAGAAAGTGTGTTAGGACCATTTGGAAGCAGGTAAGAGGTTTAGCTGGGTAGCTCCTGAGCTACACTAATGCTAGCTTCACACAGCAGGTTTGATCAGATTAAAACCACCTGCGGCACAGGAAGGCAGGCAATTGTGCACAAAAACCCTGAAGGTTTAATTACTGGACCATATTTTATTGAACGCCCTCAGTTCAGCCTGACCCCAACCACAACATTAGTTAGGCTTAAGGCAACCACAGGATGTTTCCAATACTAAAACCACTCTTGAAAAGTGGTATTTAAATCTCATTATTTTATCAATGTTAAATCTCAGTTCTGGTTACTTTAAAGGGAAGGTGAAAGGTGCAGGTTTGTTCAGAGAAAAATACTAAATTGTCCACAGTTATGGTACATCTGCCCAATGAAACAACTCTTGGTATATCTCAAAAAGCAAGCGAGGGCAGCAAATGTGATGAGGACAAATCAGATAAGGTTTAGCCATGTTATAAGATTTGGATAAATACATGTGCATAAAATAAAAATAAGTTAATCAATTCCTTCAGTGAAGGAGAACCACAGGAGTAGAGCTCATAACCAGGAGATATTTGTTACATCCCTGACAATTAGTTGTAATGTAATATAATTTTTTAAGATTCCCGGTCAAATTTAGACTGTGGTGCGTGGTAAAAAAAAAAAATCTCATTTTTCACATATCTAGAGCCTTCCATTTTATGTTTTAAAAGTTCCCAATTCCATTTCATGGTTACTCATTTCCGTACCAGTTGGCGTTAGTTCCCATTTAATTTAACTTTCCCTAATAAGATGTCATTACAGGCTGATAAACTTCCCATAATCATCTTATTGAAACTATTGTCATTAATTTAATATTCATATACAGCAGAAATGCACCAAAATAAGCACACTGGGGTAAAACTAGACATTAGGACACCCGTTTGAAGATGAAACATTTCTTGCAAATGCACGACATTGTCCCAAAACTCATTTTTAAGAGTTGAAACAAATTGATTTATTGCTTGTGTTCATTGAAAAACACATGACAAGAGGCCCTTGAAAAAATAATCACATATTAAATTGCAATCACAATATTTAGGAAAAAAATCGTAATTAGATTATTTTCTAAAATCATTCAGCCCTGCATCTGACCCAACCTATGAAGTGCTACGTAGAATGACTATTTAAAACAAAATTAACCTGTCTATTTATTTCAAAGTGTTTTGTAATGCTCAGTTTCCACTTCCCTGGAATATACTGTACTGTAGTGCTATTTTTTACTTTAATACAGGAAAACTCATTTGTTTTAGAAAATTTACAAAAAAAAAACTGTATTCATTAGGGATGGGAACGACACGGGATTTGGGAAATCGATTGTCGAGGCCCATGTGTCGACTTTTTGTCGAATTGTCGGCCTTTTTTTTTTTTTTCTTTTTTTTAAAGAGCAGCAGCAATGCGGAGGGTGGAAAATAATCTATACTGTTGTACTAGTTAATTTTAGTCTAAAAAACATGGCTCTAGTGTCCAATATTGACCATTAAAGCAGTAATAATAAAAACGAGAGAGAGAAATTTAAGATGTTTATTCAACAGCCTTACAAACACATAAGACGTACTTTTTGCCGTTTGGAATTTACAGAAATAAAACAGCCAGTTCATTTATTATTTAGTTTTGTAGGCTACATGTAGCCTAAACAAGTTATTTTTACAAATAAAAAAAAACAAACTAAATGAACATGTTTATCACTCGTGAAAATAAGCAACAATTAAAATCGAAAAACAGCGTGCCCATTTTTTTTTAAAACCACAGAAAAGGACGGAGCCTAACACCAACAACTCAGATCTCAGTGAAAATAAAATATATATAGGTATCTTACCATTTCGGCCTAATTTTTGTTTAGGAAACAGAAGCATGTCTACATGTTTGGGTAGAAGGCGACTGCGGAGTCTATTCACGACCAGTCCTGCGGCTGAAAACACTCTTTCCGCCGGCACAGATGTGGCGGGGATGCAGAGGTAGGCTTTTGCCAGACGGCTCAGGTTTTTAAATCTGGACTCATTGAGAGACCACCAGAGCGCAGGATCCTGACTGGGTGATATTCCTTCTTCGTTTGTGTAACGTTCTATTTCAGAATGGTCAGATGTGACCGTGTCCCCCTTGAAATAGTCCTCTCCGAAGAATGAAACCATTGCATCCACCTGTTTAGCCCTTTTAGCGGGCCCGGACTCGTCATCATCAACGCGCGCACTATCACCTGAGACCGCACGGAGGCCGGACAACAGATCTCTAACCTTTTCTTGCACAGCTTCCTTAACCACAAGCCCCGCCCCCTCGACATGTCGACACTCTATTTTTTTTGTCGAGGGGAGCATGTGTCGAATGTCGGTCGTTTTGTCGACAAAAAGTCCCATCCCTGAATATGAATACTATTCATATTGCACAATATGTTAAGACTCATTGATGAAAATAATAAACACAATTTTGTTGTTTAAGCTTATTAATTGCTTTCATTGATTCAGTCATATCAAAACGAATTTAAACTGTCAAATATTAAGTGATTCATTTATATTAATCGAGATTAATTAATTACAAAGTATCCAATTAATTTGATTATTTCTTTAATTTGTTACAAAGACAAATTGTATGTGTGTGATATTTTCCAAAAACATACATGTGAGGGTCATATTGCAGTTTCTGCGTGATTATGTTTAATAAAATAATAAAAATAAATTTAAAAATGAATGAACACAACTGCCATTTTAATTTGTGACATTCTGTACTTTCCTTCCATTTTCCATGGTCACAGAAAAACGTAGGCCCTACTTTTCTTATCAGCAGATGAAATGCTCGTCAGTACAAAGTCCCCAACAAATTGGTTGTCAACATGTGACCAAAAGATGAATCATTTTGTCAAACTTGAAGAAAAAAATTAAAAACAGGAAGTTGAATGAATAATCTTCTGCACTTAAAGGCCAAATAGTTTTAAAACTTATAATGATGGTAAAGTAAATCAGGTCGCAAGACTCCAAACACTTCCTCTGACTGAGTCACACACTACAACTCCCATGAGCATTAGCTGCAAAAACTACAAACAGTGGGAGCTCAATTATCAGCAAAATATGTGACAGAAAATATGTAGTATTTACAGTATATTGTATGATGTTTTGTTCATCACAGCTTCACATATATTTTCGGCAAAATACTTTAAATTACTCAACAACTAAATTATAGGACCAATGAAAACATGTGGTTAATTACTTTAGAGAACCAGAAACAATATAAGTCAGGCTATGTTCTATGGTGCACTTTATGATTTTTTTTTTGTGTTATGTATTCAATATCAACACAACCAGTGGCTATACAAAAGCTGTTAGAAAAGCATGTTTTATTATTAGCTTAAATTGAAATTACCTTACAAGAGAGTGTGCAAACAGTGATAACAAAACTAATTTCCAACAAATTGAGCCCAATTAGGGATTTAGCAGCAGTCACACGTGCTGTTATTAAAGCTACCACACGTTATCACTGAGCCACATGCTGCTCGGTACTTCACAACCAGACTTTACCCCTGGGATATCGTCAAAAAGCAAAACAAGGAAGACAATTCTGCAATATTCAGCATAGCACATGCTTCTGTTTGTTCATCATTACAACCAAGTTTTTAAAGCAGCTCTTTAAACTATCACCATGCACTGAGCAGCAACTTTCAAAGTGTTGAGTAACAAAGCTCGACAAACGGCATGAGTGGAAACCTTACCCAGAGTGTGTTTGATGACAGCTGCGAGCCGACTCCCTCAGGTACACCATCAACTCATTTTAAGTCCTTCAGAGAGAGCAGGTGTGTTTACAGTAGGCAGGGATCCTCAGTAGACATGCAAGCGCTCGCTACTGATTACACTGAGCTAAATATGGCTTTGTGCTAACACAGACAGTAGGCCGATCAAAGGGCTGATGTCAGACAAGAGGAGGAGCCTGCGGGCCACAGGTCAACCTACCTACAGTACCTACTGCAACTGCAGCTTCCCTCAAACTGCTCCTTAATGAACAGGCTGTGGTTTGGACCATGTACTGATAATCACTAATTAATAATGCATGGCCAAGCAGTGCTTTAAATATACAACTCTAATAATTAGGGCTGGGAGATACGGACCAAACTAATTTAAATTTTTTTTCCTCTCAAAATGGCGATATACGAAACAAATCTCGATAATTTTAATTCAAACAATGTCTTACCAGAAAGACAATTCATTTAGCTGCACAATATGAGCCACTTTCGGATTTTTCTCCTCTAAGGGACAGCATGTGTGAGTGAGTTCTGTAGTGAGGCTTGTTTAGTAGTAAATTTGGGTTAGGACTTGGGATGCAACAATACAGTCACCGAACCTCAATTTGTACCTTAGTTTTTTGGTCACGGTTCAATTCTGATGGCCCGGGCCGTTAAAGTGTTTTAAGTACATTTTAAAGAACAGCCAGAGTTTTTTTTTTGTTTAACCATTTCTTTTATTTTGAAGCTCCTACACATTTCTATGTATGGTGAATTGTAAGCCTGGATGGTAAAACGCTAACAATATAACTATTTTTTATAGTTTCTGTTTCCACTGTATCCAGAATAATAATAATCTTTCTCAACAAGATTGATTGATTTGTCACATGCTCCAGGGTTTGTTTGAGTTTGTTTAGTTTTGTTTTACATCTACCTGGGCTGCATCTCTTTGTTTTTTAGACTGCTGCCAACTTGTTTGTAGTTTTATTTCAGCAAGTTTCACTTTTACAGTTACAGTTGTGGACCTTTGTTATTGTATATCCTAATTACAGTACAGCAACCAAATAAAACTGTATCAACTAATTGAATTAATAAAAATGGCCTTTGTAAAGGCTTTTTAAAATTAAAAAAAAATATCCTGTGAAATCTATGATCTGTTGACCTGCACAACTCAAAGAATCGGAATCATTTAGAACAGGAATCGAAATTGAGAATCGGAATTAGAATCATTAAAATCCACACGATGCCCAACCCTACATATAGTGCTGACCTTTGACAGCATGTGCAGACAAGGTGAAAAAAAGAGAAAAAAAAGGAAATGCTCCGTGACCCGCAAAAACATCCATCCTATAATATGAATGTTTGATCTGCTCTAGACTGCATTTGCATGTTCACACTGACACAAACGAGGAAAACTATCAGAGCAAATTAATCCTAGAGTGGTTAAAATGTTCTAGGATTCAGTGTGAAAGCACCCTTAGATGTTATTGAGTAGTTGGTCAACAGACAGCAAAATGTCTCTGAACTTCATGCTATTATTTAAATTCATGTTTCTAATTCCAATAATAGAAGTAGTGCACACAACCCAAGATGCTTAAATAAGTTGCTTAAATATTGTCCAGTTTTTATTATTGTATTACAGATTGGCTCTAACGTACAGATATCTTAGCATCACCCAGAAATTGGCCTGTAAGTTTTATCTTAATTTGAACTGGAAAAGGTTTAGTCCAAATTTGGTTATCATCTGATTTGTCAGTTGACAGAACACATGGCACACTGTGTAGTCACTCTTCAAAACTTTAACCTGCAGTGAAAAAAATATTAGTATAACCTGCCTGTTGTATACATAATAGAAATATATATTAGCTAGTTTGTCAACATTGTAAATCTCCAGCAAAACATGAACTGATGTTTGTAAATAAATAAAGGAAGATGGGGTTAAAGCTATAGTGCGAGTTCACTGAACAGCTTGTTAATGTAACCATATTTTGCTTTCTATGCCATTGTCCTCTGCTTAGAGACGTAGTGGGATATGAAGCATAAATAGTGACTATTTTACCAATAAGTAACCCTAAAATTATTATTATTATTATTATTTTAATCTGCCATTTGAACGAAGGGGAAAACATTAAAAATTGGAACACTTTGTCTTTTCTGGTTTCTGTTTAAAATGACCAGGCTGCTCCGTGAGTGAAAGCCATCATTGTTGCCTCAGTAACAAAGGTAGCAGTTATTCTAAACACATTTTTTACTTCAAATTTACAAAACTAAATGTATCATCTGCTTGGTCTAAGAAGCGTGTGTAAATGCCATTCTGTTGCCTGCAGCAGGATGTTATTTTTGAAATCCTATTATGCTTTATTATCACATACTGCATTATAAAAACAATATACACACTGAAGGCAGGTTTCAAAGCTTAAACAGCGGAAGCCTTTTTACTGTTGCTTTAAAATCCATCAGTAAACACTGCAGCTGGCGGTGAGCTACCTGTTCCGACAGTTCAGTTTTCATTGGGGCTTTTTGCTCAACTAAATTGATTGCCTTGCTTCTTCTGTTGGTTGCACTTCTTCATAATATCAGACTCAAGGTCAAATATACCTTAACGTTATTGCAATAGAAGGTGCTTTGTGATATACAGGTAGTCTTACAGCAGTAAATGTGCTCCCCTACGCTGTGATGCCGCCCCCTACGCTGTGTTTTAACCATGCGCGCTCACGGATATGAATCCGTGAGGGCCCAATTAAAGCTCTACTGTGTGCATCCTCCGCTTTGTAACCCATAATCACTGTCCAATACATTATCTCAAAATTAATGAGTGAATGAGTTGTCCATAACAGTCCCAATATTACTGTGAGTCTGACATAATACCTAATTTGAATTTGAAAAGCGTGTCTTTAAATCAGTCTTTTGAATCAAATGTTATTTCTTGTCTCGTGTATGTGAGTATTTATTAGTGGAGGTCCCATACCAAGCATGAGTAACTCTATTACTACATTCATCATCACCCTTGATGAATTCAACAAATAACTTTTGGCTTTAATGTAAGCCCGTAACAAAGATAAAATAAAAACTTTAGCTTTCTTTAACAAAATCTGACCATCAGAGGGTTTATTATACGTGATGTTAAACCGTCCTTTGTGCCAAAAGCTTTCACATGAGGTTTACCATTTAAGAGTGGCATAGGAGCTGTCTCAGATATGCGAAGGATGTTTCTAAACCAAAAAAGTGATGAGGCAGTCTGAAAATAAAAAGACTTAATCTTTATAGTGTAAGTGCAAACTCTTATCAAACAAAACTGCTGTGTTAACATAGTATCTAAGACTGTAGTCATACTTATACATCCAATAGATGAGGCTCAGAATGTACAACTGTAAGTAATTAAATATCTTTTCAAATGCATTTATACAAAGCAAGAGCTTTAATGGCAAACGGATTAAAAAAAAACCATGGTACAAGAGCAGCTACCAGCTGAGTTGGGTAATGGGTTGATCATTTCCAGAGAGGAAACACTCCTCCAAGGCTCAAAGGACGATACTAAAGAGGACATGGCTGTCATGTGGGAACAATGAGTATGACCGCTGTTTGGCTTGCTGAGAGGATTCCAGTGATTCCAATCCTCACAAAACTAGGTCAATTCATCATTGGGAATATCACTAATGGAATACAACAGTCACCAGGAAATGTATAACTCTTTGAGGGCCAAAATTAGTGAAGTAAAGCTAAAGTTGTTTTTTTTTTTTTTTTTTTTTTTTTTTTTTTTTTAATTGTTACTGCCTTACTTTTAGGGGTGTGCCATCTAAGGGACCCCACAATTCGATTTGGATTCAGGGTGCTATGCTTCGATTAATCAACGATTATTACGATATTAACGATTATCACAATTCTTTTTTTTATTTTCCTCACTTTGAGGCTATTTCATACTTTTAAACAAGGTATATGTTTCTGTATTCATTCATTAAAGTAACCAAATAAATGTATCACTATCATCTTTATTTATATCAAATCACCAAATCCAACAGTAATCATATTACAAAATAAAAATGTATATATACCAAAATAACTAAAATATTAGCTTGTCCAGCTAATTCAATTTGATCTAACACAAAAGCTTGTTCAATAGAGAAAAAGACTTAAACAAAACTTAAATAAGCAGCTCAAATCCCACAAGACACTAAACAAGAGAGAAATGGATGGAGTTTTACAGGCATAGCAAAGTTAAACAGGCACTGGTGGCTCTGTATTTTAGGAGTCAGTGATGATTTGCGCAGTTTTTTTTTGCAATTTTAGACAGTGTTTGTGATGTTTTAGAGAGCGTTTAAGCAGCCAGGACAGGAGGGTGGAAAGCGGTGCATCTAATGAGCGGTCCCCAGAAAATTTCCCCATAAAAAAACGTTCCTTGCCTCACAGTGACGGCGTTTCAAGTTAATTCTGTCCAATTCCGCATTTAACCATTTTCATTGGTTGGTTCCGTGATTCTGTCCGCGATTCCGTTAACACGAACTATAAGTGCTGAGACAAATGTGCAGCTGTAAGAAAAAGAGCTGGTGGTCAACATGCTTCCATTCACTGTGCTCTGCTGTGCAGTTACACAGCGGTCCGTGTTTCTAGACAAGTCGGTTTGGAGGGGACGACATCGCCACTGTTGTGATCCGGTACCAATGTCAGGGCACCGAGGACTGTTCGTGCTGAGGGTGAGGGGGCTCCGCCCCCGCCAGAGAGCGGAGAGGGTTCAGCGAGGTAACCATGCCCACGACGCCGGTAAGCAGCGAGTAAGGTGCGGGGCGGTGCCTTTGTTTGAGCCTTCGCGCACAGCGGAGTCCGGACTGTCTGCACTCCTCAGAGCTTAAATACGTAGATGGTTATTGCAGCATCGCACACAGGCAGCAACGGGGGCAGCTAAAGAGCTGCAGGAGTCCTTAGGTAAAAACGTGAAAGTCCGAGCCAATCACCTGTATTAAATAGACGTAGGTGAGACAAATTACAACATCAGGGGCCCCTACGCTCAACAGTGCTGGCGAGAACGCTGGTCACCCCAGAACATACCAAAGAACTGTTCCTGAGCAAGTGCTGCATAAAAAGAACTAGTCCTTGAAAGACTCCTTCTAATGCTTCCATTTTAAAGTTATCCTGACTTAATTACAAGGCTGACACTGTGCGTCTCCTCCATCATCATTAAATGAAGGGTTTTGGGAAAGATGGGAAATTGGTTGGCTTCAGCTTGGAGCCAGTACAATCCTCACCAAAATGTGCAGTAGTAAAAATAGTAGGTCACCTCCTCTGCTCCTGGAACTAAATACATATCTCTGGCCCTGTCTGGTTTAGGATAGAGCCTTGATTTAGCTGTGAGAGGCACTGGCAGCAAACTGATAAGATTAGGTTTGGTAAAAACATGACTTCCTCATAACTTGGGACTTGTGAATAACAAAATGATTGTGGAGAAATGTGTACCAGCTTTTATAATCTTGGCAGAGAAGCAATTTAGCAGCATAAGCTAACAAAAATGTTTTGTCTCTAGTTAATTTCCACTTACTAAGGGATAAGAATTATAATTTTTTTAATTAAACTCACTTGTTTTCCTAAAACGTTTTAAGTAATGTTTAATAACAGTTCTTATAAGCATCAACATAACATTCACAAGCACAGCAAGACCCAAGGTTTCTCAAAAGAACCAGTTCTCCAATTTCCCTTTGCCTTTTTTTTTTTAATCAAATGTTTCATATACCTAGTTCTTCAAAAAGAAAAAAAAATGTTTGGTCCAGGTCAGAGGCTCATTTTGGTTGTTGATGCGTAGCCGATTGGTTAATCTTCAAGCTGTACAGGAATAAAGCCCCGCCCGCACTATTATAGAGCTGAGTTTGTCCGCTGAGATAATTAAATGAGCTCACCGTCAGCCCAATCAAAGAAAAATTGTGTATTTATTGATGGTGCTCTGATTGATCGGCCACTGATCATTATCGGCCGATCTCCGTGGAAAAGTATGTGATCGGCGTTCGCAGATCAATGCCTTACATTGCCGATCACAAAAACTGATCACCTGTCCTATAACTCATACTTTGCAGCCGGCAGAGACTGTGTGCAGAGTAGTGTCCCCCCCCCTTTCCTTCACACTGCGCATGCGCGTGGCGGCAAACCACAACAACAAACATGTCTGCCGTGTGGAGCTTTTATAAGATCTGTGAGAGTGATGTAAAGTTTGCATCCTGCAACACATACAACAAAAAAATACCTCGCGGGGGAAGCACGTTAAAAGGCTTCAATACAACAAACTTGATCCGACATTTGAAGAACAAAGACTTGACGGAGTATGGTGAGTTTTCGAGGCTCACGGCAGACAAAGAAAAAAAAGACTGCAACAGTCAGACGGCAGTTAACGCAGCCCACGCTTGGCAACACTCGTCCGTATGAGCGTGACAGTCAGAAGGCTAAGCAAATAACCAGGCAAGTAATTGAATTCATCTGACTAGATGACCAGCCTTTCTCAGTGGTGGAGGACACCGGGTTCTGCCGACTACTCTCTCACTTGGAGCCCCGCTACATGCTACCGGGACATAAATATTTCACAGACGTAGCCCTGCCAGAGCTCCACCAGACAGTGTAGTCTCACATCGAATGTCTCCTTAAAGAAGGTCTCTCATCCTCAGTAAGTTTCACGAGTGATATATGGAGCTCGGACGTCAGTCCTGTGTCAATGTCAGATGTCAGATGTCAGCACTAGGTGGAACAGCACCTATTACATGCTCCACAGTCTCTTTGAGCAAAAACGAGCATTGGGCGTCTACGCAGCTGACTTTGAGCTACCTGCTACCTTTACATCTTCCCAATGGGAATTGATTGAAAACATGACAACACTCCTAGAACCTTTTGAAGAGCTGACTAAGGAAATATGCTCATCAACTGCAACTGCTGCTGATGTCATACCCTCTGTGATGGTTTTAAAGCGTCTACTTTCCAAAAGTGCTGTAGCAGATCATGGTGTGAAGACAACTAAGGTCACATTGCTGGACGCCGTCACCAAAATATTTGCCGACATTGAAACAGTTTGGCAACAATCATAGACCCAAGGTGATAAAAGTATCATCAAATAATGATAAAAAAAAGAAGCATTTACTTATACATAGTTTTTTTTTTTTATTCTCAAGTACCTTGAAACTACAAATTTCATGCAAAATTAATGTAATGTTTTTTTTTTGCCCCCTATTCAAAATACAAAGACAAATTTTATTCTGAGGAAGGACTTTAAGACTAAAACACACAGCCAGCTTCTTGGTCTGATGACAGAGGCCACTCAGAGGGACCCAAACCAAGGATCTGAAGCTAACAACACAGGGGCATCAACAGAGAAAGTGCCCCGACCAGGACCCTTTTCTTCAATGTTTGGTGAAATCCTGGCAGAAGAAACCCCACAGCAGGCTCACACTGAGAGTGCAGCAGCAGCACCATCAGAGATGATGATCTACCCCTCAGAGCCACCCATCCCTCGGAGTGCATCACCATTGGCATACTGGAAAACTAATAAGGAACGATTTCCGGATCTTGCTAAAGTAGCAAGAGCTTACCTGCCTGCACCCTTGCACCAGTGTGGAGAGTGAGCACTTATTCAGTGCTGCATCCAACATCGTGGATTAACACAGGAATAGACTCATGACCGAAAAAGCAGAGATGCTCCTCTTTATTAAAAATAATCTTCCCACAATGCTTCTCAACAAATCATAGACATTTAGCATGTAGAAATGCTGTTTAAGATATTTTTTCTGTTCAAAGCAAACGCACTTTACGTTCAGTTGTGCTATTTTTCTGTTTCAAGATCTTTCATACCATATTTATGTTACTTAAGTGACAAATGGGCTTTTTTTTTTTTTTTTTTTTTAACATACGAAGCAACAGACCCATTATATTACTTATTTTATAAATCATAAGAAAAGTAAGTACTAAGTATTTTTTATTTTTTTTGACAAGGCACAACAGAGTTTGCCAAGCCATGTTCTCAGGTATTTTGATTGAGTAACTTATGATAGTTTATTTGAATTCAATCTGCATTTGACTTTGAATGTATCCTTTGTTACTTGACATGTGAGATATACTGCCTTTTATTTATTTGATTTTCTGCACTATTCAGCCTGATGAGAGCTTTAATATTTTTAATCTGTTAAAGGTTATTTTAAGTGTTTTTCAGTTGCTGCATTGTTCCTGCAAGGTTTTTGTATTTTTTCGCTTGAAAAAGTAAAAACATGCTTTTCTCTAAATCAAGTGATTTTATGCTTCTTTTTTTCAAAACCGTCTAGCCGGTAGCACTCATCATACTACAATGCAAAATTTACAGCCAATCCATGTGATCGGTATCGGTGATCGCCAGCGATCGGCTCTTTGGCTGATCGGTATCGGTGATCGGCAGCATAAAACCTGATCGGAGCATCCCTAGTAAATATTATAGCCGTCAATTATTGCGCTAATGCATTATCTAAACAAAGCCGATAATTTTCATGTGCATTAATAGCATTTTTTTTTTTTTTTATTTAAATTTTTTGAAGACATTCATGGTTGATCGGAGGTTAGGGTGTACCGTTGGGGGCTTTGTGACACCTTAAATAATGATGCATTATGGGAAGTTGAGGCCTATTTGGAGCTCTTTGCCAAAAATAAAGTGCGCAGCAGTATTTTGGTTTAGCAAATAAAATAAAAAAATCACAGTGTTTGGAGTAGATGATATAATAATAATCACAGGACAAACTAACAAAACATCTTAAACCACCAATAAAGTGTCCTAAGTTTTTGGTTTCCTTGTTGAGCAAAAAAAAAAACAGTCCAAATGCAGCAGCTTTGTGGATATTTAAATGTAAAAATATAAATCTAAAAATAACTTGCAACAGCTTACAGGATAAAAGTTCCTAAAAGTCAAACATTCTACAGAAACAATAAACATTGCATAAGTCAATGGTTAATGACAGAATGAACATGGCACAGGTTATTTTTCACTCTTAATGCAGTCAGTTGTTCATTAGTGGAAGGTTTTTCTTCATATCCAAAGCCATTAACTCCATCATTTTCCTCGTAGTAGCTTTGCTCTTTTCACTGATAAGCGCTCTCAGCGGACCGCTAGCTTTAGCATTAGCTTGTTTGCAAGCTTCAAATGCTGCCCACTCAGAGGAGTGGTGGTTTATTAAATCGTGAATGAGGTAATGCTTTGTTTGCAGCTCCACCAAGACTTATTTTTGCATTACAGGAATTACAAATTGCTATCCTTTGCTCTCTTTTTTTGTGTAATACTGCCGAACTGCTGACATGCTAAGCTAACCGTGCTCCGGGGTACTGAACCTTTGTTGTTGTTTAGCACAATACATTTGCTTGAACAGAGTTGGTTATATGTTCCATTCATACAGATACATAATGCAATGAACTTGCTTTGTTATTGTTCTATTGTTTTGGAACAAAAAGGTGCATCATGCCAATAAGGTATTTTGTAATCGCCATACTCTGTCCTAGGTTAACAAAATAATCCAGAGAAAAAAATTACAAAAACACCTAAAAATCAGCAGTTTGATGGTACATCAACTTGTCTTTAGATATAAAAAAATATATATCAGTATCTGTGGTACTGGCCCTATTTTTACTTGGTATTGGATCAACACTAGGGCTAGGTATCGTCAGGTACTGTACCTCGCAATACCATACTGTCACTATATTTTTCCCACAATGACAATAATAGCATGATACAGCGATTCTGCGATAATCGATTTATTGCAAGAAATTACAAACACGAAACAATGACACACAAATTTAAAAATACATCGATATTTGGTCAAAAATGTATACATTTGTGGTTCCCGCCCACCCAAGAAAATGACCATAGAGAAAGTTCTACCTCCCAATCAGGTTTGGTCCTCTGCCCAGATAATTGGACCAAACTGAAATGTGATGCATAGTTCCAACAGTTCAGGTGAAAGTTTTACATCCAGGGGCTACCGCCTTAAAACTACACTGTGCAATTTATGGCTGCCAGTAGTCAGACGATAGGAAATAATAAGAATATAAAAAACCTATAAAAGTTCAACTCAGCCTATCAAACTAGTTTAAGTGATTCAGTGTTCCTGCCACACCCACAACGTTACCAACTTTCAGGAATGAAGCACAGCAGGACAATTTCCAGCGTTTGGGTTGGTACCTTCTCTGCAGTACAGAATATAAGGCTGGTGAATGCTCGGCATACATTCACAAGCACTGAGTCAGATTTACGAGCGAATCCCACTGAGAAAAGCATCTGCGTGAAGTCATAAAAACTAAAAAGACAAGAAAGCTCATGTTGAATCACGAGTACGAGCTTCTAACTCAACATTAAGTTGATGAAACCTGCACAATAACCTGTCAAAGATTTTTATAAATGACTGTATCTGAAGGAAGAGATCCATCATGATAAAGTAGATTCAACTACTTTCAAATTCTGCTTGTTTAGATTTGACAACTGCCAACAGCATTACTAAGACCAAACAGTGGTGGAACATATATGACCATTTGTAGGGATACCATTTATATAACTATTAAAAAAAAAAAAAAAAAAAAGAAGAAGACATAATCTTGAAAAACCCTTTCTGAGAAAATGTGTTCTTGCTTCTCCTCATGCCCTGCCAAAGTTGGATAGTATTTACCTAACCTTGTGCATGAAGTAAATGAGGCTAGGGTTCATGGCAAAACTATGTGTGTTGTTTATAACGAGGGAAACAGAGTGCATCTGAGTTTATGAGTTGGGTGCTTTGAACGTGATGGTGAGTTAAACCAGTGTACATGAGTAAACTGTTGAGTTTCAGTAAGTTTGACAGCATCATTGATTCTTACGGTAACACAATGCAAACAATCAAATCCTCTGCCTAGCAGCGTGCCAAGATTAAAGAGGGCGTGGCTTCAGCACGAGGTCAGAGAGTACGGGTAGGACAACCTCAGCTGTATCCACCAACCCGACCCCACCTCTGAAAATGTGCATGGCTGACATTTACTTCTTCAATGTCTAACTTGGTTAATAATAAATGAGTCACTAATTATTGTACCCACTGTTGCAAACTGTTGTTCTTTGTTTGACTAATATCAAACCTTTTCTAACCTTGCACACTACAAAAAAGGTTAAAAAAAAAAAGTATGTATTATCCGTGCTGATATCGTATCGGTATCGGCCAGTACTTAATGTAGCAATATCAGTATTGTATCAGTGAAAAAGTTCTATCAGGAGGATGAGCTTCATTTTAACTCCACATAAACATGGTACATAATATGTTAAAGATTATTGTAATTGTAATGTTCTTCATCTCCTTACCGATGAACAAAAGTTTATTTATACACTTTAGATGCGTCAGTTAGTCGGTCATACATCTGCCTTACAATACATGTAGAGCTAACCTCTGTGTGTTCACATCGAACATGACTTTAGCGAATATAGTTTCTTAAATCGCCCATGATAAGTCGCTTGAAAATAGTCGTGCTTTTTGCTCGCTTCATCACTCCAGTGACATGATGACTGGGCCAGAATTTAAATTTAGGGAGTTGCGAAAGGATAACTCCATCAAAATATACTTAGAATTACAAAGGCTTATTCAAGGAGTATACCACTTTTATTTTGGCCCCAGTAAGGTGAAGAAGTGTACAGCCCTCTCACTGCAGCACACTCAGTACAACCTCCAGCTCTATAGACAGTGACAACTGGGTGAGTGACGTAGGGAGAAACTTGTTGCAGATTGGATGTCGCGACACAGTGTCACTCGAAGTCGCTTGAAAAGTTCTAAATTTTCAACTTTGAGCAACTTCCAGCAACTCACATCACGCAATTGAGACACTGGAATCATGCGAGTCGTGTCGCTTGAACAATAATAATGCATTAGATTTTATAAAGCCCTTTATCATAGACACTCAGAATTAAGGCATTATTCTTTCACTCCACACTTAGTGGTGGTAGGCTACTACTGTAGCCACAGCTGCCCTGGGGCACACTGTCGGAAGCGAAGCTGCCATAGTGCGCCATCGGCCCCTCCCACCACCACCAACGCTCATGCACACACTACATTCATACTAAGCAATATGGGTGAAGTGCCTTGCCCAAGGACACAATGACAGATACCACTAGAGCGACTGTCCCCCACTGTGGCACCTGGAATTCTCAGTGGTCTCCCATCCAACTACTAACCAGGCCCAGATCTGCTTAACTTCTGTGTTCTAACGAAATCGGGCAATGACAGGATGACCACGAGGGAAGAGAGTTTGCATACGTCATGTCATCTACATTGATTTTAAATGCAATCTAGTTGCCAGAGTAGCTGAAGTGTAAACGTACCTTAATAATTCTGCAGGAAATACTGATTTTTAGCATTGTAACAAAAATCGTGATATATTATAAATTTATATTTTCCCCACCCCTATAAATCCCTGCACAACATTGTTAAAAATCCATGATTGTGTTACTTTTCTAAAAAATAAATAAATAAATAAAATTGAATATTTTGGAACCAGCCCTGTGGGAATGAACTGGTGAGGTTCAGTAAGTTTGACAGCATCATTGATTCTTATACTGTAACACAATACAACCAATCAAATCCTCTGCCTAGCAGCGTGCTCAGATTAAAGAGGGCGTGACTTCGGCACGAGGGTCGGAGGGTATGGGTAGGACAACCTCAGCTGTGTCCACCAACCCGACCCCACCTCTGAAAACGTGCATGGCTGACATTTACTCACTGAGTGTCTTAACTTTACACTTTGTAAAGTCTCACTTTACACTAGTAAATGTCCAGTCGGTTCCTCTAAGTTCACAGGAGCCCGAGCGGCCCCACGTCCCCTCACCGACACCGAGCCTCCACTGTCTGAATGAGGAGGATGTCATGGCTGCCGAGCAACAAGTTAACACACTAACTCAGCTCAGCCATTGTCCCGACTTTTACCGGTGTACAATGTAAACGAAAAACTTATCACAGAGACTTAAAGAAGCGCTTTAAAAACAGACTTATCGTGTTTTTTTCTCTCTTACCTCCTGGAGCAGAAGCTCAGCGTTATGGAGCAGCCTTCACCGCCTGTGAACACATAATAATCCTTCAATCTGCTGCCGGCACCCCTAGGGGTATTAAAGTGCAATGTTGGCCTCAAACGTCCCAGGTTAAAAGCTTTCTTCTTCTTTTAACGTGGAGCAGTTTAAACGGTTCTTCCACAGTGAACTCGTCCCGGGAGCAGGACGGCGACTTTCTTCCAGTTGTTTCTAGTGTTTCCCTGGAGTGGACCGGTCAATGGGTGGAGTCTACAACGGGACAGACGCTTCACACCACCGCTTCCTCCAGGACTCACACTCACCACGAAGGGCTTTAAAATGGCCTGAGAAGAAGCTCCACAACAACCAACACTGGTCATTTATTACTGAAGAACACCGACATGGTGTCAAGTAACAGCCGACATTCCTTAGTTGTGACAACGCTCTTTGGCCTTTTCTAAATTTCAAAATAAATTTACACACTTAAGTGCCACAAACAAGTTGAATTATAAAAGGAATATTAAACGGTATCATCAAACAGGGAATCCTTAACAGGTGCGTGTGTGTGTACCCCTATAGGGCAGGGGTTCCCAAACTGGGGTACGTGTACCCCTAGGGCAGAGGTAGGCAACTTTTATCACAGAAAATATGTGTTTGTTTGATCGGAGGGCCACATGATCAACATTCATGTCAGCATTTTGAATAATGAGTGATTTGAGCATTAATACAGAAAAGAACAGATTTTTATAGTCATTTTGTGTGTTTTTTGGTCATTATGTGTATGTGTTGTTGTCTTGCACGTTCTGAGGCATCTTGTGCATTTCTGTTGTTCTTTTGTGCATTTTTCCAGAAAAATAGATGTTCCTAGGAGACATTGTATATATGAGCTGTCAATTTGCGTTTTTTGGAGTAATTTTTGTGTATTTCTCTTGTAATTTTGCTTGTTTGTTAGTACAATGGGTTTGCAGAGTTATTTTTTGTGTTTTTCTTGTCTTTTTGTGTACTTTTGTTGTCATTTTCTGTAATTTTCGAGTATTTTTTTTACTGTTGTCGTTTTGTTCATTTTTACAGTAGTTTTGTGTGTTTTTGGAGTATTTTCTGTGTTTTTCTCTTGTCGTTTACTGTATTTTCCTGCAATGTTGTAATTCTTTGTGTTTTTTTAATGTATTCTTGCTCTTGTTTTGTGTATTTTTCTGTCATTTTGTACATTTACTTTGGGAGCCGCATAAAATTTGACCAAGGGCCGAATGCGTATAATGTATGGTCCTTTTCTTCCCTCTACTGTGGCTCCCAGTGGCTTTTACTCATCAGACTTTAACTTGGAGAGGAATCTAAATCTCACAGTATCACCTTTTGGGGATTACCCTAGCTAAAGAAGGTTTGATAACATTTTCAAGAAAAGTCCCCTCGCAGGGTTCAAACCCACAAATTTTTGCTAAGTGACGATAAAACTGAAGTTTAGCTTTTTGTTTTAAAATACAAGAAAAACTCAAATAGACATTTAGCATTTTATTTAAAGATAACCTTCAACCCAGAGTCTTTTTTAAAAAATGTTCTTTATGATTTTTAAGCTGTTGAATGTTTTCTGTTGCACTTTTTGATCATGTAAAGCAAAATGCCCTGTGTATGAAATGCACTATACAAATAATTTTGCCTTGCCTTGCCTTTAATGACTGAAAAAAAGGTGTAGACTATAATGAATATAAGGTCAATTAGCTTCTTGCCTCCATTATTTATTTTATTTATCTATTTATTCATTCATTGAGTTTAGGAACTGGATGTCCCATCTTTAATAGGCCTAATTGCCTATTATTAGAGGTGGGATGATAAACAACATTCACAATATGAGATGATAGACGATACTGGGCTCACAATAACTATACCGGCAAGAAAGACAGAAAGAAAATGCATTCTGAAAAGTAACCATGCTTTTATTTGAGTAACTGGGCATACATGTACCTTTTCAAGTCAATTAAATCTATGATATACAATCAAAATTAAGATAAAAAAGACTAGTTTTGCTATTTAAAATGAGAAAAGTGCTACTCTGCAAACATAATGCAAAACAAATACTGACAATTATTCTAAAAATAAAACCAAATCATGTCGTCATCATCATCATGACATTCTTTAACAAAATATTCCTATCTGTGCATGAAATTTGCACGTTTTTTAATCTTGCAATATCTTGTCTCACCTTACGATATCGTCCCACCCCCCTACTTATCATTTGGTTTTAACTGCAGGTTTGTTTGGGTTTTTTTTTTTTTTTATACAAAAGTATGTTTCTATGTAAATATTTTAATTACATATTGAAGATGTCTGGGTGAAACAGAGGTTATTAAGTCTGCCACTTTACAAGAAAATTGTGGGTTTGATTCGAGCCAAGCTCAGGGCTATTCTCTTCTTCCTGAGCGTTTCCTGTGCTGTAATTTCCTCTTACAATCCAAATAAAAACATGTTCTATTAACAGAAGTCTTTATGTGTCCCGGCAGGATAGATAAATATATTAATCATTTATAATAGTATGTCTGTCTTTCAGTCTTCCTGCCTTTTTGCAGATAGTCTGAACCACATTTGGTTTTAGACTTTTATTGTGCATTGACTGACTATATTCTCTCATTCATTCTTTTTGAAATAATATATTTTGACTTTTTGTTTACATTAAATAAATTAATTTAAGGGAGAACTATTGTTTCTCACAATTAAAGCAAAATGTTGTATTGAAAATAGAAATGTTATTTTCATTATTCTAATTTAACCTCATAAGGAAGGAGACGGGGTTCCTGTGTTCTCTGCCCCACTAGATCCCTCCACCTAACCAAAAAAATGCCAACATAGCTCCAAAGGTGTCATAATTTAGCAAGCGACACTTTATGACAGCCTTCAGACACTTTATTCATGCTAATGACAGATAATGACAGCGTACTGCCAACCTAATGTATACAACTTTAAAAAAAGATGCTAACCACTGTTTCATCTATTAGGCTAATCCTGTTTCTACACTCACATCTTCTGGTATAAATATTATAGGTACAGAAATGACACAATTTAAATGATTATCATCATAGGGCCTCATTGACTTAGCTTAGATTGCTTGTGTCAAATGGCTGTGCAAAAAAACACATTTACAGTATTTCTTAAACACTGACTAGAACTAGATGGTGCTATACTATCTTAAACATGAATGGAAAATAAAGTATAGGGGTTATCTTAGGCTTTATTGTTTCTACTAAGAGGAAATAGAACAATTTGGACATTCGATGTCTGGATTTGAAGCCATTCTTTCCTTTTTGTTGTGCCTTTTTATTAATATCGGAAGTGAAAGTAATGGATTACAAGTACTTGCGTTACTGTAATTGAGTTGCTTTTATGGGTACTTTTTTGAGCATATTTCTAAATCAGTAATTTTACTTTTACGTAAGTATGTTTTAAGAAAAATAAAGTAGTTACATTTCTACACCCAACCGTTACTGAGTAAATTATTATTTTTTGTGAACTTTTTCTGTTTCATGATCAAAGCACATTGAACATAATTCATATGTTCTTAGTTGTGCCATTTCGGATCAACACCCAGCCACTTTCTATGGTTCAGGTTGTGGTTTCTACCTATTATGTTGATACATTTGCCGTGGCACTGTTATAGAGTTCATACCTGCTGCTGTACTTAGACGCTGACAATGTCTTTTATTTTGAATTGAATTCATTGATGTTATTTTATTTAAAAAACATTTTGACAAACCTTTTATTTTATAAAGATGCCTTTTGTGGAAACTAAATTAACATTTTAAGTTTATACATGAGATGTTCACTGTACGCAAGGGAACCGTGGCTAGATTTATTATAAAAAATAAACATGGGGGTTGAAGGTAGCTAGCAACTTTTACTTTAAGTACTATTTATTTGAGCTACTTTTTACTTGTACTTGAGTATTTTATGTATAACTTGCTTATACGTGTACTTCCGTACAATTTCAATCAAGTAACAGTACTTTTACTTGAGTAGGATATATCTGTACTCTTTACACCTCTGATTATTACACGCTTTAGTACAGGTTTTTCAAGGTACAGTACCTCACAGTACATTATAGGTGTGTATATAGATAATCAGCATACATACAGGGTTTTATTGTCATCTTATAGTGACTAAAAAACCCCCACTTGTATGGTTTAAAGCTCCCTCTGCTGGCAGAGAGGTCCAAACACGGTTTGATCTGAATGAAATGAATCCCAAAGATGTTGTTTGGCATCAAGCCATGAAAGCACTCTCCTTTACTTTAGCATTCAGAAATAAGCTTTCAGCTTTTGAATGAGTGTCTAATAATGTGAAACCCTGAAAACATTATATTCTTGCACATACAGTGTTTGGAATGTCCTTTGCTTTAAAAAAAAAAAAAAAGATTTCCAGGCATCAACATAGTTTGTATAAAAAGTCACATTTCAAATGATTAAGAATGATGTGTGGTTTTATTTAATCGCATGCCTCTGTGAAGCGTTTTGGGATTCATTGATTGACAGTAAATAAATTCAGGGGAATAGGATATATTAACTGATGTTGCCAGAATGTGACTCAATACTAGATAAAACCACCGTTGCTGTCAAACTAAAACCCCTGAGTTGGGAGAGAGGGAATCGTGATGATTCACACAACACATACACACACATACACACGCACAATAACATTTGTAAAATAGTTTTCAGATTGTGTATGATTGATGTAGCTTTATGAGTCAGCCAGGAGTCCAAATTGATGTCTGGGGTGTTTGAGAGAACAGGATATATAACAGACATATCACTGGAAAACTAATGTTTCTGAAAATCAGGCTTTTACGTCAAACTTCTGAGTTGAAGTTTATTCTCAGTATCTGCAATGGATTGCTGCTGTAGGAAAAGTGTTTTCTGAAAAACATTTGCCCTTTTCAAGTCTATTTTTCTTAAAAGTGAAAATAATAATAATTTAATCCAATAGTGTGTTTGTGCAGGACATAAAACACTGACAGAAGGCTTGATGTATAGAAAGGTATAACATTTGTAACAAGGTATTTTATTGAGTACAATAGTGAATATAATGTGCTTTGGGTTACCGTAGGAACAGTCAGCAGCATACAAAGCAGGAAGTTATATTTTCATAATTTCAATTGATTTATTTATTGACAATCTTATTATTGATCTTTTTTATTGGCAACTGTATCAGATGAAAGCTGTCACATAAAGCAGAAATGTAAGATCTGATGTATTCATTTTCGTGTATTATCTGGATTAACAAAGTAAGGCAAAAAAAAAAAAAATCAAAAAAACAACTGTACATCCAAACAGATTTGATGCTAACAGCAGAAACACATGGTATATATCTTTCTGAAAAACAAGCTATCTTGCACATCATCAAAGTAGTTTACCAACCCCACCTGGTGCAGCTTTCATTTAGTCTTTCTAAAATTGAACCTCAGAAAAGTTGTTTTGAAGGCGCAGCAGGTCTTCACCCATCACAAGCATCCAAGCTCAGCACTTTAGCCCCCCCCCCAGTAACCAGCTGAGAAGCCCAGGGTTTAGATAAAGAGCAGGTGGTTTGGAAAAGTGTCCCATTCAGCAGCACAGTGAGCCTTACTCAGGCACTTGATGTCAATCTGCAGAAGAAACGAAGGAGTGCAGCCAGGGCTAATGGACGAGCAGGATGGCCTGTAGACTGCCACAACATAAGATGGACGTGTAACGAGCTTAGCACAAAGATAACCAGAGCTGCCTTTGTGTGGTGATAAAAAGAGGGTTTGAGTCAGAAGACTTGGATAGAGGAGATAGTGTTGAGGGAGGGAAAATACCCACAGCCTTAGAAAACAAACAGAAAAGAACAGGCGAGTAGCAGCAGCACAGAGAAAAAAGCAGTGATTATGTGAAGTGCCTGCAGAATGCAATGTCTCAAAGAGCAGTTGAAAGCACGAGACTTTGATCAGATTCATTCTGTAAGAACCTGTAAGAACAGGTTAAAAAATAGAAAAATCTGAATTTTTTTTGTCTGATCCATAAACGCCTTTGGACCAGACACAATCACACTAGGACTAGCTCCATAAACTGACCCAGTCTACCAGAAAAAGTCAAATCAGCACATTTAGCTCTGAGTGCATTGGATTCAAACCAAACCAGCACAGTGTGACACTCTGGGGTAAAAGGATGGGCCAAGAATGATAATGTTTAAAACCACAGTTGGTCTCCTGCTCTATAGTAACTAGCAAGTCAATACTCCTTTGTGTGCATTTTGTGTAACCGTTCAATGCAGCAGATGATCTATTGGGACCTAAACTTCACAACAACACATGTAAGAACTACCGATAAAAAAATATGCCCTCTACCATCTATTGGCAGTTATGGTATTATGATCATTCACACTTGGAAGAAATGTCGGTAACACTTTACTTGAGGTTTTATACACGATAAGGCTGACATTACACGGTCAATTACTATTGCAACAACACATCATCAGTAGGGTAAAACTAACCTGTCTCACGACGGTCTAAACCCAGCTCACGTTCCCTATTAGTGGGTGAACAATCCAACGCTTGGTGAATTCTGCTTCACAATGATAGGTATCAAGAATCCTGTCATTAAGTGTTTTTTGCTAAATTCTGACACCGTTCACTAAATTATGACATCTTTGTTGGCATTTTTTTGGATTAGGTGGAGGGATCTAGTGCGGTTAGGGTTAGGATTATGGGTTAGAGTTTAGTGTAATTAAGGGTTAGTGTTAGGGTAATAAACAACACTTCATGACAGCCTTCATGACACCTTATTCATCCTAATGACCAGTAACGTGCAGTCAAGGTAGACAGTGCCTAACCAAGGGTGAATTGATATTTTGATTATTTGTTTTAATTATAATATAATTATAAATTATTTATTTTTCCATTTCCAATAGCCTACAGTATCTATAAGTTTGAAAGTGTCAGCATTTTGTGCTTTTCATAGCCCAAATGACTAAACATCGCTACTTCCTGGTACGGCAGAGACGCTGCACAGTCTCACTCCGCTGTAAGGCAGGATTAGGCCACACCCTTTTCCAAATGCACATTGCTGCTCTGCCTCTGTTCCCATAGCATGTTTTATGTGTTTGTGCATGCACAGTCAGTTCCCCAAAATGAAAATCATTTACGTAGAAAGGCAGCTCTCTCCGCCGCTTTTGAACGTAACCGTGCTATGCTAAATGCTATACGTAAGTTCACAGTGCATTAGTAAATTGATACAGCGTGGCCTCTGCTACATTCTCTAGCTAGAAGCGGGATAACACTACAGGCAGGATGATAGCGCTAGAGTCAATAAAGAAACTTTCTTTTGAGGAAAAACGACAGCTTTTAAAAGATGGGAGACCAACACCTGAGTTACCAGACCTTCAGCAAAGGTAAGGTCAGAAAATTGTTCGTATTTTCCACAGTGAAAGGAAGGATTGACTTTGTGGATGTTCCTCACTGAGGCTGTTCTGAGTTGTTGTTGTCGTCATTTTCTCTGTGTTTGTGTTTCCAACACAAACAACAGATGTGCTGCCGTGTCATGAGATATATCTTGTTGGGAGAGAATGGAGGTTATATTAAATAATTGTTTATGTTTATTTAATGGTGTTTTACGATCTTGATTTTGTTAGATGGCTAATTGCTTGTTCATGTGGATTTTGTTGGGTTTATTCTTTCTTATTATGAATTTTATATTTTGATAAGTGCATTGAGATGACTTTGTTGTAAATTGCACTATGCAAATAAAGTTGAATTGAATTGAATTAACACTTGTCAGCAGAAACATATGAAATTGTCATTGGTGTTGACATTGATGGTCTCGATTTGCAGCGCCCTGCCTACCCAACCTTAGTGCTCACGGCACGTCACTGCTAATGACAGGTGTTGTGTCATTATATTGACAGCGTAATGTCAGCCTTTATGTATAATACTTCAAGTAAAGTGTTAGCAAAGTTTCTTAAAAAAAGGGCTTCTCATCATCTTAATTCATAGAGGAGTCATACCAAACTGCATTCCGATCTAACAAGAACTAACGGAGGAGTAGTCATTTGAAAAATTAGGCCCCCTGGGTCCCCCTATGACACGTATGGGGTATCTATTGGTATGTGCCAATGATTCGGTACCACCAACTGTCGTAATATTTGACTCGCAAATAAATAATCTACTAATAATCTACTTTCCTTTTTTTTTTTTTTTTTTTTTTTAATTTGGGACTCCTTGGAGCCACCCTGGGCCCTTAATCGAAAATCGGGCTCCGATTTTAGATTATACCTACCATATTTCAGCCTGATCCGTTCACGAATAACAGAGAAGTAGTGATTTTAACTAGTGTACACAAGAAGAAGAAGAAGAAGAAGAAGAAGAAGAACAACAACAACAACAAAGTGAGAGAAATATGCAATCTGGATGTAATCCAGATGACTCCATTGAGTGATCAAGCTTAACTGAATAAAATTTCATAAAGATCAGTCAATTACAAAACGAGATATGAATTTTGCCAATGATGAGAGAAATTTGCGATTTTCTCAAATTGATCCAGATCCCCTGCAATTTTTTTTTGAAATCTTCCATGGTGTAAGATCTATCATTGGTTACAATTTTGTCAAAAATCTGTTGACCACTTTTGACATAATCTTGCTAAAAGACAAACTAAAAAAAAAATAAACGCCAGTGAAAATATTACCTGTATGATGTAAAAATCTATGATTTTTTTTTAAAGCAAAATCAACTGTAGAAACACTGTATTGGCAGCCACCTCAGGCATCTGTTTCAGAATTCATTCATTTTGTATGTTGTAAAAAATGTTTTAAAGAAGTGAAATTAGTCCAGACCATGGCTCTATATAAGTGTATAAGAACAGAGCAGAAGTTGTGGTGCTTTCTCTCATATGCTGTAAAGTTTCTCATCATTGTTATTCTGGGAAAGTTGACACATGCTTAGCAGAAATAAAGTTTTAACACCCCAAAGATCAAAAAAACATCTCTACAATCCTCCTCTGTGCCAAGGCTGTCGGTTTTCTTGGCATCATAGTTCATTCAACTGCCACCCACTGTTTGTTTTAACCCATCGCTATACATGCTAATCACACAACCACTTTTCTATACAGCTTTTATATCTTAAAGGCTTCCTTCTCCTTCTCCTCCACACTGCTCACTCTGAATGTAAGATTCCTCATTTTATTTTGTGCATGTGAATTTGTCTTGGGGTAAAATTCAACACTGATGTATCCAAGAGGTCCAACTTTGTTTTCCACAATGTTCAGTTAAGTATTGGTATTGCTGTTTTTCTGCAATGTTGTTTATTAACTCCACCTCAAATATCATTGAATAAAGTCGGAGAGTGGTAACGTTCAGATAAAGAAGGTTCCTTGTCTGTATCACCAAGTTTAAAGACATGTATATCAGTGCAAGTTTAACATAAGTTGGTTTCGGAGAGTAAAACTGTGTGTGGCAGTCTGGCATTTAAAGCTGCTAAACTATCTGAAAATGTGGTTCTCATAGAGTATCTGATTCTGCATTTAGTCACAACTGTCAAAGGATGAAATTGCCGTTCACTAGCTTCTTTTTGACTCCACCACCAACAATGGGTTTGTTTACAAATGGTCATGTGCAATGGTCATTCAAAGATGGCACCAAAGCAGAAAAGATTCTATAAGAAGTGTTTTTACTTCATTCTTACTGTGATTTCTTGCATTTATTCACCAGGTAACACAGTGATTCTCTTAATATCATTTTTGTTCTGCTTTCTTTAGTGTCTTTCACGTGATATGGCATAAAAAAAAAAAAAACAGATATCTCACGTTGGCACTGTTTATGAAGACACACTGGCATCAATAGTGAAAGAGAACAACTTTTGGTTGAATTACAGTTTTAGAAATGTTGGTAATTGGTTAAGCAGATTTAAATAAATAAATGTAGAAACAAATGACTACAACTTTTTACCAAATGTCGATTTAGAAGATCCACCCATTTAGTTGCATGTTAAGTATTAATGCTAATTTCATTTTCTCCATGCAACCCTGGAGTCGTGCTAGAGAGCAGATGAGCTGACTTAAGCAAGCCTAGCACAGGTCACAGGTGAAGGAGGTGGCAGGTCTTTCACACTAATTTCTTCTGCTTCTGTGGGTCCTCTTTTCATCCCACTGTAGCATAAGTGCTTCTCTACCTTCCTCTGAGTTTTAAGCCTCCAGGTGTCTCGGTTGCTTGCTTAGGCTTCTACATGTGACTATGTCAGTGTTGGTGGCAAACTCACCATAGAGGAGATCTTTAAGGATTCTGCCATCTTTCATATTGCCCACGTGATCCACCCACTGGAGTCGCTTTTGTTTGAGCAAGGTATAACAATGATGGAATATTTGTTTGGGCCACAACATCCCTGTTGGATACCTTGTCTTCCCAGGAGTTGCTAAGTATTCTGTGAAGGGAACACATGTGGAGGGCATGGAGTCTAATTTCTTGGTGAGCCTTGTGTGTCCATGTTTCCCAGGCATAGTGTGCATGAGTGTGCTTAAAACATTGGTCCTATACCTGCACTTTAGTGTGCTCTGTGAGTCTGCTGTGCAGAACGAACCAAGGTATTAAATCCATGAATAGCCTCAAGATCATAGGATCCGATCATGATTTCAGGGGGACATTACCCACCTTGAGCCATAAGTTCGTCTTCTTGCTAATGAATATTAAGCCAAAATCTTTGCATGCCCTGGAGAAGTGGTCCATCAGGTCTTGGAGGCTTTGCTCATTATGGCCCACATTTATCAACCGTTAAATTTTGTGTTGCGACCAAATTCATACAAATGTCAGTATTTGTCAATTCTGAGGTGAGTGTACGCTACGATCAGATCTCACGTCAAGTCTGACCTCGTGTATGCAAATCTGAGTGTTTGTGGTTCAGCACAAGAAAATCTGACTGAGAATGAAAATAAAGTGTTAAACAAAACTCAGCTGTCATTTAAACATAAGCAGAAACACATCTATTCAGTACTTCTGTTATTCTCTTCCACAGAGCGTAAATGAGCTCCTTAAATTCCAGTTTTCACACTATCGAAAAGCACATCTTTTGTTGTTTTTCTTCACCTCAGCTGTGAGGATGCTGATTTTAATCTGGGAAACTTTTATTTCTATGGCAATGTTTGTTTGACCTCAGTGGGCGGGGCATCCAGGAATATTTGAGGGCGTAACATAATGACGATCAAATTCAGCAGCTGCATTTATCAACACCCAAACATTGTATGCTGGCATTGGAAATATACCAATGTTTCATAACTCCCACGTCGGTCCTGTCTTACGACACAATGTGCACTCAGATTTGCACCCGTTTTCACGCAAGGTTGATAAATGAGGGACCATGTGTGCAGCATCGTCAGCAAAAAGGAAGTCTCTCAGACTATAATAGGTTTCCTTTTACTATATTCCTCAATCACACCAAACAACTGCTAAATAAAAGACAAAGGAAATAACTTACATCAGAACTTGTCTGTTGCTATTATTCCCTGAGATGTTGTGAAGCCTCTTTTTTAAAGGATGTAACAACCAATCTGTTAGGACCGTTTAACAGGAGATAAACAATACAGAACTACGGCCTGGTAATTGCACCAACAGGGCTATTTAGTTATTATTATTATTTTGGCTGCATTCTCATCTGTTATTGAAAAGTTATTCTGAGCCCACAAAGGGAGATGAGGAACTTCACGAAAAAAAACAACTGAGCTGAAAAGAGCTGACACTTGAGCAGGTGATGCAGAAACCCAGAGGGGCTCATGTATATTATTTTAGATAGATTTCACTCAACGTAAACAGCTACAGAGGTTGTCAACTGTTCTTGTTAAGCCGAAAAATGCAAATGGAGTTGTTGCCTGGTGCTAACTTTTTTTAAATACAGGTTATTTATAACCATCACACAAGAGGAACAAAATAGAGGGATGAGTGAATTAGAGCAACTTAGGATTCAGTGTCTTACCCAAGGACACTTCAACACATAGACAGGTATAGTCTTAGGATCAAACTCACAACCTCTCGATCAGAAGACGACTCTTTGCATGGATTAAAAACGACAAGGAAAGCATTGATCATTACATACAATGCTCTGCTTTTGAGTTCCAGCTATTAAAATTTAAAGTTGACTTATCAAATGCACAGGCAGAGGTGAAAGTAACAGATTACAAGTACTGACGTTACTTTAATTGAGTTGCTTTTATAGATACTTGTACTTTCTTGAGTATATTTTCACATCAGTAATTTTTTTTGTACTTAAGTGGGTTTTAAAAGAAATAAAGTAATTTGTTACCCATCTACACTCAATTGTTTCTGAGTAAATTAGTAGTAGTAGTAGTAATTTATTTCTTCGGTCATTATAAACATTTAGAACACATACCAATGATGGTAACACACAAGCACAAAACTTAAACTTCAAGAATCTAAATTATGTTATGTATAATTATGCAACTTCTTTTCTAATGATCTCAATTCAAGTGTACCCTACTTTTCCAGGACTTTTAACTTGTAGATTTTTTTAAATGCATGAATAGTTTTGGAGCCCTTAAGTTGATTAAGTAAGGCAAGGCAAGGCAAGGCAAATTTATTTGTATAGCGCATTTCATACTCAAGGCAACTCAATGTGCTTTACATGATAAAACATTCAATTGTTTAAAATCAATAAGAACATTTAAAATCATCAGTAAAATCAATTAAAATCATCAGTAAAATCATCATGACATCAACAACATGACAAAAAATCTCTCTCTCAATCATATGCAGTAGAGAAAAAAAGCCTTTAACTTTGATTTAAAAATGTTCACATGTGATGCTGACTTCAGCTCTGCTGGCAGTTTGTTCCACTTCTTTGCAGCATAACAACTAAAAGCAGCATCACCATGTTTACTGTGAGCTCTGGGCTCCACTATCTGACCTGTGTCCATAGATCTGAGAGACCTGCTGGGTTCATACCTGACTAACATGTCACTGATGTATTCTGGACCAAACCCATTCACAGATTTATACACCAGCAGCAGAACTTTAAAGTCTATTCTGAGGCTGACTCGGAGCCAGTGTAAAGACTTTAAAACTGGAGTAATGTGTTCTGACCTCTTTGTTCTGGTTAAGACCTGAGCTGCAGCGTTCTGAACCAGCTGTAGCTGTTTGATGCTCTTTTGGGGGATTCCTGTCAGAAGACCATTACAATAGTCCAGTCTGCTGGAGATAAAAGCATGGACCAGTTTCTCCTGATCTTTCTGAGTCATTAAACCTTTCACTCTGGAGATGTTCTTTAGGTGGTAGAAGCTGTTTTTGTGATAGATTTGATCTGACTGCTGAATGTAAGATCTGAGTCAATCAGAAAACCAAGGTTTTTGACTTGGTCTTTAGCTTTTAAAGATCGAGACTCAAGATACTTGCTGACAGCAGTCCTCTTTTCCTTGTTACCAAAGACAATCACCTCCATCTTGTCATGGTTTACTTGAAGGAAGTTTTCACTCATCCAGCAGTTTACTTTTTCTAAACAGTCACACAACACCTCAATGGGACCATAGTCATCTGGGTTCAGTGATAGATATAGTTGTGTGTCATCTGCGTAGCTCTGATAATCAACCTTACAGTTCTGTAAAATTTGTCCTAAAGGAAGCATATAAAGGCTAAACAGAAGAGGTCCAAGAACAGATCCCTGAGGAACCCCACAGGACATTGGTAATCTGTCAGATTCAAAGTTTCCAATGCTTACAAAATAGCTTCGCTCCTCCAAGTATGACTTAAACCATTGCATTACTTTTCCATTTAGTCCAACCCATGTTTGCAATCTGTGCAACAAAATTGTATGATCTACAGTGTCAAATGCAGCACTTAGATCCAACAGAATGAGAACAGATACTTTTCCTGAATCAGTGTTCAACCTTATGTCATTGATCACTTTGATAACAGCAGTTTCAGTGCTGTGATGAGAATGAAAACCTGACTGAAATTTATCAAATATTTTGTTGAATGTTAAGAATTGACTCAGTTGGTTGAAGACCACCTTCTCAATGATCTTGGCCATGAATGGAAGGTTGCTGATTGGTCTATAGTTAGCCAGTATAGAGGCATCCAGTGTTCTCTTTTTTAACAGAGGTTTCACAGCAGCTACTTTCAGGGATTTTGGTACGGTGCCTGATTGGAATGAGCAGTTAAATATCCGACACAAATTAGTGACAATTGACTTTACAACAGTGTCAAGGCAACACGTTGATGGATTCAGCTGCTCAACAGTTTCCTCTATTGTTTTTGGGTTCACTGTAATAAACTCTAACATTGTAGTTGACTCATCCCTCAGTGGTTGAAGCTGTTCAAGCTTTTTGTGATTTTGCTGGTTTGTTCTGATGTTTGACCTTATTGATTGTATTTTTTCATTGAAATATACAGCAAATTCATTGCATTTTCCAGCTGACAGTAATTCAGGGGCTATCTGATCTGGGGGGGTTGTGAGCTTTTCAATTACAGAAAACAACGTGCGAGAGTTGTTGACATTTTTGGCAATAATTTCAGAAAAGTATTACTGCCTTGCTTTGAACAAGCCATCATTGAATTTTCGCAGACTTATTTTGTACAGTTCTAGATGAATTTGGAGTTTTGTTGATCTCCATTTACGCTCAGCTCTTCTACAGTCAGATTTCAAATTCTGCATTATCTCAGTCCTCCTCCAAGGTGTTTTCTGTGTGTTTGGTTTTCTCTTAGTTTTGATTGGAGCCACCACATCTATGACATTACAGACGTTTCTATTATACTCATCCAGAAGATCATCAACTGTCTCAGCACTCAATGTTGGTGTCATTGCTATGGCTTCCATAAACTGTGCACTTGTGTTCTCATTTATGTACCTTTTCTTTAAACACACATAACTAGGGGGAACAGATGTTACAGTCTCTAGGTCAAAAAAGACACAGAAATGATCAGATAGAGCTAAGTCTCTTACATCAACAGCAGAGATATCAACACCTTTAGAGATAACCAGATCCAAAGTGTGACCTTGAGTGTGTGTCGGACCAGTCACATGTTGTGTAAGACCAAAAGTATCCATTAAAGCATACAGTTCTCTGGCAGTATTGTCCATGTTATTGTCTACATGAATATTTAAGTCACCTGTTATTATTAAAAAGTTGTATTCAGTGCATACAACTGACAGCAGTTCATCAAACTCATCCATGAATTCTCCAGAATATTTTGGGGGTCTATAAATGACTAAAAACAGACGTCTTGAATCACTCTTCAGTAAGAATGACATATTCAAAGGAGGTAAAATCACCAAATGTTCTTTCTTTGCACTGAAATATTGATTTCAAAATGGCAGCAACTCCACCACCTTTCCTGCAAGTACGACACTTATTGAAATAAATTAAGCCTTGTGGTGCACTTTCATTGAGAATAGTATTACTGATACCATCATTCAACCATGTTTCATTAAGAAATAAAAAGTCCAAGTGATGTGTCAAAATAATATCATTAATTATTAGTGACTTGTTAACAAGAGATCTAACATTAAGAAGAGCTAATTTTAAAGACTTTACTGGAGACACTGGTGGACTTTTTGAATGACATGTTATAGGAGTCAATATTTTATCTCTATAAAGCTTTTTGCTTTTCTTTAATTTCACAATTTTACCTGTGTTACCCGTCACCACAGGAATTAAAGAAGCTGCATTAACTCCATAGGGCCCTGACTTTTTCTGGTTGTTCCTAAAAATAGAGCTATTGCAGTCTGGACCCAGCACACATCAGACCTGTGTCGCTCTAAGATGAACACAGCTGGCCTGAGGAGAAGAGTGATCCTGGAGCTGGTAGGGTCGAGGAGGGATGGGTGGAGCAGATTGGTTCTTTAGAGGAGATAAGATGGGACCATGGTGGGGTAAAGGGTGGGGTGTCAGTCTTGTGCCAGTCAGAACCAGCTCGTTCATCTGGGCAGTTAAATCCAAGAAGGCAGGGGTAGGAGAGAAGCTGGATGAGGTGGAAGTAGGTGAATTTTGGGGTGAAGCAGGTGGGTTCTCAGATGTGGGGGTTGGGTTGACCTCTTCATTTTGGTGATTTTGATTTCTTGCTGGAAGCTCATCGACTCCATGTTCTTTCCTTGTTGTTTTGTTCTCCGATGGTACATGTTGTCCTCTGTCTTTATCAGGACTGATTGCAGTGTGACTGGTGAAGTAAAACAAGTTGGATGTGAAGAGTTTTACTCCAGCCTTGTTTAGACACAGTCCATCTGCTCTAAAAAGATGACGACGTTCCCAAAAAATAGGAACATTTTCTATAAAATTTAGTGAAAGGGCAGCACAAGCCGAAGACAGAAAGTAAACCATTCCATAAATCAACTCCTTAAAAATAGGTTGTATATTACTTTGATAGGTATTCCCTCATATTTCCACAGAGTAACTTTTACTTCGGTATGCTAGGATGAGGGACTTCACAGAGGTTTTAATTTTACATAATAAAGCAATACGTTTAAAAATCTTAGTCTTTAGAATGTTTATGTGCACTTTCCAATTTACGTAGCTTATTATCATTATTGATTCCCAAAAACTTTAGTATACACCCTTTCAATTTCAATCTTCCCAATTTCGATTGTACAACTTTCCTGTTTCCAAATACAATATGATTAGATTTATGCAGATTTATAGAAAGTTTATTTACAGTATCTTAACTTCAGTTGCTACTCTATTCAAATGCAGCTCAAGATCTTGTCTAGAACAGTACAAACTGGTATCATCAGCAATTACGATACATTGTAAGTTGCTTAGGACTTTGATGATATCATTTATGTACAAAAAAAACAGTTTGGGTCGCAAAACAAAGCCCTGAATTATATATTTTTTGTTTTAAAATGATCAACGGACATTGTGAAACTACAGAAAAAGGAAATGACCAGACAACAATCAAACGCGTCACATCATAGCCGACCAATCAGATTTAACATAATGCACAGTGTTAAAACAGCATTGAATGCTGGTTATTTTCAAATGTTTAGAGTTAATTATTGTGGCTATACTTAGAGCCTAAGATTTTTTTTTAATTATTATTATTATTTTGAATTGAATTCATATGTGTTTTATTTTGACAATAATTTTGTTTGTTTAAAAAAAAATGTTTTAAAAAACCTTTAATTTTTTACAGATGCATTTACGGGTGGGTGGGTGGGGGGGTGGGGTGGGGGGTGTGGGGTGGAGTTCCTGTTGTGCAAGATTTGGTATCTTCCTTTTTAAGTTTATACATGAGACGTTTATTGGGGGGTAACTAGTAAATTTTACTTTGAGTATTATTTAATTGAGCTACTTTTTACTTGTATTTGAATATTTTATGTATGACTTACTTGTACTTGTATTTGAGTACAATTTTATCAAGTAACAGTACTTCTACTTGAGTAGATATATCAGTACTCTTTACACCTCTGTATATAGGTACATTACTGTATTAAACACTGGGATTACTTATTTCAATTGTAGTTATTTATTAAATTATATTCTAGTAACATCAGGTGTTTCAAAAGAGGTTAAACGTAACTAAAAATATTTGAGGCTGGAAATACAGAGGAAAACAACTTCCATAAATGAAAGGTCCTTTTTATGTGTGTGTGTACGTGTGTGTGTGCGTCAAAACAATCAACACCTGCATTTCTCTTCTTTCTTTGTATTGTGTTAAGCTGGTGTTAAAGATTCATTTTGCATTATTATTAATTAATAATGTGTTTGTGTAAATATATTTAGTAACTCAAGAGAAAAAGTTAGCGGGGAATGTTTTGATATATACCCGTGCATTTATGATGCAATCGAAGCAGCAGCAAAATAATTGGTAACTCAAAAACCTTTAGAGCAAAGCGTTTTCTATTTTTAAGTACAAGAATAAAAACACACAGACGTTGATTAAATCACATGAAAAAGCTACATTAAATGTTGGTGGCTTAATGTTCTGTTTGCTGCACAAACAGTCATGAAAGCAGTTGCCAAGTAACACAACATCCAAAGCAGGTCAAAGATTTTGTTGTAAATAATGTCAGATTCATTTGCAGATAGACTTTTATAACCAGTCCATTCACAATACTGTTTGCTGCATTTATGTTAATAGCCTTTTTTTTTGTAAACAGACGGTTTTTCCACATTTCTCTATCTGTTATAAGATTGTTTTCCCAAATGCTTTTTGTCCATAGAGCGAAACATTCTGGTCTAAAGCAGCATTGCTCATACTTTGCCTGACCTTTAAACCCATTAAAAATCCCTCACTGACAAACCACACAAAATATCCTGATAAACAAAATAACCACACATGTTCCCTTTGAGGTTGCACCAATATTTATGCAAACAGAAGTTTAACTCCTAACTTGCCAGTTATACATGGTTGAGAACAATTTTAGAACATTATTGATGATACTAACATGTGATAATGAACCACTGGCAGTTCACAGACAACACTTTAAAGGTCCCATATCATGCTATTTTTCACCCATCTCCATTTGTTCTAAGAACCCCAACAACATAGTATTTGAGGTTTATTTTCCCAAACTCACTTGTTTTTCTTTCACGATCACTCCTAAATACAGGCTGTTTTTGAACCTTTATGAAATACTAGTGCAGTGTCCGTAGGAAGACATCTGCAGCTTACTGAGAGAGAGAGAGAGAGAGAGATATCATCACTGTGGAGGTAGGACTGATGACCATACCATGCCCTCTTTCCTGCCATCTTCCCGTATTAGTATTTTCCCGTAATTATCCCGTATTTTACTGTAGTAATAATTAAAAGATGCCTTACTAAACTGAACGCCGTCACGAGCCTCACGAGAACTTCCACCTGAAATGGCCTGGCTTGGTGGCAGTTCTCACAAGATTAGTGCTGACAGCGGCAACAAACCAGGAAACAACTCAGAAAAGAGATGATGAATGAAGAAAAAAAACAAAGAACTGGTGTAAATATGTTGTAAAATGTGACAGAGAGTTTATCTTCCTAAAGAGCAGCAGGATGGGACACAGTTACACGTTCTGTTAGATTAATAACTGAGATTTTAATGTCTACCACAGCGGAAGGAACACGTAAGTCACCATGAAAAATCAGCCAATCACAAGCACCACAAATATACACTGCTTTAAAAAGTGTTAAAGAATGTAAAGTCTGTAATAAATGTGTCTAATAAGTCATTAGTGAATACCAGAGAACCACATGAGTGAGCATGAGAAATTATCAGAAAATATATAATGAAAATAAAATGTTAATCTTTCACTTAAAGACAAGCAATGTGAAATTAACAGTAAATATGCAACGTGTTGACTTATATATAAACTGTAAGTATATTAATTAAACACATGTGCTTCATATACACATGTATGTTTTAATTTAGGCTGTTTTATAATTTAGGAATTAGTGCTGGGTGATATATCGAGATTCAAGATTTATTGAGTTTTCTATTTTGGCGATATAGAAAACCACAATATTTCATATGCAGTATCATATGAAACAAAATACTAGTTTTAGGAGTCCCTGCTTTTACTTGTCAGAACAACATGTAAAGCTCAGTTGGATGATTAATGAGTGCACATATTGATCAGCTGTTTGTTAATAAATGTCCCTGTGCGGCATTTTGCATCAGCAAATTTAACCCAGAATTGTTTTTCTGGTCAGACTTTATTTGATAAAATTATCTAGATTTATATCATATATCACCATTTTCAGAAAATATATTGAGATATGAGTTTTGGTCCATATGGCCCAGCCCTAGTAGGAATGTTCACAACATTTCAATGTCAATAAAGGTCGACCTACCAGATTCTAATCACATAATTGTAGTGGGTATTTTAGATTTATTGTACACCTATCTTAAAATATAAGGGATACTGGAGCTTGGTTGAGCGGGTGGGACGGCTCGTAGTGGGCGCCAGAAAATTTCCCTTATTTTGAAATCCAAAACTTGACAGGTATGTTGATGACATGGACTGATGACATCATCACTGTAGTGTAGAGTGATGATGTCATCTTTGTAAATGCTTTACAAAATTCATACATTTGTGAAGCATTAATGAAATAATTTATTAATGGTATCATTGCAGTCCAAACAAATCCAATGTTGCACACCGTTGAACCAAGCAGAAGCCATGTTGAAAGTCTCATGGCAGTCTGATCACTGATCTGCAGATATTTGAGGAACACACACAAACAGACAGACAGACAGAGATTCCTTGCTTTATAGATAATATGCATGAGTAGGCGTGTCTGTAGACGCCGACTCCCATTGACCGAGGTGGAGGAAAACACCTACATTTTAGGACCTCCAGCGTCAATCGTACCTCGTTTGGCCTGTTCCGAGCATCGATTGGAGATACTTCCAGGCCCTGCCAGCCAGGACTTTACCCAGGGACAAGGGTCTTGCCCATTCATAGGGTACCAAAGATGCCCCTGGTCCCATCGATGGGACTGAGCGATAAACACCATCTTCTGTGGGTGCAATTTGGACCCTAAACAAAAACCAAGCACATATTTGGACTCCGGGCAATAAAACCTGTCCGTTGCCACCACTATTTGACCAAAATAAGCACTTTGACTGGCCATTTTGCAAATTAAATTAACCAATTAAATAACAGCATTTGCTACCTTGATCAACCTATAGACATCAAATATGTAATTAAGGAAGGTACGAGCCAATCAACAATCTCAAAGTAAAATTATTCACTGAATTTACCAAGTTTTAAATTGTTAGTCTGTTTTTATATACAGTATACCAGTAGCTATAGCACAGAATGCGTGGATCTTCTAAAAATGTGGTTTTTACCACTCAAATACAAAATTGAAGTAGGTAGTAACTATTTTGAATAAGATAGGTTACAAGCATCTTCACTGTTTGGTTGAAAAACAATTTCATGAAGAAATATGACATGTTTAACAGAAGGAATGATAACTGATGTTACATTCATTTATGTTTGCATTTGCCAGCAGGCCCACATGATAAAGAGTCTGCTGAATATTTCTATATGTTATTTCCACTACAGGAACTAGATGATCTCCGAAATTAGGTGAGAGGGAAAAAATCTACTGTTATTGGCCAAAATAGTTGTAAAATATTGACATATTCACCAAAAATGCAATACTGTTCATCCTAAATCTAGATATGTACTTTTTTCAATTCTGATCTATTTGTTAATTCCTCTCTTTCATCATGGCTTGTATGTTTCCTGTTTGTAAACCCTAGAAACAATACATGTAGCAGTGATTATCCACCTCTTGCACTCATTCAGCTAACATTCAGACATATCCATAAGGACGTCTGTGCTCATCCGCATGCAAAGAAATAAAATCACCAGGTATTTCATCTTGCTTTGAGAGTAAAGGAATATTTTGCTGATCTGCTTATCCTCAGCATTTTCCAGAGGTTGGATGAATGAGCAGCCACTACTGCGAGTAAATGTCTCATCTAACAATGATTTAGCATTCAGCTTTTCACTCTACTTGAAACTAAAAGTTTGGAGTTGGACAGAATTGGACAACAATTGAAGTATAAGCTAATGAGTAAACCTAACAGAAGTTTTACGATTCCAGTTTTCTCTGTTTTAATAATGCTGATTGCTTAGAACACATCACAACTTCATTTAAATTAGAACTAAGTCACTTTTTCACCTTAATATATCCTTCTCATAGTCCCTGTGAGGGTAATACACTGTGTATGGGGTCACTGCTGTCTTTGGCCAGAAAACAGCACTTGCAACTTTCCTGCCGCCGACCTGGTGGCAAGACGTACTGCTTTACGGCAGCCCAATACAAGCTAATGCTAGATTATGACCAGCCCTGCACACGGTTGTCTACAAATTCACTTTTCTCAAATTTATATCGTGGCTGAGTGAGCAAAAAAAGGCAGAGAAGACCTTTGTCCACGGAACGGAGCAACTCCATGCAGTGACAGCTCAGCAGCAACACACAACAATCACACACACTGTTGTTGCGGCGACAGTGTGTGTGATTGCGCAACAGCACTCCATCAGGCAGCACACACACAAATATCCATCTATCTATCTATCCATCCATCCATCCGTGTGTGTGTGTGTGCGTGTGTGTGTGTGTGTGTGTGGGTGTCGCGTGTGCTGGCATCTCTGTCTGTATGTTAGCATTCCTCACTTTGATAATCATTCTAATGTGTTGTAGCAATGTAAAAATGTAGAAAGTATCCAAATACAGCACACAGAAAAACGGAAGTAAACAAAATCCATGCGTATTTGTATGAGTACTGAAGGGGGAGTGTTTATGGGCGTGTCAGACAAGCTTGGAAATGAGTATGCGATTCAAAATGAAATTTGCATTTAGAATTGAGTGTTTACAAGGTCAGTTTAAAGAGGATTTAACTTTTGTTCTGAATTAAAGATGAATTCAAGCTACCATGTAAACCATCCATGTAAAAGCTATTTAACCTCCCTCTTTTCTATAGCAAGACACACTTCCTACGAGCACTGCACTAGTTGTAGTAAATAGAAATTATGTCAGTACAGTTAGGAAGGAGACAACGGAATTCTCTGCTAATGTAACCACTTCTTAGTGCTCGAAACACATCTAAAAAAACAAGCATTGGAATAAAATAATAGACATCCCTTTAAAAATTGACAAAATGCGTTTTTTGTTTCCAATTTATTTTTTGTAAGCTATAGTTTTTCTCCTACTTTGATGTATTGTTCACACTTTTACAAGATGACAGTTGTGACTCCTTTTGAGACTTCTCAGACCATCTGAAAAGGGCACCGTAGCATAACAATGCTTCTGTTCTGCTTCTTGAGCCCTGAGTCATTTCTTGTGCATGCAGCACAGAACAAATCAAGAAAGGTGAAGGGGTCAAAGGGTTTTCAACTATGATGTTAAATATTATTAATAACAATCTGTCTCTGTCTATCTGTCGTAAACAAGCGTGTTTTTTTAAACTGCAGGAGACATATAGTCAATGTCCATGACTTGATTTTCCCCTTTCCAAAAACATTGCACCATTATTGTGACATAAGCCCATTATCATAGAATATAATACACTATTAGCAAAGCAGCAAAAACACCATGCACAATCTTTTACCCTATTTGGACATGTTCAATATATTTTAACACAATTAACACATTCTTTTCAATCACATCCATATACAGTTGTGAATAGTTAGGTTTCGATTTTGTTAGGTGACTTTTTTCTCACTACTCACACACTCTACCCTGAACTTATTAGTGTTTGTCAAGACAGGACATTACATGCAATTTGAAACTGATTTTACTAAGTAATAAAGTTTATCATACAAAATACAAGACTATGATCATATTTGAAATGGCATACTAACGTACAACTCATGCTAAGTTTGATGTAAAAATTAGTATGTAGTGCGTTCACCCTTAGATAATTAGAAATAATTTAATATGCGAGAAATACCTGGATGTATACTATACTTTCTTTATGTATGCACGGTGGGCACACTAGTCATACTCATCTGCCCCATGATGCATTGCGAGGGGGAAGGTAAAATCGTCCTGCGTGACCGGCTTCAAACTAAAAGTCAAACATCCCCTTTTCAAAACAAAAGCATTCCTATCTTTCATTAGTTTTTTAACGCTTTTGTAAATAGGGCTCTTGTTTTGAAGTTCAACAGGAGTTTTGTCACAAGCACAATGGCGGGTCTCCGAAAATCTCTGAAATGTCAGAATTAAATGTGTTTCTGCAAGTTTTATGGATCAAATGAGCAAGAGGTTGGGGGTTCAATCCCAGTCTATGTGCCGAAGAGTCCTTGAGCAAGACACTGAACCCTAAATTGCTCCCAGTGGTTGAATAGCGCCTTGCATGGCAGCTCAGTCCCATTGGTGTGTGAATGCGAGTGAGAATGAGCTGATAATGTAAAGCACTTTGAGACTACTTTAGCGTAGGAATAAAGAGCTATATAAATCAAGTCCATTCACCATTCTACTTGGTCACTTTCTCATTTAAATGTTTTCAGAACTTTCAAAGGTGGAGAATCAACAGAGATATTTAGTCTCAGTGTGCTTCACATGTTTGTCCTTGTAGGTTCAAAATGCATCGTGGGAAACTTGGAAGTATACTTCAGGTCATCATCCAAATCATACTTATAGTATATAGTAGACAGCATATACTCATTGAGTTTGTAGTGTATAGTACGTTAGTGTGGCATTTAAAACACAGCCTAATACATTCAATAAAACATATTAATCGGAATCAATAAAGTAGCACCGTTTTAATTCATGGTGATTTGGCTAAAATAATTTTCCAAAAAAGATACAGATTTTTGGAAGTCTGGCTAATTGCAATCAATCCTCTGCCAAGAGGGGAAGTACCCACAAGCAACATGATCTGCTGTTGTGTTTGGCTGGAAAACACCGCCATATGCTTGGTTTTTGATGGCGGCCGACTGCAGCCCACTGAGCACAACTCATGCCTTGTTGCTGGAACATAGTGCGGAGAAGAGTTTGGATCTTTTCAGGCAACTGCAGAAATTAGGAATTGAATCAATATTGTTTGTCTGAAAATCGCCCAAACCCATTGCGAGCATCCACATACGCCGACTCCTGATGCTGATCCAGTGCTGATTGGCTGACTGCATCACAACATCTTCCTCATTTACTTAAATGCACAATTTAAAATATGAATGATAGCAGAATTATCATTAGGCGTCTGAAAGATATTCACAGGGATTGGATCAGGTTATTATCTAATACTTACTCTTTGATTTTGAGTATAATCTTCATTCTAGTTCCCAGTGGTTTGATGATTTTAAAGAATTTCTTTGTTCAAGAAAGAAAAATCAAATAAACTAATGAACTTTTTATACACATGTACTTTTATTCTGATGAACTTTTTATTCCGACAGACTTTTACCGTACCATATGTGGTTTTTATGATAACTGTGTCTGTTTGGCTTGAATCTTTGAAGTGTACTTGAATGTCGTTGGGTGGGGCATGTGCAATATCGTTGTACTTTGTGCAATGACAATAAAATGATTTTATTCTACTGTAACAGAAAGCTAACAAGAGGAAGGTCACATTTTATGGCCTATTTATTAAAGGCTCAATGTGATTAATTGCAATTGTAATTTAGTAATTGAGAATGATAATTGTAATTGTAATTGTAATTGGAAAAAATGCACCGTAATGGTAATTGAGTAATAATTGAATATGGATGATTGAAGGCGTAATTGTAATGGATAAATTTATTTGACCGCACCACCATTGGACAAAACACTTTTTCTGTAAACGGATGCACAAGTTGGAATATTCTTCCAATCACTGTTTGAGACTGTTCCACCTTTACAGCTTTTTAAAAAGAGCTGAAAAAATGGTTAAAAGCAAATCAGTCATGTGATAGTGTTAGATAATGTATTTATTATGTCCATGTATGTATCTTTTATTGTCATTGTCCTAAATGTATGAGGACTATGAATGGGCTTTATGCACGCTTCACTTCTGCATTTGAGTGAAGACCGTGAAAGAACTTCCGGTTCCTAACCCTACTGTATTATGACTAATGACTATAGTTTTCATATTAAATTCAATTTCAATTCAACTTTATTTGTATTGCAAAATTTTCAACAAAGTCATCTCAATGTGCTTATCAAGATATAAAATTCATAATAAGAAAGAAAAAACCCAACAAGATCCACATGAACAAGCATTTAGCGACAGTGGGAAGAAACAACCCCCTTTTAACAGGAAGAAATCTCGAGCAAAACCAGGTTTAGAGGTGGCAGCCATCTGCGTCGACTGGGTGGGGTTAGTAGACAGAAGGACCAACAGAACAGGATAGAGAGATAGAACATCAGAGTGTACCAGACCAGTTGAGCCGTGAACCACAGATCAGGAACTGTCATCATCAGCTTCACAACACCTGAAACAGAACAGACAGAGAAGGGTGAGGAGAAGGCACTGACTGCAGAAAAACATGATACAGTTTTATCAAGTCAGCCTGCCTTGGCCTTGGGCCTCACTCCCAGTGGCCTAGTCAACATTTATTGTAAAGGTGAAAAATCTCTTCCCGTTTATTGATAACAGTGACTCCAAGGTCTGTAAATGCGACCGTTCACAGACCGCTCTAGTGGTTAGGTTATGTTATGATTCAGTCGTGTTTATGCAGACTGTAAATCATAACCAGCTACATCAGAATTTAAATCTCTTCCCGTTTATTGAACCAGTAAATATTAATCTCACACAACTCAACAACAGCAGTAAATAGCAGCGGACATCTTATACATTTGCATAAGCTACTGGCCTTTCACTGACAAACAGTTTTTCCCGTTTATTCAGAGTTGCTCCTTTTGTTTTATGTTTAGCCAGAAGCTAATGTTACATTAATACAGTAGCTACAGCTATGTTTTGATCGCATTTCTTACCTTGTATAAAACTTAATATCCTCATCTGAAGCAGTAACCCGTTCCAAGCCAAACTTGTTGCTAAAGTCCATCTCCTCCATCTGTCACCAGAGCGCAACGTTCTCCGCCCGGACCCCCTCTATAACACTGAGGGCTAAGTCCAATGAACACGGGGCAGCAGATGAGCAGTAGTCGTGGTCAGGACATGGAACATCAATTCCCTCCTTGGGGTCCTCAGAGGGAAAGTCTAGTCGCTCTCTTTGCTCTCAACCCCCGGGACGACGGGCAGGAAGGGAGTAATTATTTCATTCAAAAAGAATGGGGACAGATGCACCGACGCCCTTGTGCATTTGATCGCTCCTTCGTGTCAGGGTTAGGGGTTAGAATTTATCTCTCCGAATGTTGATGATTCACTTATGGGAATGTAAAAAAACTCAAAGCAGAACTACATCTAGCTGAAGCTGAACACCTAGGAATGCAACAGTGGTATATTGATGTGCTATCTCCTCTTGTTTGGAAGGTAAACTTCCTCCTTTTGGATGTCACTGTGTAGAAACACAACTACACAAACAGGCACAATGAAACAAAACTGTGAAAATCACGTTTCAAAAGTGTGATGGTTCACTTCTCCACTGTTTTGACTGTCCTTAAGCGATAACAGGAAATACTTCATCGGTCTTATTTTCAACTGGAAATACGTCACGTCTGCATATAGCCCATGGAAAGTAGCTCATGGCTAAACATAGCACATTTACACAAAGTATTGTACTAGTGTTCATTAATGTGCAGTGTCCTCTCCAAATAAACAAATACATAAATAATGAATAAATAAATGTTCTAGCAACCTTATGAGAAAATGTGGCTTGAACAGGTATTTTTCCCTCCCTCTCCACTCAGACAGCTAAAATCCAAATTAAAGCCCATCACCTTCTCTCTCACACATGCTATGCTGCAGAGTGATGGAGCAGATTGCAGCTCGCCTGGGTGCTGGAGGGAAGCTTTGTGAGAGATTGATGAGGAACCTGGTGGTGATTGTGTTCAGTGTGTTCCCCGGCTAATACGGAGCATGTTGCAGCAGTCAGAGATCCAGGCGGCCTGCTGTGCTCGGTGCAGAGCTGTCAGATATGCCTTGAGCCTCTGATGGGCTGCAGTAGCAGGAGAGAGACCTGGTGAAAATGAAATCACTGCGTCTGTTTAGAGGAGTGCTGATCATAGGCTGGAAGCAGATCAGGCACACGTGCTTGATTTGATTTTCTTTGCAAAACTCCACCACATGAAATAAAAACAGATGAAAGACTAAAACATTAAATAGTAGCAGGGACAAAAAAAAAAAAAAAAAGGTTCTGGCTAGATTAAATGCTGCTAGATATGATAATTTATTTCATCAAATAAAATGTCATTTAAACCGTCCTTGGGCATTGGTTAAGTTAGTTATTGATCATTTTATTCCAACCACAGCCGAAGTCCATTCCTGTTCACCAGACATGGGCAACTTCTATCAGGGCAGGGGTCACAAAAATGTCATTGTCTGACCCAAGGGTCTCATGATCAACATTTATGTTAGCAAAATAAAGACCAACCTGAGCATTAATACAAGAAAGGGTTTTCTTGGTCTTTTTTGAGCTTTTAGACATTTTGTGCATTTTTAAATTAATTTTGTCTATTTTCTTATCAATATGGCACATTTTTGTTGCCTTTTTGCGTGTTTTTAGAGTCAATATGTGTGTGTTTTGTTATATTTCTTGTTCTCATTTTGTATATTTTTTGATCATTTCGGGCATTTTCATTGACATTTTGTGTGTCTTTGAAGTCCTTTTGTATATGTTGTTGTTTTTTTAATAATTTTATGTTGAAGAGTTCGTTTAGTGTCTTTGTTATCATTTCTGGAGTTTTGTGTGGTATGTTGGGCCGCATGTGGCCCTCGGCCCTAAATCACACGTGGGTCAATCCTGTCATACGACCAAATGTGCATTGAAATTTGCAACCGTTTTCACGCAAGATTCATAAATGAGGGCCCATGTGTCCCGCCCTACAATCTATACGCATGTCATCAGCATTAACAAGGCGGCCTTTAATGGTCTGTGTTTATTACTGTAAAGCCTGGGAACTCTTCCAGTTTAGCTGTAATCTCTGATGATTCATGAATTACTTGAAATCATGCCTTGTGCTTCCACTTCAGTAGCATGAACGTTGTTTACATTTTCATTTCCACTTTCACTATAAAGGTTATTTACTTTCCCCAAAGAAACAGAATCAGAAATGCTTTATTGGCCAAGTACAGTTTTTTAAAACAGTACAAGGAATTTGACAAAGTAGTCGGTGCGCAAAACAAGCAAAAAAACAAAGAAACAAGCCAGCAGCGATAATAATAATAATAATGATGATGATAAATATAAAGGATGAGAGATAAATAAAGGATAGATAGAGAATAAGGATAAATATAAATATAAATATAAATATAAATATAAATATAAATATAAATATAAATATAAATATAAATATAAATACAGTGCAGCAGGTAAAGTTTTCATGGAAGTGGTGATCGGGTTGGGGGGTGGGGGGTCAGTGGGTGACTGGGGCTGTGTTCATGTGGATGGTGGCAGTAGGAAAGAAGCTGTTTTTGTGTCTGGAGGTTCTGGTCCTGATGGACAGACAGAAGTAATGTCACGGTTATAGAAGAATAAGTTTTCTTATCCTGAAGCCATCTGCCAAACTTTATCTAGAGGTCATATATGTTGATGCCTTTAGTATCAGGTAGGCTAACCAGGTAGAACACATGCAGAAACCTGGAATCCTGGTCTGCAGGCAGATGCTTTAGGCAGCCTGTTGTTGATGTGAATCAGTAATGTGATGTGTGAAGTAATCTTCAGGGAAGGTGCCTGTGGCTCCGTGTGTGGTTAAGCGGCTTACTGGTTCTGTAATTAGAGCTGTGCAGTAAAAACACAGAACTGGTAGTGAGAATGTAACCAGGGTGAGGCAGGTTGAAGGTTTGAATTCCAACTCATGGGTGCTAAAATAGAAACAATCCCGCTGTTTGAGACTGTGATAGATAGACATTGATCATTGACACTATTTCTATCATTATTATAGGGAAAATATATTCAGTAAATGAAACGTACTTGTTTTGGAATATCGCATATGAATCTGACAATATGTCTCTATGAATCTGGATTAATGCTCACATGTCAATATGAGCCCAAATGTAACACAATGGTATATATTTGAATGGTGTTGGTGCTGCTGAGTTTATTCAAAGGTAAAGAGAGCCCCCTGATGGAGGTACAGAACATTGGCTTTGGATACAGAACAAGAACAGAGTCAGTGTGTTGTGTTTGAATTTGCATATTTCCTGGTGTAAAGAAATTGAATTTAGACCTAGAGCACCACTTCTTCCTCTTCTGGTTCTGTTCTAATTTATTATCTCAATTCTGATCATTGTTACATTTCTAGTATTCTAACAAATGGCAATTTCCCATGAGTTGTACAAGACAGAATACATTTTTAAACATCTTTTTGATTAGGATATTACAGATAGTGTTTTTAAACTATTTAAGGTCATCAAAGTTTAGTTAAACATGAAAAGTGTTAACTAGTCTAGTTCTGATATTTCCAAATTCTGTTGATTCATGGAAGGAACAATTAGAGATGGATGCCTTGTTGTGGCTACTTTAGCCCTGAAAAGAAATAATATTTTTTCATGATCACCATAACAACAATATTAATCTTTATTAGAGTTTAATCCTAAAACAAGAGCATCTAAGAACAAACGCTGAACTAGCTCCGCCCAGGAAACCACTCAACACATTTTTTTCCCACTATGCCATCATGATAGTCACATTTCCTTTTAAAACCTATTCCCTTGATGAACCCTTTCAACTCGTAGCTCTTTTCTCTGTTATTGGTTAGCAAAAGTGGTTTGCTGAAAAAAACACATTGTATGTCAAATCAGAAACTATTGTCAGTGTGAGTATTTTTGACTTGAGCCTAAATGGCATGTATAGTAAAGATAGTATTTATTTTGTATTATTATCAATATTGGACGAGAGGGTAACCTGTCTTTCGGGTGGGGGGTGGGGGGGGGGGGGGGGGGGGGTTGTACCTATGTCTTGCTGTCAACTGATCACCACCTGGTGGAGAGTTGGCTCCGACGGTAGAAGAGGATGCTGGTCAGACCTGGCAGACCCAAACATCTTGCGAGGGTCTGTTGGGAACATCTGGCAGAGTGACCCACCAGAAGAAGCTTCAACTCCCACCTCTGGGAGAGCTTCTACCAAGGTAGTTGGAACTCTCCTATCTCTGGGATTGAAGTTGCCATGGTGATTTAAAAGCTAGATGAGATCCGCCACACACCGATACCCAACCCTTGGGGGGCTGGATGGTGGGGCTGGGGGTGGAGGGGGCCGCCACCTGTGTTACTATGTAGTGGCGTGGGGGCGGCCCTCCCACCTCTAGTTGCCCTACTAATCCCTCCAATTTTAATCGCATCTCAACATGCCACCCCCCGGAGGGTGTATCATCATTTACACCCTCCGGCCTATTACACCACATACACATAAATCCACAGAGGCTGGAGGGGGAGCACCGCTCCCCTCCATCCCCCTTCTTTTAATTACACCCCATACATTCACCAAACACACACATTCACACACGGGATCGGGAAGTGCCTCTCCATTGGGGAATGGAGAGGCACCATAACAGGGTGGTGGGTTGGTACACATATTTGGGCCTCTCCGGTGGGGGCCTGGCCCCTCTGTTGGTGGCTGGGCCACTGCATAGAGTAAAAGTACATCAAGATGGTGCGGTCGGGCGTGGCGGTGGGTCTCGGGGGGGCTTTGCCGGGGTCTCTCCTTGCGGGGTCTTTCCGGGCTGTGTCGGCCGGGTGGGGCGCGGGGGTGCCTCTCCCCCTTGGGTGTGGCTTGGTGCTTGCTTTCTCTCCTGGTGGCCTTGGGGGCGGGCCCCGCGGTGTGCGGGCCCGGGGTGGCCTGCCTCGCCGGTTTGGGGGGTGGGTGTGCTGGGGGGGTGCTGGTGCTCACCGGGGTTGGGGCAGGGTTGTTTGGCGCCTCCGGATGATGCTGTTTACTGGGGGGCGGCGTTAGCTGTTCCGGTGGTTGAGGTTGCTTTCGGCCGCCTGGTGGGTATGTCCTGCCATCTGCGGACTGGTGGGTGGGTCCGGGGCATCTTTGGCTGGGGGCTGCTGTCCCGCGCTGGATGTGTGCCGTTGGGGTGCCTCCGTCCCCGCGGTGGGGGTCGCCGGTTGCTCGCGGGCCGGCGGGGGGCGCTGCCCCGTGGTTTGCGCTGTCCGGGGGGCGGCGGGCCCTGGGCTGCTGGCCTTGTGCCGTCTGGGGCTGTGCGGTCCTGCTGGGCTGTGGCCGGGACCTGGGCTGGGGTGGGGGGCGCGTCCCGGGGGGCTTGGCCCGGGGGCTTGCCCTTGGGGGGTCCTGGTCCCTGGGGTTGCTCCAGGGGCCCGGGGTGCTTGACCGGCTGGCCGGGCCGGTCCTGGCGGGGGTCTTCTGGGGTGGGTGGCGCGTGCCACGCCCTTGCATACCTTCTGGTGCGGCCCCTGCTTGGGCAATCCCCCGTGAGGCAGGGTGTCGGGGCCAGATTAGGGGGCCACATCCCGGCGGGGCGGTCTGGCTTGGCCTCTGGAGGGGGCCCTGGCTTTAAAGAACTGAAGCTCGTGGCGCGGGCGGCATCAGCATCTGGGGCGCCCGGGGGGGCTAGGTTGGGGTACCTGGGGACCGGCGGGGGGGCCCCCTGGTGCCTTATGCGGCTTGGGGTGTGGTCGTTCGCCCTGGGCGGGCTGCTCCTGGTGCTGCATCCATTCCGGGTCCTCCTGGCCTGGGGTCGGGTCCCTGCTGGCTCTGGGCTCACCGGCGGGTGCCCGCCGGCTGCCCGTTCGGCGTGGCTCTGGTCGTCTGCTGGGCGTGGGCTTTGGCTCCTCCGCTGGGGTCTCGGGTGGGGGGCTCTCTGGGCCCTCCCCTCGGGGGGCTGGGCGCGGGGGTGTGGGTGGTGGGGGGGGGGTGGGGGGCTGGGGGGGCCGGGGGGGTGGGGGTTGGAGTCGGTGGCGTGGTGCGCTGGGTCCTTGGCTCCTTGGGGGCTTTTCGGGTGTGTATGGGGGGGGCAATGGCAGCCTCTCGGCTTGGGACCTTGGGGGCGTTCGGGGGGCTGCTTGGCCGTGGGGTGGTCGCCGGGGGCCCCTAGATCTCTCGCTCTTTCTGCTGGCCCGACTGCTTCTTCGGGCCCGGGGGCGGCTCATGGGTTTTGCAGTAGCGGCTCTTGGAATCACATTTGTCATGGACGCACTGGCCTCGGGCTGTGGGATAACACTCATACTGGGCTCAACCATAGACACGTTGTTCCCAAATACCTGTTTTATGTAACTTCCACTCACTTCCTCCTCTGCTCACAGCCACCACCATTATTCCTAAGCCGCACACTGGTCACCAGACTGGCTTGATAACACAACAATAAGCACAATATACACAACCACAATTTCACATCACATCACTTGGAAAAAAAAAAAAAAAAAAAAAGATGAGATCCGCCAAGAGTTCCTCAAGGCCCTGGATGTTGCAGTGCTGTCATTGTTAACACAAATGTGCAACATCACGTTGACATCTTGGGCAGTGCCCCTGGAATGGCAGACTGGGGTGGTGGTTCCACTTTTAAAGAAGGGGGATCAGAGGCATATATATATATATATATATATATATCCCCAAGATGAAAACCATTTACGTAAAAAGGCAGCTCTCTACGCTGCCTTTGGACGTAACTGCGCTAAATGCTATACGTACGTTCAAAGTGCATTAGTGAATTGATATCACGTGACCGCTGCTGCTACATTCTCTATCTAGTGAGCGGGATAACACTACAGTCAGGATGACAGCACTAGAAATTAACATCAACAAAACTTTCTTTTGAGGAAAAGCAACAGCTTTTAAAAGATGGCAGACCATCGGTCTGCAACCTGAGGCTCTGGAGCCTCATGTGGCTCTTTGACTCTTTTGCAATGGCTCCCTAGTCCCTGTAGTTTAAAATCAAATATTAAAATTATGAATTGTTATTTCTTACAGAGGGTATAGACAATTAATTACATTAACTTCAAATAAAATAATGATAAAACCATTTGTTAACCTTAAAATAAATCACATTGTGCAATAACTGCCATCTTCCTACTTTACCTCCTATCACCTTTCCTTGCACCTGTGGCTAACTACACGTTTTAAATCCCTGGTAAGATAATTACACTAACAAAAACACTATTCTGGAAGAAAATAGAGATTTAATTTGTGTGGGGAAAGATTTGTTTAACTGCCAACATGACGGCTTAATATGTTGCAAGGAATGAGCAATTAGCATGTGTTGATCGACATGATCATGTGTTATTAAATTCAAGTTATTTTTGTAGCCCTTCAAATACATTAACTTAAAATTATTTTGTATACATAGCATTATTCAATATAATGTTAACTGTATATAATTATACGCACACTATTGTCTTCATTGAAAATAGTTTTTTTCCAGCTCCGGAAGGACTTTAATCCAGGTGAGAGTAGACAAAATGGCTCCTTTAAGAGTAAAGGTTGCAGACCACTGTGGTAGACCAACACCTGAGCAACCAGACCTTCAGCAAAGGTAAAGTCAGAAAATTGTTCGTACGTTCCACAGTGAATGGTAGGATTGACTTTGTGGATGCTACACACTGAACCGTGTTCTGAGTTGTTGTTGTCATTTTTCTGTGTTTCCAACACAAACAACAGATGTGCTGCCATGTCATGAGATGTATGTTGTTGGGAGAGTATTGAGGCTATATCAAATCTATCACAAAAACAGCCTTCTACCACCTAAAGAACATCTCCAGAGTGAAAGGTTTAATGGCTCAGAAAGATCAGGAGAAACTGGTCCATGCTTTTATCTCCAGCAGACTGGACTATTATAATGGTCTTCTGACAGGAATCCCCCAAAAGAGCATCAAACAGCTACAGCTGGTTCAGAACGCTGCAGCTCGGGTCTTAACCAGAACAAAGAGGTCAGAGCACATTAGTCCAGTTTTAAAGTCTTTACACTGGCTCCCAGTCAGCCTCAGAATAGACTTTAAAGTTCTGCTACTGGTGTATACATCTGTGAATGGGTTTGGTCCAGAATACATCAGTGACATGTTAGTCAGGTATGAACCCAGCAGGTCTCTCAGATCTATGGACACAGGTCAGATAGTGGAGCCCAGAGCTCACAGTAAACATGGTGATGCTGCTTTTAGTTGTTATGCTGCAAAGAAGTGGAACAAACTGCCAGCAGAGCTGAAGTCAGCATCACATGTGAACATTTTTAAATCAAAGTTAAAGGCACTTTTTTCTCTACTGCGTATGATTGAGAGAGAGATTTTTGATCATGTTGATGATGTAATGTGTTTGTTGATGATTTTAATTGATTTTACTGATGATTTTAAATGTTCTTATTGATTTTAAACAATTGAATGTTTTATCATGTAAAGCACATTGAGTTGCCTTGTGTATGAAATGCACTATACAAATAAATTTGCCTTGCCTTGCCTATATTAAAAAATAATTGTTTAATTTTCTTTAATGGTGATTAAGATGTTGATTCTGTTTGATTAACACATGCCAGCAGAAACATATTAAATTGTCATTGGTGTTGACATTGGTGGTCTCGATTTGCAACGCCCTGCCTACCCAACCCTAGTGCTCACGGCACGTCACTGGTTAATAATAAAGGTTAATTATTACCTGAGGAGTTGGCATTAATGCTTCTCTAGCGACAAGTAACAACCAAGCTGACTTATTGAACCCTATTTTAATTAACCTGGTTTGACAGTTGGAGGATTAAGTTATTGTAATGTTGACTCGAAATAATAATTAGTGTAAGAAAGGATATCACACAGAGGAAGATGAGGCTTTGTTGCATGAGAGACCTTTTACCTATTCAGGGGAATGGATTTGAGATTGAATGTAATCAGATGACTGTCTTGTCTTATATTCAGCACCAAGCTTGAGTGTTGAGCATTGATTTTCTTCATCTACCTCTGCAAAACCGTCAATAGCTGCTCCTTCAACGTCTCTGACAGAATCTTACAACACAAGGTGCTGTCATTGCACCAAAGTTCCCCTCTATCTACCCAATGATCTCTTTTCTGATACTAACATCACTGGCTCTCTTTAGGCACATGTCCACTATGTGGTATATACTTTTTCTCACTCAACTTGTTACACCTGAATACATCTCCCCTGATGAGAGAGTAAAGGTGTTTGTGTAGCTTTTAGTGGAAAATGCACTGTTGTTGAATGCTGCAAAACAAACAATGGTAGAGTAGAGTAGAGTATTATTTATTAATCCCGCAGTGGGGAAATGTACTGATAAACTGGCAAATAGATCCCTCCTCATAGACAAGAAACATTTGGCCATGGTGTCTCTCGAGCCCTGACTGACCTTGAATGTAGCTGTCTCGTTTGACATGGTTCCTGTAGTTTTGGAATTTCAGTGGTTTGGCCTTCGAACTAAGATTTGGACTGTTGATGCTTTTTGACCAAGTCTTAATACTTTCCTGAATTATCAATCTACCAAGTTAGAAAACGGCCAAACAGACTCAATTATCAGTGCTCCACAGTCACAAGGAAAGCCAACCTCACCCCCTGCACAAGTCCTTCCACAGAGGATGAAAGTAACGGACTACAAGTACTCACATTACTGTAATACAGTTCCTTTTATGGGTACTTTCTAACTCAGTGATTTTACTTATACTTCATTTCAGTTTAAATGAAGTAAAGTCATTTCTTATATTTCCACACCCAACCGTTACTAAGTAAATTATTACTATTTGTTTTTAAATGACAAACGGACATTGTTAAACTACAAAAAATGAAATGATCAGACAACAATTAAAGGCATCACATCCTAGCCAACCAATCAGATTAACCGTAATGCACAGAGCCAAAAAAGCATTGAATGTCGGTTATTTTCTACATTTTAGAGTTCATAAATTTAGCTATCATTTTTTAAATTTAATTAATTGGTGTGACTTAATTTTCAAATAAATTGTACATTTTGACTATTCTTTTATTTTACAGATGTTATTGTGGAAAATAAATTAAGTTCCAGTTTAAATTTATACACTAGATGTTTGCTGTATGCAGCCGTGGCAAGATTTATGACCAAAAATAAACGTGGGGGGTGAAAGTAACCAGTAACTTTTACTTTGAGTACTATTGAGTTACTTTTCACTTGTATTTGAGTATTTTATGTATGGATTACTTGTACTTGTACTTGAGTGCAATCTCAATCAAGTAACAGTACTTCTACTTAAGTAGAATATATCAAAACTCTCGGTCCCTCCTTCAGGTCCCCCTGGCCAATTAAAGCATTTACCACAGATCGTAAATAATCTCCAGCATTTGCACTTTACCACGCTGCGTATTTTAGAATTTATGTTTTAATATTCTTCACTTTTGCTGTGTTGTATGAACAACTATAAACATGTTTTCTGTCACCGTAGATAATACTGATTGCCTAATGTTGTGTTTCAATCATTTAGTAATTTGTTCTTGTTCATCCTCAATGGTTCAAGTGGAAGGAACAACACTTTTGGGACCATAACAAACTGTTTTCCCCCAAAATAATAATAGACTTAACGCAGCAATTCCCTGTGCATTCAGTTTTCATAAAAGCTTGTAATGTAATCATTTCAACCAACTTTAACAAGCTGGGTCCATATTTGATAGCACAAATTTTAAAGCATCATTTACACACACTGTTGCTGCAATAGGAAACATTGATCTTTATGATTCAGACCTATCCTGGTTTTACAAGTTTGTAAAAATCTCTGACCATAAAATGTCTGCAGGCTCAACTGACCAACTGCATAAAGCAAAGCCCATAACTCACATTATTTCTCTGCGCTTTCTATCAAATATGATACCACTACTTGGGAATAAAGTCATTTCCATCCCTTAGTTAAATCAAGAGACACATTGTAGATGTACAAATACTGTTCATTACCAACACTTGAATTTTAGATTGTTGTGGAAAAGTCTATAATTTGACCACAAGATGTCAGAGTCTGCACTGGTGCAGGACAGTAAATCCTTTTGATCCCATCAGCTGGGATTTACCGTACTGTCTGTGGACTTTGAGCACACGACAGACACACTGCACGCAAGCTATGATATGTAGGCACACACACTCACATCACCCCATACACAGAGATCATGTTCAAATATTTTGCCTTACAGATAACATATATTTACTCTAAATTCCAATTTCTAACTCCTTGTTTTGGATTCCTTGACCTGGGAGCAGCTATCGTAAATATTCTATGTGTTGTCCACAACAGTTTGTCCAACAAATCTTCAAAAAACCTTTCTACAAACAATATACATACGTTGATGTTCTTGACCAATCTCTATAAAAAGGGCGGAACTATGCAAAGCACCCTGAAACATGGAGGTGCACAAAAACATGGATGGATTAATTTACTGTCATTTTGTCCAAGACTAAACTTACTTACTTGAACTAACTTAACAAACAAAATAGGCCCTTGAAAAAGAGTGCACTAGTAACGAGAGGGCCAACGCTGCGGGTTTTGCAAGGCCCTTAACTCTAACCCTAACTCCTCCAAATGGCAGCCCACTGCTACCCCTACAATGATTAATAAATCATACTTTATTAATATCATTATTATATCATTATTATTATTAAGTTAACTGTCGGTGTTACAACTCTCAGTGAAGTTTTTAAATATACCGTATTTCCTGTCTGTACATTTTTTGATATATTTGCAACATGCCCCACCCCTGTTTCATATGTTACCTACAGGTGCCATGACAATCAGTGTTTATTGTGATTTTTTTTACTTCAACTGTCATCGGCTGTGATGTTATAGATAATTATCGTACATCCGTGCATGCAATCCTTCATGCATGCCAAAGGGCCGGTTGGAAGAATTAAGCTGAGCCTGCTTGTCCAACCAGATGATGGGGAGGTGACGTCACGGCCTTCTACCGAGCCGCTTTCACTGAAGCCCCGCAAATACAAGCCCTACAGCTTCTCCTGTTTCTATGAGCAGCTACACAGAAGATACAAAGTTGTACACAAGTGAAACATCCACAACAAACATGTTGTGTTTTTTATTTCTAATATTCAGGCCAGTAGTTTTCAAAAATAATGTCTGAGCATGATATTTTTTACAAGAATTAGGTTTGTTTAGGAAACAACAAAAAAGTGTTGTAAAAGGTAGATTTTAAATATCGTAGGATTAAGGAAACGATTAAAATGTTACCACTGTTTAATAATTCCTGCTGTTAACTAGCAAATTATAAATGTGTTTCAGACACAGTTAATCAATAGTGTTCCGGAACGTAGAGAAAGATCATCATTTTTGAAATATTTAGAAAAGTATGACTTTTGCAACAGTTAATAAATACAAAAAGCATTTGAATGGGATTTGTCTAAGGCTCTGAATCTGTTTCTTGAAAACCAATAATTCTTAACAGTTCAGCATCGTCATACAGTATATCTATTAGAGTTGGGCACCAAGAACCAGTTCCAAAAAGGAACCGGTTCCGGAACCGTTTGAATTTCGATTATTGTTTTCGATTCCTAAATGCCCGCACTAGTTTGTTTCCGCGGCTTGCTCTGTTTGTTTACTAGTGATATGTATAAGGTGCGTTCAGAACGCGACTGTAGCGACTGCAGTGTGTGTGTGTGTGTCTGGCTACGTTTTCAGTTTGGACCAAAGAGCGGAAGGGAGATAGGAGCTACCGGTAAAAAGCCCAGTGAAACTCCCACATTCACCAGGAATAAATATGAGCTCCCTAGTAAATATAGTAGCTCTAACAACTGGTAAAATGATAAACTTGGTGATATTACATGCAGTACGGGGATGCATTTACTCTGCATCTGGGTCCTACTGCCAGCTGTCCAATGAAGCCTGTTCCATTTACCGTGTTTACTGAGGTCCGTGTGTGTTTAATAAGTCTGTGTGAAAGTTTGCATGTTTATGCTTCCGTCCATCCACTCTTTTCATTATATCCATCTCTTTTGAGGCTCTTATTAAATAGTCTCGGCTGGAGTTTGGGCCACCGCCATCTTGGATTATGTCGTCACCAGCGCGTCATCACCGTAAATCGCACAAGCGCAAAATGACCCAAATTAACTGTAAAAAGGTCTAATATTAGACTATTTTCTTTTTAAAGTGGTGTAATTTTTGTGGCTTTAGAGTCCAATTACATTTATGTATTTAATATCTTCCCTATAATATAAACAGGTTCAAAATACAACTATTTTGTATAGTTTCTGTTTCCACTGTATCCAGAATAATAATAATCTTTTTCAACAAGAGTTGTTGATTGATTTGTCACATGACCAGGGTTTGAGTTTGTTTTATGTAGTTTCACATCTACCAGTAGCTCTATGTTTTTTTAGACTGATGCCAACTTGTTAGTAGTTTTGTTTCAACAAGTTTCAGTTTTATAGTTATAGTTGGGGACCTTTGTAATTGAATATTACAGCAACCAAATTAAATCAACTAAGTGAATTAATAAAAATGGTCTGTGTAAAGGCATTTTCAAATGAAAAAATTATCCTGTGAAATCTGTGACCTGTTGACCTGCACAACTCAATGAATGGGAATCGAGAATAATTTAGAGCACATAATTTCACAACCTTTCTTTTCAAAGTAAGAGGAAGTTACAGATGTAGAGGCATGACTTTGTCACTTTATTACCTGGGTTTTTTTATTTAAATATACTGAGAAAAGTAAGGGCTGGTTAACTTTATAGAGTAACTCAACTCCTTGAGCAGTTTAGACACGCCCAGTTTAACGATTTATGCTATGCTATGCTATGCTATGCTATGCTATGCTATGCTATGCTATGCTATGCTATGCTATGCTATGCTATGCTATGCAACTCATTACTCACTATGCCTCTCTATTCACAATTCTCTCAACAGAACCTACTTGCTACAGAGTCCACAGGTGCTAGTTTTTATGAAAGGGGGCGGGGCCAACAGTGGTGGTTTGTGATGAAAGCTGCTTCCAAATCATGATCGGCCTCCATCGTAGCCAATAATCAAATGTAATAGTAACACTGACAAATTAGATTTTTAGCAAAAAACCTGGTTTTGGGGGGTTCAGTTATTCTTTAAACATTCATTTGGCTAAAGCCATGGTTGTACTTGATTGCTTTTCAAGTAAGAAAATATTCAGGCAGTTATTTGAATCAGAATCAGAAATGTTTTTAATGGCCATGTACAGTTTTAAGGACAGTACAAGGAATTTGTCTTGGTAGTTGGTGCACAAAACAAACAACAAAAAAAAAAAAAAATGAAAAAAATAAAAATAAAAAAATAAAAAAAAAAAGAACAACCCAGCAACAATAATAATAATAATGATAAATAAATGATAAAAGCAGTGTTCCATTATGAATTGAAAAGCCAAATTTGAAATTGTATCATAATATGGGTAATCTCTGATCTGTATTGATTTTCACTGATCTGATCTGTGATGGATGGTGACCCACCATAAAAACCCTGATTAGACCAACCTTACTTACAATGCATTACTGTGTTTTAACCTCATCAACATGGCAATAAGGGGGGGCAAGGATTACCACCCCCAGATTCCTAGCATGAATCTAGTCCTGATGTTCACTAACCTGGAACGCAGTTAATGTGGGACAGAAGGCGTGAGCTACACAACCCCACCCCTTTGGAGGTGTGAACCGCACAGGCCAAGGCCACAGCCAGGACAAAGATCTGCAAAGGTCAAAGACTTTAGGAGGGCAAGTGAAGATTGAATGAGTTGAAAAAGTTACGTTAACTCTTTCTGATTTTGTATTGCTAGATGATCGGAGCACAGGGCTGAGTTTTATAAACGCGATAGCATAAAGACAGGGCGTTAGGTGCCATTGGAGGACGTCCCTTCGTGGACGTGCAGAGACAGTTGCAGGCGGGGCTTGGAGGAGGGGTAAATTGAGACTGGTGAAGACGGAGAGTATGTGTGCTAAATTTAGCCAATGGCTCTGCTGGGGCGGAGCTAATCCTCTTTACACTCGCATTATCTGGCCTTCGGATTAGAGAGCTTTGCCTCTATGCAAGACATCTACTCTCTATAATGATGTCCCATGGCAGGCTGTACCATGTCATCTGGTGGGGGTTGGAGAGTCAGCAATGAGAGTGCTGTAATGAATTACAATACAACAGTGAATGACTGTTGACAAGGTCAATAATGTAAATTGCTGCCCAATTTGTGGCAGAAATAGCTTTTTTAAATTTAATTATTTTAAAGCGATGTAATCAAGCGACTTCATCTGACTGTATTTATAGTAACTGTTACAATGTTGAAAAATGCCTTTTTCCACCACTGGACAAATACATCAGTGCTCAAATTGTCTCACATCAATGCCAAATGTGTTACAAATGCTTCCTACCGGGCTTTTATAGAAAACAATCATATAATAGTGGCTAACTCTGAGCCAGCAGGCGGGAACGGGTGGTGAAGGCTTCCTAAGGCCTCAACAATAGGTTTTTATATATTAAAGAATGTCCAAATATATCTGACACTAATCCACAGTACCAGCCAACCATTAATGTATAAAAGTGCAAATAAAGCTATAAATACCCATAATACCCCCTGTGCTTATCTCAACTCAAAAAGCATCTTCAGTTTTAAAAGTACAGCAATAAGTTTTGCTAATATTGTTATCATTGGTGTGGTAGAAAGCACCCATGCTCTGCAATGTCTCATTCATCAACACTTTGGCATACAGTGATCCCAACAAGGCATCCATCTGGTCATGGAACAAAAAAGTCAGACTGTGATGTGAGAATCACTTGAATGAAGATTGAATTTGGATCAGGCACACGTAGAGTTTTGGTCTTCACTTTAAAAGACCTCCAGATGATTAGAAAGAAACAAATTCCAGCATCTTTGGGTTGAAAAGCGTAAGACAATCACAGACAATGTTGAGGTCTGATGGTAAAATGTGGATCTTCTGTAACACACAGTCACCCCAGTGGTATCTGTCATTGTGTCCTTGGGCAAGGCACAATAGGCTACAATAGTAGCTTATCAAGTGTGGAGTGAAAGAATAATGCCTTGTAAAGCTCTTAAAGTGGCCAAAATAAGGGCTATAAATCCAATGAATTATTATTCTTATTAACCTAAGCCTAACCCTAACCCAACTACCGTAGATCCCTCCACCTAACCCAAAAAAGGCCAACGTAGCTCCAAAGGTGTTATAATTTAGTGAAAGGTGTCAGAATTTAGGGAACAACACTTAATGACAGACAGATAATGAGCTTAGAAGAGAGATTGGCAGACAAACTACGAAAGTACCAATACCTTTAAAACATGTCCCAGGAGTACAAGGACTACAGAGAAACGCTAAGAATCATGGGACATGTTGGATTTGAATGGAAACTACTACGCAGCGGTGTGTCTAAGAATGGAATCTCTGAGGAGAGCAGAGAGTCCACGCAGAGACCGTTGGGCACGGGGTCCGCGCCTTAACCCAACTGCTCCCAGGGCGTCTGCAATTGCCAGTCCACTGCCACCCCTCGGGGAAAATGGGTAAAAATGGAGCGAAAAATTTCCCTATGGTGATTAATAAATACATTATACATTGATGACAGCGTAATGTCAGCTTTATGTCTAAAACTTTAAGTAAAGTATTAAAGGATCTTCTAATGCATCTTTCAGGCCTTATTGAAACAGAACTAGTATCATTAGTAGAAACAGTTGGTGTCTGTGTTTGTTGCTGCTTTTTAAACTGACTGGATCCTACCAACAGGTCCCATTAGTGGGGGTGAGTGGGGGGTAAGGGGGGTTATTTCCGGGGAGTTTCCTGTGGGGATGAGACTTGCTGTGTGATTGTGTGTGTGTATGTGTGCGTGTGTGTGTGTGTTTGTGCCTGTTTGCTGCAGGGTGGGGGGGTCGTGAGCTTGGATCTTAATCCCCCAGGTTTGGCTGCAGGACAGCCTTAGGATAAACTGACATGTACGCTGTGGACATTTGAAAATTCTACTTGGACTCTAGACTTTTTTTGTTTTAGAAAACTCTTTCAGTTGACTTCGTTAGTTATTTTGTAGTAATTTTACTCGGCCAGAAATGCCAGCTGTGGTAAGATATTTTCTTTGTTTTTTTTTAAGTTTAACGTCTGGGTTTGTCTGCTTGGTTGGTAGAATCACTCAGATGGAATTTATATACACCGTGGTTGACTTTGTCTATGTAGTCAAACTATCAAAACTATAGGCTATGATCGATGTTAGAATAGAATTCTACTGAATATGTTTGAAATGAAAGATTTATTAAATAAACTATATCATCCTGCTTCTGTTCCAAAAATGTAACAAAATGTTAATAGATTGTTTGAATTCTACGTTTTTGTATAAATAACCTACTTCCTTGAATGTTTTCTGCTAAAAACGCTTGTTGCTAATACGTGCACGTGAGAGGGCAGACAGCTTGTTCTCAGAAGTTACACAGGATTGTCCTTTGACCTCTAGAAGTCAATGAAGAGTGTTTGAAATAAACTCACTACCATGGCCATGTGGTAGATCTCATACAAAAACAATAAATAAACAACCCTTTTATCCAGCAAATGTATCAGCATTATTGATATTTTGGCATTTCATTTGTAGAACAATTTTTATCAACAACAATATTGATTTCCTTTTATTCTATTTAGCTCACTCCAATACTATGATGGTTCTATGCTTGATTATATTAAAAATCCATAAATGTTTCTATTCTTAAAAAGATATTCAGACCCACAACAACTCATATTAAGTACAGGGTAAAAACAAAAAAAAGTGGGAAGCTTAAGATAAAACAGTTGGTTAGCTGTTCCACAAATTGAACTATTATTATCATTATTATTGTTATTATTAATAATGACAGCTGGAGATAGCAGACCACCGCGACCCTGAAAAATGGAGAAAGTGGGGCAGAAAATGAATGGATTATTATTATTATTTATTTAATTTTTGCTATTAATAAAGTAAGTCTTCCTCCTCAAAAAATAATCACAGATATTTTAAAGTTATTAAGAAAGCTGTAAATCTATTTTCGTCTTTCAAAAAGAGCGCCAAGACGCCAAATCTATATGAATGAGCTGCTTGTTCACAATTAGCTACAAGTGTCTAGTGATAAACTTTCAACTCCCTGATAATTGAGTTTATTAATGATTCTAAAATAAGAAAAAGTCTGATTAATTAGGTACCACTCATTAAAAAAAAGTCAAACATGGGAAATTCTAATGAACGCACCACTGTAGGTAAGAATATAGAAAAAACCTCCTAAGACAGGAAAATGAAAGTCCTCTAAAAAGCAACTTTTTTTTTGCAGGTTTGGGCTTTTATTGTGAAAAGCTCAGCTAATAAAGTCTATTTCTTTCATTCTACTGATCTATTAACAAACGGTAAATTGCACACATTTGCGCACACTTCTCTTTTTTGGTGAAAATGAGAGAAGCTATAGCTTATTTTTCTCTCAATAAGATTAGAAACTACTCACTATCCCCTTTGAGAACAGTGAAGTCTGAAAAACATGAAGGATCATCAGTAACCATGATTTAGTAATCCTATGTAACCAAGCTGTTTAAAACTAAATAAATAAATTAAATAATTTGACTGCAGCAGTGTTCTATAACTCAGAAAGAAACCACTTCTTTCATTAAGCTGAGCACATTTATTGAAATGTATTAGCTGAATGTAATAAAGTTTTTGTTTGGTGATCATTTTTTTCAAAGAGTACTCAGTCAGAGGAACTGAGTAGCTCTTGATGGCTGAGTTGGTTTAATTCAGTGTCAAACTCACTTTGAATGAGGTGTAATTTGCAACCCAGTTTAATCTCTGGTGGGCCAAACCAGAAAAATACAGATTAATTGAGGAAAAACAGTGAAATCAGATCAATATTGTGCCCTAATTCACTCTTCACTGTGTAAACAATGAATATGATTCACTTATTGGAACTTTCTTAAGAATAATGCAAAAATATTCATGTCTAAACAAAAAAAATAATTGAAAATTGTTCTTTGTAAGGATTTTCTTTTTTTTTTTTTTTTTTACCTCGTCAGCACATGCTGTTGAAGGTTAGCGCTATATGTAGTGCTATCTTTTTGCGACAGCAGTTCATGTTTTGTTATTGCAATTAAATAAATGAATTTATTTTATTCTATAATCATGACCATCACCAGACCTCCCTAAGGAAGGGGAAGAAACACTTAATTAAAGGGAGAAGATAAAAAGAGAGGGCAGTGACACACCTAGGTGAGGGGAAAGGGAACAGGGAAGAGGGAATCAGGGTTGGACAATGGAAGGGGTGGTGAAGAGTTGACTATTTTAAGGTGAAAGTAGGGATTTTTACATAGCAAGGTTTGGGGGATATTTAGTTAAACTAAACAATGATTTAACTTTATTGAAATCATAAAAAAAAAATAGCATAGAATTATTACAGGCTTTCACATCAGATGAAAATATTTATTTGTGAATTTAGAAGAGCTGAAATATCTGCAACAGAACTATCAAGTGATCATTATTTTCACTCTCTGTCAGAGAAAGCTCTGACGGGCCAGATTTGACCCGCAGGCCTTGAGTTTGACACCCCTGGTCTAATTGTATTTTATATGGAAACAAAAACATGGGCTGACGTGTGGGAGGCGAAGAGAAAGTCTGGGCGTAGAGGCTGCAGAGCAGTTATGTAAGAGCCAGCTGTGGTAGTAAAAAGCTGCACTTTATGACCAACGATGGAAAGATTACATCTGTGACGACTTCCATCATTTCACTTTCCACCCTGAGCCGCTAATGCAATATTCACTCAACCTATGGGAAAAAATATATATATTTTATTCCAGTTACTTGTTTTTATTAAGATGTTTAGAAACACTGTGAAAGCTACACATCCAGAAACATATTTAATCGTGCTTCAATCCTGACTCAGTAATCCACTGCTGGTCTCAGCCACCTCTGTGTCTTTCCTGCTCAAACAATAATGTCAGGCAAAATGAAAAAAATCTGCCGCTCTAATCTGAATTAAATTATGGTGTTCATCATCCTGGCTCCAAACTAGAACAGACAAACTCAAACAGTAGCAAACATTGTCATCTGAGGACAATTCACTCTGATGAATTACCATTTTACCAGTAAAAACAACAAAACCCTAAAATAAGTTTTTATTTAGAAAAAATATCAAGTAGATTCCCCTAAAACTTTAAAATGGTGATTGAAGGGAAATGTATGTCCTGCTATATTTTAAAAATCTGACATGACGGAAAGGTCACAGTAGAAAATACAGATAAAAGGCTGTTTTTTTATGTTTTATATCACATCTCCAAAGTTTAAAACAAGACCTACTGACTTTTGTTTTATTTTGTAGGAGTAAAAAGATGCAGGAAGCACTGCGCACAAAAAGTATGCAAAAATGATTCAACAACCATATGAGCTGGTATCAGAGGTGTTGCTGATGTTGTCCAAATACTTGATTTCAGATATCAACCATACTAATATATACACATGCACCCTCCGCTCCAAACCATATTTTACCTCACAATACATATGTCGCCATTGAATCAACTGCTAAGCCTTCTTATATTGTGATGCATCTGCAAAAAAAAAATCACTTTTATCAATATTGAAGGTGAAAAACTGATACTGATGTCACATTTTATGGCAAATATCATCAGATAATGTTGGTTGATTCAATCCTGTAACTAAATGACTTTAATGGAAACGCTCACAGTGGTCGAGCTGAAACCATGGATGTGAAAATGTTTGTTGGGTTGGTCCTGTGACAGACTGGAGTCCAGTCCAAGGTGTACCCCACCTTGTGCGTGACGTAAACTGGGATAAACAACATGACCATGTAGTCTACAGGATGGAGCAGAAATACTCAAATGGTCTTTATTTGTTGGTGTTGTATAAAAGTGAAAACAGCAACATTGTTGGATGAGGCCTTTGAGCTCAAACAATGAGAGTATGGTTTAGAACAGCTTGCTCTCTTTAATAAATGTTTACCTCCTTTATTCTTTCTGACCTATACATTTCACCAATATTTTATCTAGTTTACACTGTGCCAGTTTTAGTAGGTGTTGGCATACTGGTAGATTATTATGTATTACCCCTCCTTTAAGTGATGCATTTTGCTGTAAATAATGTTTTTTCGCAATATTCTTGGGGAAAAATATTGAAAACAGCATTTAAGATTGGATACCTTTGTTTTCATAATGAAATGTTTATCTCGGCCAGTAGAATCTTGATGAAAATGGGACTCCTTCATTAGTTGAGAAATGCCAAAGCTGCCTATGAAACATGACGGGCAAAAAACTGAACAGCATTTCAGTGTTTTCGCTGGCATTCTGGGGTATTTTAGGGTTTGATCCCAGTGCTATATCTGTCTATTTGTCAAAGTGTCCTTGGGCAAGACAGTGAACCCTCAGTTGCTCCTAATGGTCGCCGAGCGCCTTGCATGGCAGCCCAGTTCCACTGGTGTGTGAATGTGAGTGTGAATGGTTGCTGATGTTGTGAAGTGCTTTGGGTGTAGTAGCTCTGAGGTTATAAAGCGCAATATAAATCAAGTCCATTTACCATTCAAAGAAAAAATAGCAGTCATTTTCAAAACAAGTCATGTGTTCAATTATTCATGATAGTCCCCTAACATTTTGGAAATAAGAAGGATCACATCTACATTCGTCTTTTTACTTGTGAAGAATTTTTTATAATTTTTTTTTACCATTGTACAGACATTAAAAAGACATTTCTTACAAAAATTTTAGCACGAGTGACTACTGTTGGGCTTTGACATGTTTGCACTTTTTTTCATTAAACTGAAGGTATTTTACCACAATTATTTTTACTAAGTTGGTTGAGCTAGCACACAAGAAGGCAGCATTGGGGTCAATTACAATTGTAATTGCGTAATTGATAATTGATAATACAATAATAGTGCAATTATAATTGTAATTGCGTAATTGATAATTCATAATACAATAATAGTGTAATTATAATTGGAATTGGAATTGGAAAAAAATATGTTGCTGTTTTAATCATAACTGAATTGTAATTGATCATTAACTTTGTAATTGGAATTGGAATGGAAATTCTATCAAAACTGTCATTTACAATTTCAATAAATTAAAACCTGTGGAACCATGCTACAGTAATATGTCTTACACATACATAGTTAACAAATATTAAAATATGTTTCATATCCCACGACCTGTCAGTTCTCTTAAGGATCATTTTACCAATAATAAAAAATTAGGGCTATACTGACAGAAAAAAAACTCAGACGCCCACACCAAAAATATTAATACCAATATTTTCATTGATTAAGAAGCCTAACAAGGTAACCAGGAGATTGAAAACAAATTAGATGATAGATAATGTTTTTTAGTGTATTTTACAGCTGATTTAAGACATGGGTCAAACTGACCAGTCATCATAAGAGATGCTAACAGAAAGCTAACACAAGAGGAAGGTTACCTTTTATTTATTTGAGGCTTAGTAATTGTGATTAACTGTAATTGAACTTTAGTAATTAAGAATGTAATTGTATTTGACTTTCAGGGGGGAAAAATAATTCCATTTTTAATTGAAATTGGAAAAAATGCCGGTAACCGTAATCATAATTGAGTTGTAATTGAACATGGATAGTTGTAGAAGTAATTGTAATTGAAAAATGTAAATGACTCAAACTCTGCAAGAAGGTACAAAATGCTAAAAGTGTACAGAAACTGTAAAACTGGCCTTTTCTCCTATTTACTCATTACAAAGCTTATTGCTTTAAGTCTTGCACTATCTTTAATTGTGTGAAGTTTCAATTATTCCAAAAGGAAAGAGTTGCAGTTTTCCTCCTCCAGTTTATTTCTCTGTTCTGTTTCCAGGTTCAGCATGCAGCACTGCACAAGTCCTGTAAGGTAACAGTCTTTCAGCGCAAAAATTAAGGCCTTTGACTTCCACGTTTTCCAAAAGACAAACCTCAACCTGGAATTCAGCAACTCTGAGTGCAACTGACGGCTTTTTGGAGAGGATAATGCAATTATAGCTGACAATTTTAACTTCCCCGACTTACGACGGCTCCGAGACAAAGTCAGTCCTGCTCTCCTAACTAGTAGCAGGAACCATGGATGACCCCTACCAGAACAATGTAAACCAGCAGGTGACAGAAGGGGGAGATTACACCTACACCCAAGATGGTGGAGGTCATGACGGCTACCCCTACCAGACAGACTACCCTCCACAGGACGAGGATGCCCGTAGTGATGCTACCGAAGGGGCAGATGAGGACAATCAGATGTATGAGGGGGAGTACCAGGGCATCCCCCACCCCGATGAAATCAAAGAAGCACGACGCGCAGCTCGTGCTGAGGCCAGGCGGAAAGCGCGAATGGCCGCCCAGCAAGAGGAGGAGGAAGATATCCTTCCAGAACAGTACGAGAACATAATGGAGGACTGCGGCCATGGACGCTTCCAGTGGATGCTCTTTTTTGTATTGGGTCTGGCACTAATGGCTGACGGTGTAGATGGTTTTGTGGTGGGCTTTGTCCTGCCCAGCGCTGAGAAGGATATGTGCATATCCAACGCTGACAAAGGCCTGCTTGGTAAGTAAAGGCTCAGGTGTGGAAAATACTGGGAATACAAAAGTTTATCTGGTAAAAAGTTACAACAAATACCAACAATTCTTTATGGCTAAAAGTTATTGTCAACATGACTGTCACAAGCTGTGTTTCCATTACCCTTGGAAATGCGAAAAATCTAAATAGCGCAATAAAAACTGGTGATGGAAACACCTGAATTTCGAAAAAAAACATTCAAATATCACTAAAAAGATTTGACGCTTTCAGGAGGAGGAATTTCAGACGTTTCGATATTCGCAAAAGCGCCATGGAAACACTTTTTCGGCAAATACACATCACAGAACATGACGTACCTGGTCACATGACCACTGCTCTCCGTGAAAACATAAGAAGAGATGGGAGGATTTCATAGCATTATATCGTAATTTCCGGACTATAAGCCGCTACTTTTTTCTCACGCTTTGAACCCTGCGGCTTAAACAATGAAGTGGCTAAATTGTGAATTTCTTCCGGTTTTATAAGCTTCATGCCGCCACAAAATTGAGCTCTGTCATATTAGACCAGGTCGAACAATGACATCGTTAACATTAAATCATTCTTGCCAAATCAGCACAATGGATTTGTTCAGAAGCGATCGCGTTCATATTCTGAGTCAGAGTCTGACTCGCTGTGATTGCTCAGCGGTAGTTCACGGTAAGACGAGCAGACAAAGCGATGTATCAGTCTGGTTCCAGAAAAAAGTGACCACTCACTTCCGTGAAACCTAACGTGAGTACAGCAACCCGCCTACCTGCTCGTTCTGATTGGCCGAGTTGTCTGACGGGCACCCTCATCAGCCAATAGGGTGCAGCCTATGTCATGCTACGGCATTTGTGTGGCTTTTTCTTAGAAAAATGCTACATTATTGTAATTCGGCCAATAAAACAGTGCGCTTTATAGCCCGGAAATTACGGTACTTAAAAATTATTAGTGCCACATTAGACGTGAAACAACAAAGTAATACAGAGTGTTATAAGGAGGTTCTGAGTGTCTGACTTTCTGGAGCAAAATCTCGTGGGATGAGATTTCACGGTAGTTCAACGGAAACACGTTCAAAGCACAATTATACTTTGTCGACATTTAGAAATATCGCTGTAATGGAAACCCAGCTACAGAAAGTGCCTTGTTTAACAATGTTTTTTTTTATTTATTTTTTTTTTTACCAAACTCAAGATATTCACTAATAGCATCTTCAAGTTTAAAAGTGGTGGTCTTTGGCTGAAAGACATCAAAATAATCTGATGTTGAGTTTGGTCAGAAACTTCAGCCCTTATGCCATGTCATGAGATTTTGCATTATACTGTATAAATACTTAAACATTTCTTTCACAGTTGAATGCATTGGCTTTCAATGGTTTTGCCTTTCAGATGCACAATAATGAATTTGTTTCAGCTCAATATGACGACTGAATATTTAAATTGCTAGAATAATGGGTTTTTCACAGAAAGAAAGCTCCAATAAATGCCTCTCGCCCATTCTCTGTGACCTTTGAAACGTGTTTAAATGCTAAATACCAGGGTCCTGGATCCCTGATGAGAAACCCAGCAGTGACTGGATTGTAGTGTGTGTTTCCTAACTGATATGAACCACATTGCAACCTGTTTTTGGTTCCCATCATTGAATGCCAGGTGTGTTTGTATTTAGTGATGCACAAAAGGTATCACTGAAGAAATAAATAATTTAGTTGCACAAAAAGTGCAGTAGACTGAGCACATTTGGCTGTGAGTATTATATATAGTGAATTGAGAAGTGTTGCATAGAAAAACCTAGACAATCAAATTATTCATGAAGAAGGAAAGGTTGAAGCACTTTTCCACACAGAAGTCAATATTGTCGCAACAAGTTGTCATTCATGGCAATACAAACCTCAGTAAAATATACAGAAAAGTGAACTTAATCTGTCAGCTAATGCTAGTTAGCTATCTTAGTACAATGATACTCTCTGCATATGTAGAGAAATGTCAATTAGAACAATTGTTCACCCTAACCGACAGACCCGTACTGGACCGTGGACCAAGGTTTTAAAAAAGAAAAGAAATGTCTTTTATTTTTATGTATGTTATGCTAATTCTATTTTGAAAAAGAGCACCTCCGCTTTATTATACATGGTGTAAAAGCAAGGCAGGAGACAGGATTGAAGCATAGATTTCGCCTCAGTTTGCCAGTTTGTAGCTCATTAGTTAAAGATGAGGTTACTTTAGAATCACTATATTATACGGTATATGAGTAAATGTCGATTTTGGAATATCACAATTGGTTTTGCAGTAAATTTGCACAAGAATTGCGAGTATGTTTTGAGGGTGGTGGTGGTGACAGAGTGATTACATTTTCTTTTCAACAAAAGTGGAGCAAGAGACCAAATTTGTCCATCAGTCACAAATAGACAAGCTTTTATGTCATAAATGTTTTGGTTTTAAACATAATGAAATGTTACATGGGTAAACTGTTCTAGAAACAGTCCGAACTGTGAAACCAAACAAAATTTTTGGTCTGTCTCACAGTGAAAGAAATGGGAAGTGTTCCCCTTTTAGCCAACAAGACCACCATTTTCTAAACGTCTCATCGGTTCATTTGCCAAACTTTACAAATAAGAAACACATCTACAGTAATCTATTCTGTCCAGAAATACACAGACCACCTAGGAGGGTATCTTGAATGCAGTGACGTGCCGTGAGCACTAGGGTTGGGTAGGCAGGGCGCTGCAAATCGAAACCACCAATGTCAACACCAATGACAATTTCATATGTTTCTGCTGGCATGTGTTAATTCAATTAAATTCAACTTTATTTATATAGCGCAATTTACAACAAAGTCATCTCAATACGCTATCAAACTATAAAATTCATAATAAGAAAGACAAAACCCAACAAGATCCACATGAACAAGCATTTAGCCATCTAACAAAATCAACATCGTTAATAAACATAAACAATTATTTAATATAGCATACTCTCCCAACAAGATATATCTCATGACACGGCAGCGCATCTGTTGTTTGTAGGGATGTAACGATTCACTCAACTCCCGATACGATTCGATTCACAATACTGGGTTCACAATACAATTCTCTCACGATATATTTTACAAAATGGGACTGTAGACAAATGATAATTGAAAAATATTCCTTTATTTTTTTAGAAAATACTGTACTATTTTCCTTTTAATTTTCATTGTCAAAAGAATCCCTTGATAAACTATTCAAAACAATGCAATTTAACTAAAAATAAATCTTGAATGAAATAAATAAAGGAATAATACAAATGAAGAAGAAGCCTATTAATTTAAATTCTGGTTCTATAATAAACAATGCAAAACTGCATAATAGTTATTTTTCTTTCTAAAAGTGCAACTAAAAATGTATTTTGTGCCTTAACGATTGGACCTAAAAAAAACAAACAAACAGTCATTGCCCTGTATTTACATCAGATATTTGTTTGGACCAGCAGAGGGCGCTGGTAAACCTGTGGTCGGTTGGCATGCAGATATCTTGCAGTGAAGAAGAGGTGCTATGCTAGCAGACAAGAGCTAATAGAAAAACGTGACTTTTACAGATATTCACGTAATATTACAGATATTTTTTCGGTGCTAAAGGGGTAAGGAATCATTTATGAACATATTTGAGAGTAGAAGACGGCCAGAAAGAAAGTAGCAGCAGATTCTGCCCGTAGAGAGCGTAGAGAGCTGCCTTTGGACGTAAATGGTTGTTATTTTGAGGAACTGATTGTGCACGCACAAACACGTAAAAACACACTATGGGGCCAAAAGTAGAGGAGCAACATGCTTTTGGGAGAGGGTGTGGCCTCCTCCTTCCTTACAGCGGAGTGAGACTGTTCAGTGTCTCTGCCATACCACAAAATAGCGATGTTTAGCGATTTGGGCTATGAAAAGCACAAAATGCTGACACTTTCAAACTTATAGGTACTGTAGGCTATCGGAAATTGAAAAATAAATAATTTATGAATATATTATAATTAAAACAAACAATCAAAATATCAATTCACCCTTGGGTAGGCACTGCCTACCTTGCCTACCCTGACTGCATGTCACTGCTTAAATGTATTAAATTCAAATTTTACTCATCTACGTGAAAGGTTAGCTTTTAAAATAATGTACTCACCCTGTCCCTTCATATATCTATATTACATAAGTCACATGTGGTGTTGGCCTATAGCCATATCATCAGTTATCATGATAGCTGTGGCTTTTTGTCTCCCAGTGCATTGAGCGATCTCTTGTTGAATAGGTTGTGTAACATGATGTGTAGCGCACTAGAGCATTTGGATCATCAAGTGATCCACAGAGAAGGTGCACACCGTTGCTACACGTGCGCTGATGTTAAGCTGCTTTAGTCTCTCTGACTGTAATTAGGGCTGTGTAGTAAAAGGACAGAGCAGGCCGTGCGTTTGTGTCAAAAGGTTTGAGTGACACAGTGGAGGGGATCCCCGAGGTCAAAGGTCTCTGGCAGGAACACAAATATCAACCACCAACCCACAGCACTGGGTCACATGTGTGGATGTATTATACTTATACTGTCCATAACAGCAGAGTCGGGGGGAAAAAACAAACATTTTTAAGTGAAAAGGAAATTAGATAGATAGATAGATAGATAGATGGATGGATAGATGGATGGATAGATAGATAGATAGATGGATAGATAGATAGATGGATAGATAGATGGATAGATGAATAGATAGATGGATGGATAGATAGATGGATAGATAGAGAGATAGAGAGATAGATAGATGGATAGATGGATGGATAGATAGATAGATAGATAGATAGATAGATAGATAGATAGATGGATAGATAGATAGATAGATAGATAGATAGATAGATAGATAGATAGATAGATAGATAGATAGATAGATAGAGAGATAGAGAGATAGATAGATAAATATTTGTTCGTGGCTGTATTCAAACATATACTGTATACAAATAGTCACTGATTTTAACAACCAAAAATGGAATAGGCTGAAGCAGTAACTGCTTATTAGAGCCCATCCATAAACAGCATTATATATATAAATATATAAAAAAAAACAATAGAAACAACTCAATAACAATGCTATTTATCACCTTATCAACTTGTTTCAATAGGGGCAAAACATTTAGTTTTTTTTCAAGAATTTTTGAACATAGACAGTAACATCATAAACATTTGTTCCTCATAATTTATATTTTCCTTCACAAAACACATTCACAGTTGACGTTACTTCTCACCTGTTGTGACAGCTTATGACGGACTGAGTAAGTTTTTTTGGGGACGTCAGTAGAAATATTAGCATTTAATGACATTAACCAGAGTTCTGACACTGGAACTCAAGTATTGTCCAAAAGCCTGTTCTTCTATTTCTCTGTTCATTTAACAGTAAATGTCTCCCCCTGCTGGAGATAGTGATTGTTGACCAAGCTGTATATAACCCTTGTGTGTGTGTGTGTGTGTGTGTGTGTGTGTGTGTGTGTGTGTGTGTGTGTGTGTGTGTGTGTGTGTGTGTGTGTGTGTGTGTGTGTGTGTTTTCAGGCCTGTTGGTGTACGTAGCCATGATGGTGGGTGCACTGGTTTGGGGTGGTCTGTGTGACAAAATGGGGAGGAGGAAGTGTCTGATCTACGTCCTGACCATCGACCTGGTCTTCTCCTTCCTGTCCTGCTTTGCTCAAAGTTACGGCTTCTTCCTCTTCTTCAGATTCTGCTCTGGTTTTGGGTGAGAGCATTTTTTTATTTCATTTCATGTGAAGGGATTCTTGAAAATAATCATCAATGGAACATTTATGATGACGACAATGTTATATGCCAGTGCTTGTTTCTGTAATTTTGCATTTAACCAGCTTTTCTGAAGCTCTATGAAGTCATCTGGGTTTGTTGCCAGGTTGGAGTCTGAGTTTATATTGCATTGTGAAAAGAGCAGAGCACTGGATGCTCTCACAGCTTTCATGAAGCGCGCACATCTTGGTCAAAACTTTTCATTACAGTTTTCCCAAATTCCTTTGAAAAAATACAATTCTTAATATATTGTACATAATATACAAATATTTTAAGTGCCATAAAACAGTGAATGTACAAAATCTAAATATATATGAATTCATTTGTTGTTCTTTTGAAAATACAAGTTATTTTTTGGCACTCAAGTCATGTGACCATCGTCTTCCTTTCAAGGCTATACATGAGGAGCCTACATTTCTCTGAAACCCTTGTTCTGATGTAAAAAATGGATATAATTACTGTTAGTTTCATGTCACAGAAGTTAGTTCTACGTCAAATGTGTAGTATACATTTTCAGTGAAATGGTCCCAAACTTTAAGGTGCGTTCACACCGAACTCGACTGTAGCGACTGTAGAATGTGTGCGGAGCCAATTACAGTAACAACAGTAAATGTAATTTGTTACTTTCCATACCTGCGCAATTGTTCTTCACAATGTAAATGTTGGAGCGACACTGCCCCCAGCAGTTCATGTATGGTACTGCAGCAAAAATGAAACCGAAAGCGGCTGCTGGCCTGATTTTATCATGAATTTACAACATTAGTCAACATTATCAATTATGTTACAAATAATTTTTGCATTATATGTTACATACATTGTGGTTTGGCGCGAATCTCGAGACAGTCTATCTTTTTAATTCTATTTTGTCTTTTGCCCACCTCCTGGCAAAAATCTCAAACTCCACCTACGTTTGTGAGTACATTAGTTTTGTGACTACACAATAGAATCCATAGAGAGGAACACATAAACCTCACAGCACCGACTCCTCCCTGCTATCTTGCTGGCAGTCGCACAATATAGTTAAGGATTGGTAAAACCAACTTAAAAGACTTTCTGCACACCAGGAGACGACTGTGTCTGACTGTGCATCTCTTCAATACACTAATTAAACATGTGAAGAATGGTCTTTGCTTGCTTTTATTTTTGGCGTTCTTGTTGAAGCTGTTTCCAGCTTCAAACCATGAGGCTGCTGCAGTGCAGGGAGGCATTTTACAGTACAAAGATTTTTCTACCTGACAGTAGCTATAGGGCATGTGTGAGTCTATGCACACAGTCTAACTATAGGCATTTGAAAGTGTAAGACAGATGTTGGTTTGTTTATATGTTGAACCTATGATTCCACCTCCAGCATTGGCGGCTCCATCCCGATTGTGTACACCTACTTCACTGAGTTCCTGCAGATGGATAAGAGAGGAGAACATCTGAGCTGGCTCTGCATGTTCTGGATGCTGGGAGGATTGTATGCCTCTTTCACTGCCTGGGGAATTATTCCCCACTATGGTAACATGACACAGTCTCCCACAACCTGTGATCTGTAACATCTACCCATGGAATAATGTCCACATCAGTGCCTAAACAGTTCACTTAAATCACGTACATGGCTCTATTTTATTTTTAATTCTTTATTTTTCTGTACTTTTGTTCGAACAATCACACAAAGTTTACAAAGGGTGGCATACAACACAATTTGACAGATAAAATGAAAAAAAGTAAATAGATGTATGTGGTCTTTACGAGTCATCTTTCTTAAAACAAAACTCAGAGAGAATGAAGAAAATAAAAACAAACCTGGAAAAATAGAGAATAAACAACATATTTCTTCCTTTCCTCCCTCTTTTCCATGTAGGTTTCAAAAATAATATAAACAAATAAAATAAAATAAAAATTAAAAGTGTACATACAGTAGTTTTATGTGTCAACAACAAACATACCCATATACAACACATGATATAATCAACACAATTACAAATTTACATAAATTCCTTGGACAACCTCAGCATCTTTTTTCTGCTTATTTCCCACTAAAAACCTTTAATCTTCACACTCAAAAGTTCAATAATATACAATAACAATAATTATATTCAAAAGAACAAGGAGAGACTACTGAAGGGAGTTTGGTGCACATGGGGCGAGATTAAACAAGATCTGCTCTTATGGGGGTACGTAAATGGCTTTAATGTAAAATCAGATGACTCAAAAAAAAAAAACACAACTACTACTAATGAGGGATTCTTGATCATTGCTGTAAAAAGGTGTTTTTTGAATTGGTGTTAACTTGATCCTTGCTTCCTTTCAAATTCCAGGCTGGGGCTTTTCCATTGGTTCAGAGTTCCAGATGCACAGCTGGAGGCTGTTTATCCTGGTGTGCCTCTTTCCAGCTCTGGCTGCACTCATTGGAATCGTCTTCATGCCCGAAAGCCCACGATTCTTGTTAGAGGTTAGAAAGGAAGGGGACACTGAAAGTGTACTGATAGAAACTTCATTTGAACTGACCCTGGGGAATGTTGCTTTTTTTGCTGTACTAGAGTAAAGTGTAATTGCACATCCACTACTGTAGGGGCAGTGGCGCTCTCAAGTGTCTGAGTGTGTGCTCTATTAGAGACCGTAGACCAGGGGTGCCAAACCCTCAAGGGCCCCTACCCAGCATGTTTTGACACACCTCATTCAAATGATTAACTCATCATCAAGCTCTGCGGAAGCCTGATAACGATCCTGGTCATTTCAATCAGGTGTGTTGGAAGAAGGAAACATCTAAAACATGCTGAATAGTGGCCATTGAGGACCATCTTTGTCCTCGACACGTTAAAGACGTTACACCCCAATCACGCTGATTAGCCGCTTGAGTTTTTTTCGCATTTGTATATATGTATATATCCATCATTTATTATTATTATTATTAATATTGTTTTTGTAACTGTTATTATTATTATTATTATTATTATTATTATTATTATTATTATAGTGTTTCTGATTTTTTTTTAGTTTTTTGTTCTTCGCACCATCAACCATGATAAATTCCTTGTTCCTATTGTTTTTAAACTGTACTTGGCAGATAAAACTGATTCTAAAAGTGTTTATAGTTTAAATAAGGATTAATGACTAATTGAGAAGCACTGCCCTAAACTAAAGTGACGCCCATTACTTCTCAGGTCATAAGGTACCATTACAGTAATGAAAGAAATGATTCAACCATAGAAGGGTTCTTACGAAACCCATAAAGTGACGTGATTTTTTATCAAGTTTTTATTTACACTCTACTCGAGCAGAGATATCGAAATATTAAAACGTCACAAAATCCATCGTCAATGGTGGTATCGGGATATTGCGAAAGGATGAAGTGTACTTTTCCATCACTGCTACATCTGTTTGTAGCGAGTGTTTCTTTTAAACTGTAAGAGATATGTTCAACGCCCAAAGGTCTCAACTGCTGCCAGAAAATGTATTGATAGACATGCTAATATTGTTGAAAACAAACATGTCCTCTTAAATATGGGCTGTGTAGACTGCTCTAGTTTGATGTTTTAAGAAAAAAGGTTTTGTGCAAATATAGGAATATTTTATTAAAGAATATCATGACATGACTTGGTTTTAATTTTAGAGTGGCATTAATAAACCGTCTCTGTTTTTGTGTTGTATTTGCACAGCGGGATTTTTTGCCCTTTTTCTCTTTCTAAAATAGTCTGTTGTAACATATGGTGTTTATCGTTCCTCCTCATTAACAAAGAAATATATATTCATGTGCCTTCAGGGCAAAGGTTCCCAACCTTTTTCAGATCGTGACCCTATTTCGATATCACAAATGTCCGATGACCCCAGAGCCTTTTTCTTTCTAGAATTAGCTTTTGATCATGTTTATTAAAGTGTGTTACAACTACTATATTTTCATACTACATTTTATTTGAACCGTTTATTTTTGAGAAAGTTTAAGTATATGGATGCAGTTATTTTATATTTATTCTGTATGACGTGCATTTGAAAAATAATAATAATAATAATTAATCTTTTTTTACAATCTATATATATATATATTTTTTACCAATTACTAGAAATTTCAGGTGACCCTATCTTAATTCCAGGCAACCCCACATGCAAGGTTGAAAAACACTGCTTTAAAGGCTCCGACCATAGGTCAGAAATGTTTTATTGGCCAAGTACAGTTTTTAAGACAGCACATGGAATTTGGCTTGGTAGTCATATAAATATAAATAAATATATATATATATATATATATATATATATATATATATATATATATATATATATATATATATATATACAGTGCTGCAGGAGATGGTGATGGGGCTGGGGGGGGGAGCAGAGGATGAACTGGATGATGGAGCTGAAAAGTTCACCATCATCTTTGTTGGCAGACTGAACATCTTCAGCTGCCGCCGGAAGTCCTTCCTCTGCTGAGCTTTTTTGATGAGGGAGCTGATGTTCAGCTCCCACTTGAGGTCCTGGGTGATGATGGTCCCTAGGTCCCACAGAGCTCACTGTAGAGTCCCCCAGGGTGAGGGTGGTGAGGGGGGCTGGGTTCTTCCTGAAGTCTGCTATAATCTCCACTGTCTTTAAAGCGTTGAGCTCCAAATGAATTGAAATAGTGGTGGTAACTGTGTCAGTTTTAGAATGCTTAACTTTACATTGAAGTCATAATGACTCCTTACCAACTAAAGTAAAGTAAAAGTATTGAGATTTTGTACCTGAAATGCACCCTCACATCATCACTTCGAACTGTTTCACTGTCAGCTTGTGGAACCCATCAATGTAAAAGTATTGGTAATAAAAAAAAGGCATATTTTCAAGGCTTGACTTCTCTGCACTGTGTGTAGTTTTCCAATATTTATTTATTTCAGAGCCAAGTGTTAAACATGCAGCTGGGATTGGTAGAGACTAGAGAGACTATTGAGTCATGGTCACCACAGCAGCCTCCTACCGCAGTGCAAAGCTAGCAAAGAGCTGCTAATGTCTCACCGCCTACTGCTTTTCCTTATCCTGGACATTGTCGAAGCTTTTAAGCACCTGTGGTTTTGTATCTGGATGTTACTGCTGTTCCACATCAGACCCTTTGAATTTTTAGGTCAAATGAGAATGTTCTGTTGCTAATGTCCATTCCTAGTGAAAGTGGGAAATTTAGGCTCCATTAAATCTACTCTGTTTTGTGTCAGTTTAACGAGAATAGGCCAAAAGTTTGAGAGATTAATACATTTGTGTGTTTTTGCTTGTGCAGAACGCTCGACATGACGAGGCGTGGATGATTCTGCGACGAGTTCATGACACCAACTGGAAAGCTAAAGGAGAGCCAGAGAGAGTGTTTACTGTAAGTCGTTAATAGCAACAACACGACTGCACGTCTATAAGTTATAGCTAAACTCACAAGTTGAAGAAAAAAAGCTAAATTCAGCCTTAAATATAACTGTTGATTCAGCTGCAGTTCAAATGCGACACAATCTGCAAAGAAAGACATTATTGCGAGCACATGCGAGTCCAAAGCAGTTTTCTGTATTGTGATTATGAAAAGTTTTCTTGAATAAAATGTCTTGGATATTATTATTGTTTTAAATTAATCCGAACTCTTCTGTTTTTATTGATTGCAGGAACCTGAAAATAAGTTTTTATTCTTAACTCTGTCTTATTAGCATTTACAAATTCCTATAAGTGGAGACTGCTCCATCAAGAGCTAAAGAAACGAATTGCAAGAAAATACTGACACATTAATCTATTTAGGTGGGCAACATTAAGACCCCTCAAACTCAGGAGGATGAGTTCATAGAGATCCAGAGTGATACTGGAACTGCCTTCCAGCGATGGACCGTCCGTCACATGACCATGCTGCAGCAGGTCCTCCTACATTAGACGATATAGGAGTGGGATAAATCACTTTCTGTCCATGTATTTACTGTATGTTGGAGACTTGATATTGTGTGTGCTGTCCCACAGGTGATGGCCAACGTGATGTCACTGTCAGCTCCAGAGCTCAGGCTCCAAGGCCTCTTCCTGGTGATTGTCTGGTTCTGCATGGCCTTCAGGTAAGGTCCTGCTTTTCCACCCTCACATTTGAAGACAATATCACATCTGTCATATTTGCTCATTGTGTTCTGCCTCAGTTACCACGGCCTTGGAGTTTGGTTCCCTGATATGATCAAGTACATGCAGTACGAGGAGTATGAGTCCAAGGTTCGAGTATTTCACCGAGAACGTGTCGAACGTTTCCACTTCAACTTCTCTCTGGTTAACCAGGTTCACCGTGAGGGAGAGTACGTGCATGACAAGTAAGTCTACCTGCTGTGTTTATACAGTATGTACCTAACAATTCTACTCGCAAGATCTGATTAACTTTTCGAGCATTGAGAATGCCCTGAAAAACTTTCAACATTGTTCCAAGCATTAGCTGTGTTTCCATTACCCTTGGGAATGCGCAAAATCTAAATAGCGCAATAAAAACTGGTAATGGAAACACCTGAAATTCGAAAAAAAAAAAAAAAAAACACTCAAATATCGCAAAAAAATTGTTACGCTTTCATGAGGAGGAATTTCAGATGTTTCGATGTTGAAATTTATTGCAAAAGCGCTATGGAAACACTTTTTTCCGCAAATACAAATCACAAAACGTGGCGTACATAGTCACAGAACATGACGTACATGGTCACAGAACATGACGTACCTGGTCACAGAACATGACGTACCTGGTCACGTGACCACTTCTCTCCAAAGAAAACATGGCGCGGTATGTGTAAACAGCAGAGGAGACCAAGACATTAGCATTACACTTCAGAATTATTACTGCCACATTAGACCTGAAACAACAAAGGAATGTAGAGTATTATAAGGAGGTTTGGAGCATCTATCTTCATACAACAAAGTCTCGCGGGATGAGATTTTGTGGGACTTACGAGGCTTTTGTCCAAAACAACCTTCAATGGAAACACATAAATATACTTTGTCAACATTTCGAAATATCGCTTTTATTTTGCAAAAATCTGTCGTGTAAACCCTGCGAAATTGTTTAACTTGCTTTAATTAGTTTGTTTTTCCACTGATTATGAGACAATAATACATTTTTATGTAAGAAGAGCACTCAGAGAGCACAAACCTGGGCCAAATGCCAAATCTCCTCTTTGCCAGATATTTTCAGTTAATCTGGATCAGTGATCCTGATCTTGGTACCATGATCATTCAAACTTTAAAGGCTTGTAAAAAAATAATTCTAGCCCATGGCTGGGCTGTCGTATGATAAAACAGAAAGTATAAAGGAACTTATGATTAGAGCCTGTAACACACAGTCACCAGCAGGAGAACTAGCTCAAAGAGCCAAACAGGGATTTATCCATTATTCAAACTGATCCAGAATCAATGTATTGTTCTGAATCCATCCATCCATCCATCCATCTTCATACCCGCTTATTCCCGTGCCAATCTCCGGTTCTGAATCCTTTACACAATATAATGGAATCTTCCGTGAAAAATGGTCTATCTTTGATTAAATTTTGTCCAAATCCGTTGAGTACTTTTAATCCTGCTCACAATCAAACCAACAGACATTAACATTACTTCCTTGTAATTTAAGACCATGTTGCGTTCACGTCATTTTATCTTAGAAACAAAAGTCAATTTACCAACAACAATGTTCTGAAACTACAAATTAAGTTCCATTATGACCACATTAGGGAAAATATAGCAAATCTGCTGGTTGAAAAAACATGAGTGGTATCATCCGCTCAATCCTTAAACTATAGTTGGTAATAGTTTCGGCGAGATTCATTTTGTCTTCTTTTTCAATAGTATGTTAAGTTGAGGTTTCGTTTATTCAGACAAGGTTTTTCAGGATTTTTTTTGTCTCCTGACAGGAGTTCTGCTGATTGCTTTTGATGGTCCCTTTGAAGTTTCACTTGACTTCTATGTAGTAGAATAAAGTTGTCTGAATTAACGAAACCTCAACTTAACATACTATTTAAAAAGAAAACAAAAGGATTCTCGCTGAAACTATTACATGGAAGTCAAGTGAAACTTCAAAGGAACCATCAAAGCCGATGAGCAGAACTCCTCAGACGAAGACTGGCAGTTGACAGTAGAAACATATCAGGAGATGAAAAAAATCCTGAAAAACTTTGTATGAATAAACAAAACCTGAACTTAACATATAGTTGGTAAACCTGTTCAAAGACAAGTTTTATTAATCTGGGTGAAATGGTCCTATATTCATAAAAATGAATGAAAAGAATCAGACCTCTGTAAGAGCTATAAAAGTGTTAACACTTTGACCAATCAGAGCCATTCGGTCCAAGTAGGAAGAACCAATCAGATACTTTCATGTCTCGTCCTACCCAAAAAATATAGATGTGATTAAATGTAGGTTTCCTTCAGGTGAATGAGACATGAGGTAGTTTAGTTGATGCTTGACTGACTTGTAGTCAGTAGGGGGTGGAGCTTAGAGGAGATGCTGATTTTAAATCTTGCATAATGATTAGGAGCCAAAGAAACACGCTGAAACTTGTCTTCACAAAACAGTTTGAAAAACCCCTTCTGTCTCCTGCGTAATGCCCTTTTTAGTTAGAAGCCTCCATCTTGCAGATCGATAAAGAGTATTTATGGCACTTAATTTGCTGTTCATCAGTTGTCATTCAGCTGTTCTATCAGCCCTGTCCCCGCCAAAGCTCGTGGCTGTTTGAAAAAGACTTTCCCTCTCAAATAGTAAATCTTCATACAACAAACTTTACACCTATGGTGTGGTATAGTAATAAAGAGTTAAGGGAAAAGTTTTCAGTTCCAATAGAAGTTTGCTGTGGTGGTGCACTGTGATAGTGGATAGGGGTTTATTTTGTTAAGAAGGGAAATCTTTTCCTGTGATAGTTTTCATTTGAGAAAGTAGTTTTGGACATGACCCACATACCTAAATTCACAGACATTGGGCTTTCTCTAGGTTTCTCGCTTCTTCTTCTACTTCTAATTGTTTCTGGCAAGTTGTATGCAGGAAAGCATAATGCTGCCCTCCACAGTCCGTTGTTTACTAAGCTAGCAGATTTAAATTCTTGAATAGAGACCGGTGGAGAGTAGGAGCTTAACTACGGCTCTGTCAATGGATCTTGAGTTGCCATAATCAGAGAAAATAGACGCGACAGAGAATTTTTCTAATGACGATGGAAATGATCTTGATTGGAACATTACCTGAAAATACAAGGTATGTGGCGGGTGATGACCGGAAATGATAAAGACTAGAGAAATAATCATGAGTAATGCCGAAAAATTCAGCCACCAAAAATTGGCCAAAAATGTTTTTTCGGTTCTTGGCCAAAACCTTTATTGACAGAAACAATCAAATAGGATGTTTCAAACACCGCAGTCAAAGCGTGTGAGTCTGGATGGTTGATATATTCTTTGAAGCATTAATATTAATTGATACAATTCCATCCATCCATCCATCATCCATCTTCATACCCGCTTATTCCCGTTTAACAGGGTCGCGGGGGTCTGCCGGTGCCAATCTCCGGCTCTCATAGGGCGCTGGGCGGGGTACACCCTGGACAGGGATACAATTCCAATGCTATATTTTAGTGAGTTTAGTATGCACTCAGCCCTGAATGCAATGGTACTAATAATACTAATAACACAAAATTCAGTTTCATTCCACTTATTTACAAAAAAAGGTTCTTTAAAATGTGTATTATCACTCATTTATTCCAAATGATGTACTTAGATTTAGAAACAAGATAAAGGAGGTACTTGAACCAAAAAAGTTAAAGAACCACTGCTTTAGACAAGCAGCTAGCCTACAATGCCCCAACTAAGTCTTGCGATGGTTACTTGGTCTTTGTGATTAGACGGTACAAAATTCTTGTCTGCATTTTACCAATTTTCCCTGAGGGGTAGCAGTGGGATGCCATGCCCGGGTGAGATTCAAACCGGTGACCCTCCGATTACAAGCCCGCTCCTTAACCACTTCTTATTCAAGTCACCTCTTCCCATTCACTTTGCAATATTTGATCAGTTTTTGGTTTCTTGCTTCTTTAAATAATAGGTTTGCATTTGTGCTACAGTTAAATTAGACTTGTTTGATTTGTCTTTCTTTTTTTCAGGTTTGCTAACATCGAGATGAAATCAGTCAAGTTTGAGAGTTCACTGTTTGAAAACTGCTACTTTGAAGACATCAAGTCCACCAATACCTTCTTTGAAAACTGCACCATAAAAAATACAGTTTTCTACAACACAGGTGCTTAGAGCGGCTTCAGATTAACGTACATCTTAACAAGCAGCAGTTGATCAATATCTGCTTTTGCACTTTTCAGATCTCTGGCAGGAAAAATTCAAAAACTGCAGAATGGAGAACACCACTTTTCTCCACCCAAGAAAGGCTGTCATCTCAACTTTCAAGAGGAAAATGACATTGTTATCTACCTGGTCAGCTTTTTAGGAAGTCTGGCTGTGTTGCCTGGTAACATCATCTCTGCCCTTTTCATGGACAAGATCGGAAGAATAAGGATCATAGGTAGGAGAAAGAATCAGCTGGACAATAACAACATGACTTGAGAAAATGTTGTGTCTTTGTGTGAGACTGTGATTTTGGTCATGTTTGCAGGTGGATCTATGCTGGTGTCATCAGCCTGCACCTTTCTGCTGCTGTTAAGCTTCAGTCAAGGAGCTGTAATATGTTGGCAGTGTTTGTTTTACGGTGCCAGTGTGGCAGCTTGGAACGGACTGGAGGTCATTTCTGTGGAACTCTACCCCTCATCTAAAAGGTACAACTCAGGTTAGGGTACTTTTAGGGTTCTCGCGCAAAACCAGTCAACTGTAAGGCACGTTGGAATGAATTACTGCGGGAATATATGGAATAGCCAACAAGGTTTTCCCTAAACTGAATAATTTTCTTTGACCTTTGGCCTTATTTCTTCTTATTTTAATACATATCCCCACATATAAATAAATGAATAAATGTTTTTTTTATTGCGCAAATCACATGTATCACTTTCAAGCTTCAAAATGTTTTTTAGATTTTTATAGGCATTTTTTATCTCTGCCAAGAAGCTAATATTTTCACCAGCGTTTATTTGTTTTTCTGTCTGTCAGCAGAATTATGTCAAAAGTACTTTTAACCAAAGATAGACCTTATTCCATAGAAGATTCCATTAAATTTTGAAGGGGATCCAGATCAATACACTGATTCTGAATCAGTTTGCAAAAAATAAAAAATCTTGGTCTCCCATTATTGCCGAAATTTCAAAAATGTTGTTCATAATTGACGGATCTTTATGAAATTTCACTCAGTTATGTCAGGTATGTTCCTCAATTACTCCACCGAGTTTCATCCAGATGGAATCCGAGTTGCACATTTCATCGCAATTTTCCAAATAAAATGGGGGTGTCCATACAACGATCAATACTGTATCGTTATTAATGGGATCAAAGTTTCATAAAAGCCATTAAAGTGTGAATGACCATGGTACCATGATCAGGATCACTAAACTTGTTAAAAATGAATAGGAGCTCCTGTGTTGATTTATCTGAGTATTAAGTCCAGTTCAGTCAGGATCACTTTATACACATTTTTTATTAGCATGCAGTTTAGATTTGACAGTTAGGCTCTTCCATGAGCTCCATGGAAAGGCATAAGCAGAGAGAGTGGTCAGCAGAACCCCCTGGATTAGAAGCACAGATATTAGATGCCAACAGAACACTGTTTAAATAGACAGAAGAGGAGGAACTGGGACAAAGTGTACGGAAGTAGACGCAGTAGATGCAGTGGTTTAAATGCAGCGCTGAGACTAACTCTAACCAATGGGAAGCATGGAACATGATCAGCTCGATGATTAACTGAATTAGGGAATGGATGCTGTCAGTGTGTTAATAGCTACTGACAGCTAATGGGGCTGGGGTTGTTTGACTTCCGTGCCTGCCTGAACTAACGCGATGCTCACTTTGTTATGAACTGAAACAATGTGTTTTTGTTTCTGTAGAGGGACTGCTTTTGGCATCCTAAATGGGATCTGTAAGTTTGCAGCCATCATCGCCAGCTTCATCTTTGCAGCTTTTATCGGCGTCACTAAGATCATCCCCATCTTCCTGGCCTTCGCAGCGCTCGTCTGTGGAGGTCTGGTGGCTCTAAAGCTGCCTGAAACCCGGGAGAAGATCCTCTCTTGAAAAGCCAAACTCCTTTATCATGCGGGATATACTGTTCTGTGGCAGAAAGAAACAGCTTCTTCTTAAAGAGAAAGACAAAGGGGAGATGCCACAATATGTTTAGGTGTGTTCTTGAGTTGTGTTACAAGTGTACGTTTAAAGAATGTTGAAAACCTGTTTGGTTGCCTCCCTGGACCTGTGGTTGCATTCGGTTCCGTCTCTAACCTCGTCAGACTGGCCAATCCTTCCATCACATAATGTAAAAGCAGTCTATGACGCCCTCTGTCAGCCCCGCCCCCTTTTCACCACAATTGTTTCTTTTGAGGTTTGTGTACAAGATTTTTGTGAGATGAAAATGTGTCTGTACTTAAAAGGTGATGTAGTTCATGTTACCATGTTGTGCTTTGGTTTCATTCCCTCCTGGACCAACAGACGGGACTTGTAGTGAGAACTTGAACTGGACTAAAATCCTGTCAGCAGTTTTTACTGCTGCTGTTTATTCCCCATCTATTCACCCACTCTTAATTTATTCTGCAATGTACTGTGGTGTCTGTAGTCTGCTCAAGATGTTTGCTTTCTGTAGGTATAACCTGGACTGATCATTTAATAAACATAGTTGTTTTTGTTTTTATGTCATATCTCCGGTTTTTTTTCCTCTATTTATGTTTAATGCACCTCTCAGATGTCATGTCTTTTCTCGACTGTTGATATGATCAGTATACAATGACGATATAACATCGTCGCAAGGATCTGGCTTTAGGGTGACCATACGTCTGGATTTACCCAGACACGTCTTCTTTTCACAACTTTTCCGGACCGTGATTTTACAAACTCATCAAAATGTCCGGGTTACCCAGGGACCCTAAATGCATCTAGGGGAGCAAGTTCATTTAAATGGCTGTAACCCTGCTAGTATTTGCTCTATCAGAAAAATTCCAGTAGTTTCTGAAAACTAAGGGGTTGCTCTTTACAGCCAATATAATGTCATTAAGGTAATTTTATGCACACGTGATGGAAACATTAAAGATAAAGAGACTAAAAGAGACTAAAGTCAAAGATGGATTGAAAGAGACCAAATATTGGTGGATTTAATAAAAAAATATCATCTTGAAGATCCTCCTGGATTATAAAACCTCCATGGAAGTTCAGAGAGGGATTTTAAAATGAAGGAGCCACTTGGAAACTTAGAATGTAGGAAGTTATGTACATTTTCCATCGTCTACGCCTCATCACCTCCCTGTCTCTAGATAACAAACAGAATAAATCTCACAGACAGAACGGGACGATGGGATGCAAACTTTTCCAGCTGTTTATTATTCCAGTGTATATTTAATGAACATTTACTGTTCTGTAAGCCTTCAGTTTTTTCAACTCAAATATCTAGTTTAATGGCATCTCAGCTTTCCTTCACGACGTAACTGCTATTCACAAAGAGAGCTACACAAGACCCGCGGCAGTCAATCATCGTCATATATGACGTAAAATCCTGTTTTTCAACCTCAAATAACTTATTTAAAACAAACTTCACAGAAAAACCAGCACTTGAACACAATGTCGGGTGATAATAACTAATGATTACAGCAGAGTTTAGGTTTGTAAAAAAGTTATGTGGCGAGTATTTTAACTTTACAGTCTGATCAACATCCCATCTGTTATCATTGAGGAGGCGGGGTTTATGACCTATAGTGCAGCCAGTCAGCAGGGGGAGCTCTAAAAATAAAAGCTTCACTCCATCGGGGAGCTTGTCCCATCCATTCTTTTTACAGTCAATGATTTTCCCCGAGGGGTAGCAGTGGGCTGCCAGGTACAGGCGCACCAGAGAGCAGTTGGATTGGAGTTGAGGGACCAATCCCCATTTAATCCCTTCTGGCCACCAAGTCCCTTTGTTGAAGCTACAGTCATGCTCAAAAAATGAATTAAAAAATGTTGTCAACTTATTATTCTCTGGAGCGGAACGCTGTTTACGGGAGCTCTGCAGCGAAGCGGCCGCGGTGTGCACCACGCCTCCCGCCCCCAGCTCTCACACCCAGACGGCGGTGCTCATCATGGCTACCTGAAGCTGCGATACATCATGGACCGCTACATGGTTAACACCAGACAACCATCCAACAAAGTGAACCAATCCAAGTTCCTCCGTCATTTCCACCCAAAGTTCCACAAACACGGGGACAGAGATGAACCTGTAGCAACGATTATGACCTGGAAACTCAACTAAAGCTAACTATGCTAAGCTAACCCACTGACACGCTAAGAGCTAACGCTAACCACTCCATATAAGGAACAGACCAAATAAAAAGAACATGTCTTACTGTCATAAAGCCACAGAGAGCCATCGATTTGTTTATGATCAGATTTAACACTTGTATGGAAGAATAAAAGCTAAACATGTCACACGTTGTGTGAAATAAATGTTAGCATTAATAACAATGTCACCATTCATCCGTCCAACCTTGTGAAACGCAATATTTTTTAATTATATTTCACGTGTTCACAGACAAAGCTGGTCCCATTAGACTAATGTAACTGTTGAGATTATTACACCTAAATATACTGAATGATTCAATCATCAGCTTGATCTAGTTTAATTATAGTTAATCAGAGATATATTTATATATTTATTAACCATAACCATTTATGTAACTCATAAGATGAATGAAACAAGATACATCAACAGTAAAAACATTATGGAGTTATTTGTGCTTTTCATGTGCCTTTTTTTTTTTTAGGAAATAATTTCATTTTAAGTGAGGAAATAAATTTATTTCGTACAGTAACACTAATAGAGTGATCCGCATGCACTGATATATTCCATAAAATATCAGCTCATGAACTCTTTGAGTCAGCAGCTATTGTAGCCTTTTTTAGTGTGTTGATGTATTCAAATGTATTTGTGTTTGTAAGGAACTTGTTTACACTTTAAGTTGGGAATTGTTTTATTTATTTATAGTTTTTTATTTATCGTGATGTTTATCGTTATTGTGATAAATACCAGAAATTATCGGGATAATTTTTTTCAGTCCATATCGCCCATCTCTAGTGGTTTTCCACCCCTAAACAGTTCAGTAAATGAGCATATATGATTCTAAAACATTCATACAGTCATTAATATCAAAGAAAGTGATGTCAACAGCCATAGCTTTAATAGTAGACTTACTACAACATTCACCTGTTTCAGAAGAACTTTGCTTGTGTGCTGCTACAATCTCTGCTCTGGTTTTGGATTACAGCAGATAGCAGAGTTGGACAATGCTCTCTCAGGTCTGTTCCTTCCTTTGTGCCCTGATCCCAGGACCCAGTTTCACTCTTTAGTTTCACTTTTTAAAGAGCCTTAGCAATCACAGTAATCACTGACAGCTGCGTCTGCATCCACCATTAATATCAAATACATAAAGTGGACAGTTAACAACAATAAGTAAATCAATATAATAATCGGCAAGTGAATGAGGTTCAAACATTTGTGTGTGTGTTGTGTAAAAATTAATTTAATTTTGCTGAATTAAATTAATTTCATGAGTACGAGGGATGTAACGATTCACTCAACTCCCGATATGATTTGATTCACGATACTGGGTTCACGATAGGATTCTCTCACGATTTATTTTACAAAATGGGACTGTAGACAAATGATGACTGAAAAATATTCCTTTATTTTTTTAGAAAATACTGTACTATTTTCCTTTTATTTTTCATTGTCAAAAGAATCCCTTGATAAACTATTCAAAACAATGCAATTTAACTAAAAATAAATCTTGAATGAAATTAATAAAGGAATAATACAAATGAAGAAGAAGCCTATTATTTTAAATTCTGGTTCTATAGTAAACAATGGAAAACTGCATAATAGTTATTTTTCTGTTTAAAAGTGCAACTGAAAATGTATTTTGTGCCTTAACAATTGGACACTTGGAAAAAAAAAGAAAAAGACATTTCACTGATTTACGTCAGATATTTGTTTGGACCAGCAGAGGGCGCTGGTAAACCTGTGGTCGGTTGGCATGCAGATATCTTGTAGTGAAGAAGAGATGCTATGCTAGCAGACAGAGCTAATAGAAAAACGTGACTTTTACAGATATTCACGTAATATTACATATATTCTTTCGGTGCTAAAGGGGTAAGGAATCATTTATTAACATGTTTAAGAGTAGAATGCGGCCAGAAAGAAAGTAGTAGCAGATTCCGCCCGCCGCCTACACTGCTGGACAAGAGAAGGGATAAATATATAGCACCCTCTGCTGTTTAAAAAAAGTACTGCGATTCAATTTTCAAAGTGTCAATGTCAATCGTGATACCTATGAATCGATTTTTAACTGCCTTACGATTAATCGTTACATCCCTAATGAGTACACATTTCTTAATCAGTTGAGTTTACTCTCCATTCATTACTAGGGGCACAGAGTGCTTATTCTTTTTCCCTTTCTCTAACAACCAATGACAGCTTTTAGCAGTCTTTATCATACTCAGCAACGGGGTCAACCACACCGCCTCAGTACGATCAAAGTTTCAGTCCCTCGTTGCTCAGAATTGCTGTCAGAAACTTCCTGAAGTTAAGCTAAGATTCCTTGCTTTTTTAGGCTAAGTTGGAGCTCTCTGAGAGACTCTGACGTGAATATGCGGGCACTGGTCTTTTGTTGCCTTTGACTTGCAACAATCACTGCAGCCATGACTGTGTGTAAAGCTGTGACAGTTACCACCTGTTTGAGGGACAATAAAACCAGTCAAATAAGCTCTCCCCAAAACAAACAAAGTTGAATAAACACGCAAAAACAGGCACCGCAAAATGTTCAAGGTTTGTTCAAATCGATTGTGCTACATTAATGTATTTGCATTTCCTCCTCCCAATATTTATATTTTACAAACTGATATTGTGGTGCAACAGTAACAGCCTGAATCTGAACATTTCAAACACCAAAGAAATATGAGTGGATTGCAAGAAAAAAGGCTCCGACCCAAAGCCATAACACATCAGTGGAGATTGTGTGGAGAGGGATTACTGATATAGATAACAATAAAATTTGATTTAATGTTCAAAGTACTGAATGTTATCTCGTGCCCGTCTGTCTGATAAACTCTTCTGGTAACTCATTAATCATTGTCCTTCAGTCACGACATTATTTATTGCTGGTTTAACAATTGAAACGCACAGTCAGAGAAGAGAGATGGCTTTGCTTCTTCCATTGCTGCTCAGTATCTGCTGCATCTCAGCAGCTGCACTCCAAACTGAGTCTGAGAATGAAATAATTTCAACCAAACCTGCAGGAGAGGAACCTCACAGTGTCCTGAACCAACAGCAAAACTGCATCTCCCGACATCAACTCTGTGCTGAGAGACATCAGCATCCAGCTGGCTAAACTTGAGGTGGAAGTGAAGTACCTGCAAAGACAGAATGAAGGTAATGTGATGCACATCGCTCAGCATTGAAACATAGATTTATACTGTAATAGTTCCTCAAGATAAAAGACTGAAAAGTAACAAATATCTGATGAATAAAAGCTTTCTGTTTGAAGACTTTAAGGGCCTGCACTACGAAGCTGGATAAGTATATCTCCATTAATGGGCTTCACCTAACCAAACATTCTCCGTCAGAGAGCAGCTGTACTATGAAGCAGGTTACAACACGTTAACTTAACCCAGGTGACTTCAGCCTGATTATTTGCACGCTATAGTGGAAGAGGTGGCGATTGCAGCGTCAGACCAATCACAAACACGGAGAAACCAGGCAGATTTACGTCACAATTAATCATACTTAGAAAATATGAAGAATTAGAATCCATAATTCAGACCAAAAACAACACTGTTATTGCCGCATAAGCAGGAAGGAAGGAATGCAGAAATTGATGACTGTTAATGCTTAAATTAGTGAGATTATACAATATTAATTAATCGTAAAATAAACAGACAAACCTTGTCTGTGGCTCTGATGCTGTGTTCATACAGCTCAGCCTACATCATAGGGTGGACAATATTTGTATTTTATACAGCGTGTATTAACTTAGAGGATTGAGGCTCTAAGAATACATTAATTAATTAATTTATGGGTCTGAAAGTGCCTGACACATTCAGGCTTTATCAGCTGACTAATGTAGGTCAGTCCATCAGATAATAATCTATGTGTTTCCTATAGGATGTCATTGGGTAAATGAAAGGATAAATATTCTCTCTCCTGGCAGTGTCAAATCAGATCCACACAGCAATGTGTTCACAGAATGATCCACCTATTCATGGGCAGCTTGTTTTCCAAGAAAGCTGATTGGTCAGGAGGCGGGACTTTCATACTCGCTCATATCCTAGCCAGAACAAAACCTACTTGGACTAGGTTAGGTGTTCAGCCTAAGTTGCCATGGTAATTTATCTCTGTAAGAAATTAACCAGCGTTGAATTACGGGACACACGGAATAAATCCCAGAAGATCCAGCTTCATAGTACAGGCCCTATAAGATGTTGTAAAAAACTTAAAGCAGACTTTAAAACGGAAACAAATAAAATGTACAGGGTTCTCACGAGGAATTTTTCACAACATAGGAGGATCACATGGCACGCAAAAGAAAATTTGGCAATTCATAACTCTCCAAGGGCTAAATTTTGTGAAGTAAAACTAAAGTTGGGTTTGTTTTGTTACTTTAAAGCTAAATGTTATTTGTTGAATTGGTGAAGGTGATGATGAATGTAGTTAGAGTTACTCATGCTTGGTATATATTTATGTATATATATTTATAATTATATGTAACTATAAATGTGTATATATATATATATATATATACCAAGCATCAGTAACTCAGAGGCACTGTAGAGACAAGAAACAATATTTTATTCAAAAGACTGACTCCAAGATGCGCTTTTCAAATTTGCAAATGCAGTAATATTGGAACACACACACGCATGCACGCACATACGCATCCTGTCCAACAAAATGAAGCCGATGTTTCTTTAAGCTCAAAAATGTTTCAATCAGACGGTATACACGTCCGTGCGCGCCCATATAATATGATCCGTTGGGTTATAAACATGTGGAGAAGCTTCATGTGCGCTCCACACTTTGTCTGACTGGTTGAAGCTACACTTTTTATATTGGTAATCATGGTTACCAAGCTGAGGGAGTACACAGGCAGCATCAAGGGCAACTAAGTGGTAGCAGGGGTCCTTTGGGTCCTCAGGTAAAGACAGCGGCACTGAGCAGATTGTCTTTATTAATAAATGGTGTGGCTGATGTATGTGTTTCTCGGTTATTCAGATTAAAAAGACAGTTAAAACAACCCGTGCACGCCTGGAGATCACTTGTGTGTCCAAGTGTGCAACAAATATTATGATGGTACCGATTAAAAAAGGAAAAAACAAAAGAAAATCCCTCCTACGTTGCTGAAAATGGAGCGTAGGAGGAGTCATTGCTCCGTAGGGGTGCAAAATGACAACGTCTGGGGTCCCTACGCTCAAACGAGAACCCTGATGTATATTCAAATAAGCTGCATCTGTCATTTATAGGGTTGATTTATCTAACATGTTATCAACATTTACTTTATATTTTAGAGCAATCATCCACACTGAAAGAACTGGAACTGCAAAAAGGTGAGCAACAACAACAAATCCAACACCAACAACAGCAACTACAACAGCAGCAACAACAACTACAACAGCAGCAACAGCAAGACACACAACAACAACAACAAATCCAAAGTAAGTATAACATTTGCAATGACAGATACCTGAATAGAATTCAAAAGTACGTGTCTGGTAAAGATACAAAAAATGTTTTATTCAAAACTTCTCATATGCATTACAAAAATGTCGATGTGTTTCAATTATTGTAAATGTAAGTAAGTAAGTAAGTAAGTAAGTATTTATTTATAAAGCGCTTTTCGCAGATAAAATCACAAAGTGCTGTACACAGAAACAATAAACATACATTTACATCACATGTGTAGCATCATAAAAGGGCAGTAAAAATTAAAAATAAAATCTTGTTAACTAAAAGCTTTTTTGAAAAGCGAAGTCTTCAAATGTTTTTTAAAAGTGTCCACGCAGTTCATCTCCCGGAGAGACTGGGGCAGACCATTCCAGAGTCTGGGGGCTGCAGCCTGGAACGCCAGGTCTCCTCTGGTTTTAAATTTAGTTTTTGGGAACCTTAGTAGACCCTGACCTGAGGATCGAAGGCTGCGTCCTGAAGTGTAGGGACACAACATGTCTGAAATGTATAGAGGAGCCTGGCCATGCAAAGCCCGGAATGTTAGAACCAGTATTTTATATTCAATCCGGAAATTGACAGGGAGCCAGTGCAGGGAGGAAAGTATCGGGGTAATGTGTGATGTTCTGGACGTACCGGTCAAAAGTCTGGCAGCAGCATTTTGAACCATTTGGAGTTTACACAGGGTCGACTTATTAAAACAGGTAAAAACTGAGTTACAGTAGTCAATGCGGGACGAAATAAAAGCATGGATGACCAGTTCCAGATCAGGTTTGGACAGTAGATGCCTCACTTTTGAGATATTTCTCAGATGGTAAAAACAGTTTTTAGTCAGTTGACGACAGTGGCCCTCCAAAGACATCGATTGGTTAAACACAACCCCAAGATTTCTGATGCTGGATTTCACTGATGAACCCAAATCACCGAGAGAGTTCTTAATAAGTGGGATCTTTTTATCAGGGGCGATGATCAGAGTTTCAGTTTTGTTGGGGTTTATCTGGAGGTAGTTTGATGAAAACCAGTTTTTGATGCATGAGATACAGTCCAAGAACTCAGGTAAAAAGTGAAACTCTGAGTCATTAAAAGAGCAGTATAACTGGATATCATCAGCATAAAAATGATAAGAAACATTTTTAAAACCACGGATCAACCGACCAAGAGGCATCAGGTACAATAAAAACAAAACAGGCCCCAGAACAGAGCCCTGGGGTACTCCACATGACAGGGTGGACACATTGGACATTACATCATTAAAAGCCACATTAAAAGTTCTACCATTTATATACGAGGCAAACCACTGTAGTACAGCACCGGAAAACCCCATTTCTGATTTGAGACGATGGATCAGTGTGTTGTGATCTACGGTGTCGAAAGCAGATGTTAAATCCAATAAAGTTAAAACTGTGTAGCGACCAGAATCAGCAGCCATCATCACGTCACTGGAAACCTTCACAAGGGCAGTTTCAGTGGAGTGGATCGACCTAAAACCAGATTGATATTTATCATAAAGATCATTATCTTCCATGATTGATGTTAGCTGCTTGGCTACCACTTTTTCCATCATTTTTGACATGAAGGGAAGCTTAGATATGGGCCGGTAGTTTATAGGCTGACCTGGATCATGATTAGGCTTTTTGAGAATGGGATTTACTAGGGCGTGTTTAAAGTAGCTGGGGACTGTGCCGGATTTAAGTGAAAGGTTGATCAGTTTCACCAACCATGGACCGACTTCATCAAAAACATTTAAAAGCAGTGAGGTTGGAATAATATCCACAGGGCTCGATGTGGGTTTCATTTTTCTCACTAGATCCTGAATATCCTGTAGGCTGACAGGAGAGAAGGAGGACCATGTGCTGACGGGAGCTACAGAAGTGCACAAGCTGACCAAAGGAGTCGTGATACTGGCCCTAATATCTTCTACTTTATTTACAAAGAAGTTTAAAAACATGTTACAATCATCCCTTGTGTGTACAGGGACATGGGACGGTGGGGGTGTAACAAGATGTTCAATAGTGTTGAACAAGACTCTGGGGTTTCTCTTATTTTGGAGAACAAGGTTAGTGAAATAAGTAGAGCGGGCGCGCTTTATTATTTCATTTAGCTCCATTATCTTTTCCTTAAGATGGAGTCGATGCACTTCCAGTTTAGTTGTTTTCCACAACCGTTCCACTTTCCGACAGCTTCTTTTGAAGTTAAAAATGGTTTCATTCATCCATGGACAAGGTTTTTTATGAGTGCTAACAACGTTTTTAGCTGGTGCTACTGTGTCTAACAGAGTCAGACAGTGATTATTAAAGTTAGCCATAAAAGAGTCAACATCATCACAGCTAGTGAAGGAAGTTGGGTCAAAGGAGGCAGAAAACCCACTGAAAGCTGCTTCATTTAGGATGCGTCGCTGTTTTTTCACATTGGAAGAGATTTTAGTCAGAGTGATTGACAGGTTAAATAAAATACAGCAGTGGTCACTTAACTGTAAATCATTTATGCTTAATTTGTCTATTTTTAAACCAAGAGAAAAAACTAAATCTAAAGTATGACCTTTGGTGTGTGTTGGACCTGACACATGTTGTACAAAGTTAAAAGAGTCCATAAGAGTCATCAACTCAGTGGCCATAGGACATGTGGAGTTATCAACATGGAGGTTAAAATCTCCAAGGATTAAAACACTCTCAAGTGTTATAATAGATGACATGAACTCAGAGAACTCATCTAAAAATATACGAGCAGGACCAGGCGGTCGGTACAGTAAAACACAGTGAAAAGAGTGTTCGTTTCCAACCTTGCACATCTGGAGCTCGAAGGAGTTGAACGCGTTCGTGTCCAACAGTCTGCAGCTGAATGTGTCCCGGTAAACGAGCGCCAATCCTCCTCCGCGACGCGTGATCCGTGGGGTTCCAAACACAGAACAGTCTGCAGGGCGCAGCTCATTTAAGTGAACGTACTCGTTCTCCCGTTGCCATGCCTCTGTGATGAACATCAGGTCCAACCCGCGGGACATGAAAACATCTTTCAGGATGTGCGCTTTATTTGCCAGCGATCTGGCGTTTTGTAATCCAAGGCGCAGCGACACTTCCGTGTTGGCCCGTGGAGAGTCGCGCTGCAGCGGGCGAAGGCATCCATAATCCACGGCACGGTGTCTGGGAAGGCGCCGGTGAAGCAGCGCTACGATCGGCAGATGACGCAGGCCGGTGATCGGACGCACGGGCTCCTAAGGTGCCTTAGAAAAGCCAGTTCCTCGCTGCAGGTGGCGCTCCAAAGAGCTGGTGACACATCAAAGGGAAAGTAATGAAATAAAACATCTACAGTAGCTGGTGATATGCATCTATTCAAGTTGGTTGCAACATGCCAATAATCAAGAAAGAAGAAGAAGAATATGTGTCTCTAAAATAACTTTAAAGTTTGTTGCAAATTCAAATAAACTAGAGTGCTAAAGTCATTTAAAACACATTAAACGTGTTGAACACTTTGTATTGAATGTGTTTACAGTTTCAAACCCCGGTGCAAACCAACAGGCTACATTTTACAGCTGCAGAACTTGGTCGCCCACTCATTAGTTTTAGCAGCAGCCACCACTGGTTTAAGGTCCCATTGAAGAGTCTCCTGATGTTTAGATGAAAAAGTTCACGCTGCAGGCAAATGCGACCCAAATCCAGTCTTTTTGCCCATATGTGACCTGTATCTGTTAAAAACAGTCTGAACAGCACAATTCAGATTTTTTTTCGAATCCGACCCAGTTCATTTTCATATTTGGTCCTAAATTCGATACGCATCTGATTTTTTGCAATGCGACTGAAGTCTGGACGACCGAGGCGCTTTCTATCCGACTCCTACGTCGTCACCGTGCGAAAACCTCATCATTCTGAGTTCCAGGAGAAGCTGCGTAGAAAAACGATCACACACAAATATCGGAATTTATGAAAAAATCCAAATTGTGCAGTGTGCAGACCTGCAGTGTGAACGTAATGGTAGTTTTTTAAAAAGATTTTATTGAAAAATACTTGTACGAAATACTTGAAAAACATTGTTGGTTTTCTTTCAGTAGAGAATAAGTGCAAAGGTTTCTCTTTCAGCACAGGCAGCAGAGCTGGTCACTATTAAAACCAAAGCAAACATCACTGAAAAGCAGGTAGAAGCTCTGAGGAAAGACAGAGAAGGTTTGTGATTTTATCTCAGTACCACAGTATTCTTCTTCCTGGACCCTCAGCTGCTGTAAAAGGGCTTTTCTCTCTTAAAGTGAGGCGGGTTGCCTTCTCTACCTCCCTGCTGGATTCTGGATCAGGATTCACAGGACCGTTCAACACACACACAAATCTGATCTTCAGAAATGTGTTTGAAAATATTGGAAACGCCTATAACCCACAGACAGGTACAAACAACGCTGTTTAATGAATATCAAATGATAAGATGAACCCATTCATTGACTAAGCTGTCCCACAGGGCTCTTTACTGCCCCATCGAGGGGGGCCTATCACTTGAGCTCTACATGTATGGACAAGGAAGCCCTACACTTGCTTCGGGGGCCGTGCTGATGAAGAATGGACAACACATTTGTATTGC